>NW_006289570.1:4110854-4145826 GCF_000327345.1 Myotis davidii | reverse complement strand
AATACAAAAGTTCCATAATAAGATGAGAAACATAAATAAGAATGTGCTCATTCATCAATGAAAAGACAATCTGATTACTCTAGGTCAGTGGTTCTCAACCTCCCTAATGCCGTGACCCTTCAGTTCCTCATGTTGTGGTGACCCCCAACCATAAAATTATTTTCATTGCTACTTCATAACTGTGATTTTGCTACTGTTATGAATCGTCATGTAAATATCTGATATGCAGGATGTATTTTCAGGGGTCGCGACCCACAGGTTGAGAACCGCTGGTTTATATCAAAAGGTCAATTTGTTAATACTCAGTGAGAAAAATAACTGCCAAGTTGATTGCCATTCATATATATGGCTCAGCATCTTTGCCCCAGGAGGGAAGCACACTTAGAAACCAAAATGAGACAGGAGCCTGGTGAGTACATTAAATTCGAGCAAGAAAGATGACTGCCTTCTCTCTGCCGTAATTCTCCTTCAACTTCAATATTTCCTATTTCTGCTACAGCTTAATATTCCTGAAACAATGATTTTACTCACTCTCCTGATCAAACCCACTGACTTGCTATTGACTGCAGAATAAAGTATAAGATCCTTAGCCTTACGATCCATATTATTTTATCCTCAGAGTTCCTATTCAATTTTACTTACTATTTCTGTTCAACAGGATGACACTCCAATTCAGTAAGGATGGTTCTTTGTTATTCTCTGAAACACGCCGCGCTCATTTTTTTATTGAGGCAAGGCATGTGATAGGTTTCCCTCATGGAATTCTCTTTTCTCTCCTCTATTAAAATCATTTTTGCTGAAACCGGTTTGGCTCAGTGGATAGAGCGTCGGCCTGAGAACTGAAAGGTCCCAGGTTCGATTCCGGTCAAGGGCATGTACCTGGGTTGCGGGCACATCCCCAGTGGGGAGTGTGCAGGAGGCAGCTGGTCGATGTTTCTCTCTCATTGATGTTTCTAACTCTCTATCTCTCTCCTTTCCTCTCTGTAAAAACTCAATAAAATATATTTTTTAAAAAAGTCAAAAAAATAAAAATAAAATCATTTTCATCATTCAAGATTCACTTTAAGTCCCATCTCCTTCATGAGGAATATATAAACTATTCCAGTCTATATAAAAATCTTTAAATTCTTATAATTTGTGTTGCCTTACTCTTTCATATATGTAATGCATATATTACTTTGTATATTGACTTAACTCCTGCAAATCTTAATTTAACCAGATTATAAACTTCTAGAAGATGAAGAGTCTTTTTTTTTTTTAATCCTCACCCGAGGATCTGTTATTGATTTTTAAAGAGGAAGAGAGAGAAACATCGATGCAGCCTCCCATACTGGCCCCAATTGGGGATCAAACCTGCAACCTAGGTATATGCCCTGACCAGGAATCAAACCCACAATCTTTTGGTATACCGGATGATACTCCAACCAGCTGAGCCACCCGGTCAGGGTGAAGTTTTTTATTTATGTATTCATTTAGAGGGTAATACAGTATTACATATATATTATATTATCTTGGGCTCTCAATGGATACATAAATGGTTCATTATGAATGTCATGCGCTGTAGCCGGTTTGGCTCAGTGGGTAGAGCCTCGGCCTGCAGACTGAAAGGTCCCAGGTTCAGTTCCGGTCAAGGGCATGTACCTTGGTTGCAGGCACATCCTCAGTAGGAGGTGTGCAGGAGGCAGCTGATCGATGTTTCTCTCTCATCGATGTTTCTAGCTCTCTATCCCTCTCCCTTCCTCTCTGTAAAAAATCAATAAAATATATTTTTTTAAAAAAATGAATGTCATGGGACAAGATAAACTTGCCAAGATAAACCAGCAAGTTTGCCTAGCCCTGGCATGCTCCCCCACGCATCCCAGCATACAAGTTTTTCTCATTGTTCTCTCCCTCAGTTCTTATAACTACATCATGTTGTACATCAGAAGTTTCCTAATTGTTTCAGGAAGTGAATGTCTAACAAAGAACCATTCTCTTTAAACATCTTTTTTGTGTCTGATTTCTTTTACCCTAGAAAATCTAAATATATAAATATGAAACAACACCCAGTAAGTTATTTTGTAGGAGTCTATTCTAATTTTCCGAACATCCTCAGTCCATTAGGCAGTTAAAATGTAGACATGCTCTGCCATAAATTTTGTGCCAATTAACTGGTAAAACTGCTGTTAAAAAAAAAATGCCAAAGATTAAAGTCATCATTCTGAACTGACTAGTCATCAATTTTCATTTAATTCCATTTTTAAGTGAAATAGAGTTTATTAGTGAAGCAGTAAGATGGAGAATAGGCTACTGCAGAGACAGAGCAGCCTTAATTCTTACTAAATACCTTAGTTGTCTTGTGAACTCCGATGGAGTGAGAGAGCTGAGCAATGGCCATTATAGTAACGTATCAGGATTCTTTTAAGTCTAACCTGCAAAAAAAAAAAAAAAAAAGAAAGAAAAAAAGAAACCAATTAGAGACCTTGCCCAACATAATCCTTATTGTGAATATTCCAAAGAAATATTATATAATTAGCATTTGACTATATTGTTTGGAAAATTAGTTTAATAAACATTTTGATCTCCACAAACAATGTTTTTTAAATTTGGCATAAAGTCTCTGGATCAGTTTTTCCAACCACCCAATGAAAATATAAGTTGACTTATTTGTTCCCAAATAAATCTGGAGGAGAAAAATATTCTAAATCACCTAATGAGTCCTGGCTGGTTTGCCTAGTGGACAGAGCATCAGCCTGTGGACTGAGGGGTCCCAGGATTGGTTCCAGTCAAGGGCACATACTTCGGCTGCAGGCTCAATCCCCCGCCCTGGTCAGGGCCCATGTGGGAGGCAACCAATCCATGTGCCTCTTTCACATTGATGTTTCTCTCTCTCTGTCTCTCCTCCTCCCTTCCACTCTCTCTAGAAATCAGTGGGAAAATGTCCTCTGGTGAGGACTGACTCTCCCCCAAAAAACATATACACATCAATCATATATTTTTTCATCCTTGTTATTCCCTCAAAATGTAACAGTGCTTTGCATATAGCAGCACCTCAAAATAATTTCTTGAATTAGCTTCGTGTGTAATTGATTTACAAGGCCAATTCAAAATTTAATGTTTATACTTCACACCCATTAGGTTGGCTATTCAAAAAGAATGGAAAAAAAACAAGAATTGGTGAGGATGTGGAAAAATTAAAACAGCTACTGATGGGAATGCAAAATGGTGCAGCTGCTATGGAAACAGCATGGCAGTTCCTCAAAAAGTTAATCACCATATTACCCAGCAATTCTGCTTCTAAGTATATACCCAAAATAACTGAAAGCAGGGATACAAACAGAAACTTGCACACCATTGTTCATAGTAGTATTATTTACAATAGCCAAAAGATGGACTATCCATCAGCAGTTGAATTTTAAAAATGTGGTATATACAATGGAAAACTATTCAGCTTGAAAAAGGAATAAAATTCTGACACATACCTCAATATGGATAATATTATGCTAAGTGAAATAAGCCAGACACAAAAGGAAAAACACTGCATGATTCCACTTATATGAGGAAGGTAGTCAAATTCATAGAGACAGTATCATAGAGGTTACCAGAGGTTGGCGGGTAGGAAGAATGGAAAGTTTAATGGGTACAGACTTTCCGTTCAGGATGATGCCCATTTTCTAGAAATGGATAGTGGTGATGGTCATCTGACTCTGTGAACGAGCTTGGTGCCGCTGGATTGTACACTTGAGAGAATGGTTGAGGTTGTGAATTTTGTTGTGTACATTTTACCACAATAAAAACCATTGTTTAGAGCCTCCCGGGAGCACACCCACACCTTCCCCCACAGGCGAGCGTCTCCTAAATTCTAAAGGACCCAGGGGACTGGCAACCAGAGCAGCAATGGGCAGCAGCAGCCCATCCCAGGCTCACCCCCGGGACCCATCTCCAAGGCCCCCTTTCCTGTGACTTCTCAGTGAGCCAAAGCAGCCCCGCCAAGGCGCCCTCCTGTTGCTTCTTCCATCTTAAGCTGTTCCTTAGGAAAAAACAAAACCAGTTTTCTTTCCATTGCTTCACTACATTAAAAAAAAGAAGTAAAATTCCCCTTTTCAAAGGCTTTAATCTAAACTGTGGCTTCTTTTCAAGGTTTTAGCCAGTTCTGACCAAAATATTTGTAAAATAGTCCGTTAAAAGAAATTCCATTCTGGATCACCCTGTGATCTGTTTTTGTCTATAGATTAATGCAGGATTCTGGAAGATTTTGCAAATAGAAGACGGCAGAATTATCTGAGGCCACAAGGTGGTGACAGAGATAACAAACAGGTAATAATCCCTCTCAAATGACTTCTTCAGAGCAGCACTAGGGGACACTCTTTTACAATATTTTATATGAGACTGAAAACCACCTAACACTTCTTTGGTCCTTAAAGATTCCAAGGGATCCTGTGTCGACTTCAGAATGTAACTTTCATTTCCGAGTGTAACCTTCAAATCTGACTCAACATGGCAATTGTTTCCCTTAATGGCTGCAAGAAATAAAATAGGACCCAAGCCAGCTGGCTCAGTTGGTTGGTGCGTTGCCCCATACACCAAAAGATTGCGGGTTTGATCCCGTCAGGCATGTACCGGAGGCAACTGATCAGTGTTTCTCACCCTTCTCTCTCTCTCTCTCTCTCTCTCTCTCTCCCTCTCCCTCTCCCTCCCTCCCGTCTTTCCTCTCTCAACATAAATGGGCTCTACAACTGAAGGCACAAGAGACATTCTCTATAACTAATCCAGTCCCTTCCTTTTAAAGAAAAGGGTAAACAATTCAGTGGAGGAAGAGTAGTCTTTATAACCAACTAGAGGCGCAGTGCACGAAATCCATGCACTTGGGGGGGGGGCAGTCCCTCAGCCCAGCCTGCGTCCTCTCACAGTCTGGGAGCCCTCAGGGGATGTCCGACTGACGGCTTAGGCCTGCTCTCCGGGGAGAGAGGGCCTAGCTGGCAGTCAGACATCCTTAGCGCTGCCACAGAGGTGGAGGAGGCTCCCACCACCACCACTGCACTCACCAGCAGTGAGCCCGGCTTCTGGCTGAGCGGTGCTAGCAACACTGACCACCAGGGGGCAGCTCCGGCGTTAAGCATCTGCCCCCTAGTGGTCAGTGCGCATCATAGCCACCGGTTGTTCCGCCATTGGGTTGATTTGCATATTAGCCTTTTTTAATATAGGAGGATAGTGTTGGCACAGTAGGAAACCCGTAAGACTTGGGGGGCGGGGGTGGATTTAGGTGAGCAACTCAACCTACGTCTCACACCATAGACAAATATTAATTCAAAAGGAGTCGTGGATTTCAATTTAAGATACAAAACTATAAAGAGGAGGAAAGCAAAGCCCAACAAGGGCACTTGGTTTGCCAAAGGTCATCCAGGGACTCCAAGGTCTCACCGCATCTGTTTTCATAAACGATGACGCCCCCTTTTAGCAAATCCCATTTGGCCCCGATAATTCCCCTGCTCCAGGGAACTGGTCTCCCCTCTATTAGCTGGGTATTAGTTCATGCTCGCTTTTTTTTTTTTTAATATCTTCTTCACGCTGCTTTAATCATTCATTCAACATTTTATTACTGGGCGACTACAATGCGCTAAGCTTCCCCTAGGATTACAAAAAATGCAAAAGACTGTTCACACATCTCGAAAGATTTATGGCTCCTTGGGGGAGAAATGAGATGCTCGCCCTAATTAGATTAAGCGCTCTTTTAAGAGCAAAAACCATACTTCTTTTTTTCTTTCTTTTTTTTTCCGTTTTGACCAGCCAAGTACATGATGTACCGCACGCCCCCGTCCAATGCTCTGGCAAAACTTGAACACGTCCTGGCGATTGGCTAACCCTGCGTTTCCAAGACACTCTCCCCGCTGTAGTGTTTGGGGAGCTAAAGTCCACGGAGATTAAACGGCAAATCCCGGGTATAAAGTGAAAGGACGGTTCAGGTCACGGGTTGGCGGGGACCCATCCCCACCCTCTGGGTCTGCGCTGAGCATCGATCCTGGCGGGAAAGCCGCCATGGCGGCGGGGGAAACACCGGAGCTCGCGGAGCGCAATCCCGAACGTTCCACGCCCGACTCCCGGCAACGCGCAGAGTCCTGGTCGCCTCCGCCACCTTCCCCTCCGAGACGGATTCCTCCTCATCTCAACTGAAACGCTGCCTAAGATGGTGGGGGTGCGGGTGTCCCCGGGGAACGGTCTCCACCTCCTCGCCCCCCCCCAGGGGAAACGTGACCGTCGCCATCGCCCACCGTGGAGGGAGGGGGCCGTGTTACCTACAAGCTCCCCCCAGGCCTTCTCCTCGGCCCCGACGTTCCTCCTCACAGTATGTGGCACCCCGCGACAGACTTTCAAATCGGGGATCGAAACTCGCCAGCGAAAAGAAAAGGAAAAGTTCACAGAGACTAGAAACGGACAGTCCTCCAGGGCCCTTTCCCTTCGCGGCCCTCGCCCGTCCACCTCTCCCCGCCGACGGCGCCACAACGGCCTTTTCCGGTTCAAACCCGCCTCTCGAGCTCATGAATAATCAACCAGGCCTTCTCGGGCGGGGCGAAACACCTCATGAATAATTCATCACCTCTCCAAGCGGACTCCGGGGTCCAGCCTTTTCCCTGCTTCATGAATATGCAAATAAGGGCCGAGCGGCGTCCAATGGGCCCCTGGCAGGCCCGGCCCCCTCCACGCCAGGCCCCCTTAACACCGGCCCGTGTTCCCGGCCGGACACCTGTGCACCGTTTACCAGCCCTCACGCCGGCGGCGCGGCGTCTCTAGTTTGGCGTTTCCAGCCCTTCCGACGCCTGGCCCGACGGGAAACCGGGGGTGCGGGGCTACCCAGGACCCAACGGTGCCTTCGACTTGGGTAACCGGTACCTCGAGGACAGCCTGCCGCGGGGCTTCCTGGGGAGACTCCTCCCTCCCCCACCCCCACAGGTGAGGCGACAGCGGGGAGGCCCTTGCGGGGCCGGGACGGGTCTGGGTTAGAGGCCGAGGGACCTGCCTTGGCCCCGGGCCACGGGGTCCCAGAGAGACCGTGAGGCCAGCGCCGGGCGGGTGGGGGAGGGGAAGCTGGAGCCTGGGGGGGCCGAGGCCGCGGGGCGGAGGAGAAGGGGGCCGGGGCCCGGGCCCGCGCGGAAGAGGGTTTAGAAGTCCGGACGGCGGGAGTTTCAACCCTCGCTGGCACCTCCACTTCTTTCCTATGCATAGACTCAACATTGCAGTGTTTTTGACATTGATTTGTAATTATGCAAACAGAACTGCACACGTGCTCCCTTCCTTTCCCCCTAACCCGGTCCCTTCGGCAGGGGTGCCCCCGGAGCAGCCCCGCTGCAGAGCCCTTTCCGGGTGGTGTGTGGAGGTGCCCCTGCCCCGTGGGCTTTCTCAGCTGCGTGCAGGCCCCGAACCTCTGCCACGGGATTGCCTAAGGGAGTGGACGAAGCCGTGGGCCGCGTGAAGTCTGTTTTTCACTTTGTTTCTGAAAGTAAAAGCGGGGGGCGGGGGGATTCAAGTTGGCAAAAACACGAGTTTATACAACAATGACTAACACCCAAAGCTGGGATGTAATGTTCCTTTACAGCAGGGTTTTCCAACCTCGGCAGTAAGACCCTTCCACCCCTTCCCAAATCGTGGCCACCCAAACGTCTCCAGATATTGTCACACGTGGTGGGGAGGATCGCCCTTAGTTAAGAACTGCTACTACAATCCTATATTTTCCAGAATTAACTGCTCTCCAAGCTCCAGCCACACAAATGGTCTCTCTCTCTCTCTCTGCTCCAGCCCTTTCCAACCCCTGCTTTTACGGGCTTCCTTCTGGCTAAATCGCTAGCCCTTCGTGCTGGCGGCTGGCTTCTCATCTGCCTGTAGGTCTCAGCTCAGTTGACTACCAGGGTCTCCAAAGAGCTTCCCCCTCTGGCCTATGCTAACCCCTAAATACAGTTATTCCCTCTCATTATTATTTCCTTCATATCACAACCTGGGTTTTATTCTTTATTTATTTGTTAGCCTGTGTTGTTGGGGTTTTTTGTTTGTTTTCTTGTGTGTGTGTGTTTTCTTCTCCACCTCCTAGGACAGTGATGGCGAACCTTTTGAGCTCGGCGTGCCAGCATTTTGAAAAACCCTAACTTAACGCTGGTGCCGTGTCACATATAGAAATTTTTTTATATTGGCAACCATAGTAAAACAAAGATTTATATTTTTGATATTTATTTCATATAGTTAAATGCCATTTAATAAAGAAAAATCAACCAAAAAATGAGCACGCGTGTCATAGGTTCGCCATCACTGTCCTAGTATATATATATATATATATATAAGCAGGCTTCATTTAGAGGCCTGATCGGTCAGGGTCACCCGGGATCCCCAGTGCCTGGCACACTCCATGAGGTTGGCTGGATTGAAACAGTAAATTACCTTCTCTTCCTCCTGAGAGCGGTGGAGTTTCTCCTACTCCAGTGGTTCTCAACCTTGGCTGCACATTAGAATCACCTGGGAATCTTTATAAAATCCTGATTTCTGGGCCTCATCCTCCGGAAATTCTGTTTCTTTGTTATGGGGTGAGGCCACAACATTAGTAACAAAGAAACAGAATTTCCAGAGGATGAGGCCCAGAAATCAGGATTTAAAAAAAAAATTCCCAGGTGATTCTAATGTGCAGCCAAGGTTGAGAACCGCTGTCCTACCCCTCTCTGTCCTCAGTGCCTGCTGGTTTCCTTGGACGGATGAGCACCTGTGTTAGGAGCTGTGGGGAGCGCCTTCACTTTCCCCGCTGATTTAGGAACTCCTTGAGGAGACTGCCCTCTGTTATGTTCATTGAAGGTATTCAAATAGGTGAATGAACTCGCCTAACCCATGACTTAAGGAATAAATATTAGGCCATTAAAAATGGACAGTGCTACAGGGGGCTTTAGAAATCATCAGAGTCTAGTCCCTTACTTTACAGGTGAGAGTGTAAGTAATTTGCTCAAGGTCCCTAAGCTGGTTAAGAGGCACCAAGTCACAAGTACAACCCGTGGTCTCACACCTCTCATTCAAGGCTCTTTATCTCCAGCCAGTCTAATTTCTAATTGCTTCTCTGCGAACCTGATTTATCACTCAAACACAAAAGTCCCGAGCCAAAGGCTTGCTTCCTGTCTCCTAAAAGCTTTTGAGCTCATATTCTTCCTCCTTTTTTTAATCCTGTTCATTGATTTTTAGAGAGAAACATCAATGTGAGACAGAAACATCAGCTGGTTGCCTCCTGTGTGACCTGGGCCAGGGATCGAACCCAAAACCTAGCATGTTCCCTCACTGGGAATGGATCTCGCGACCTTTCAGTGTACAGACAACGCTCCAACCAACCGAGCCACACCGGCCAGGGCTGTACTTTCATCTTTGATTCAATACAGACCTAGGGATAATGGCTAATGAACTCAAAAGTGCTATATGAAATTCAGACAATTTCCCAGCTGCTTTGGTACCTTTCAGTGATAAGAGATTGGGAATTTTCCCTGTCAAAGCAAAGTTTCTTATTTGTTTTGGAAAGAAAAAAATGTACATTGTGGTAGAAATTGATCATTGTTTAGAAATTTCCAAATAACCAGTTGTTAAAGTTTTGCCAAACCCGGTAAAACGTGAAACAGATGAAAACAGATTCCTTTTTGGATGACTTTCATTGCCTAAAGTGAACCTTTCTCTCTTTAGACGTGTTTCCTTCTACTCTGTACCTGGAACAGTTGTCGCTCCTCATTAATCCATCTCTGGTTAGACCTTTGTTTTGAGAATTAAAGACGTTTTTCCTTCTCAGTTAAAGAAATTCAGGTTCCTTCTTTCCTCCTCCTGATCATTTTAAATAGGCAGCACATTGTCAGTACAGTCTCGTGGAATAATGCTGTCCGCTTGCAGAATCTTGGAGTTTCTCTGGGGCATCTGACAGCACACTGTGTTTGTCATGGGAATTAGAGATGCCATTTGTCTGATTGATTGAAATTCTCCCCATCAGCTGCACTGTAACCTTGGAAATCTTCTCCAAAAGATGGTTTACTTGAGGGTTATCAAAATAGACATATTGAAGATAAATGTATTCCCAGGAGGACATGTCTAGATGCATCTCTCTCTCCAATGTATGCAGTGATACCAAATACAGAGAAAGGAGATTAGGGTGGAGGGAGCAGCTAAGTAGAAAGCGTGGTTGCTTTATCCTGTTTGCATTCAGCTTTTATTAGAACTCTTAAAATCATCGTCACTTCCAATCATCATAAAGCTGACACCACCGTATTTATTCATTCATCGAGCATTTATTCTGCTTGGCACGGTGAGGACCAGAGAGATAATGATCGGTCCCCGAGCTGTGGAAGTTCACAGTTTAATAAGAGAGGGAAACATTGTAAACACATTACTCACATAGAAAGTAGTTTGCAAATATTAATGGCGATATAAATTGTATGATAGAGTGGAGAGAGGAAGCTATGCATTCTGATTAGGGAATCAGGACAGCTTCACGAAGGAGCTGGCATTTTAAGAGGACAGCATATGCATACAATTTCCTTTGCTCATTCTTGGGCAGTGGTTAGACTACCTAAAACGAATGACATTTGCCCGCCACTTTAAAACTAGGAAAGAAAAGGTGTAAGATCCTTTTTACCTCTGGAAGCAACATGCTTCTGAAAGCTACGTGTTGCCTTTGCAATTCCAAGTGCCTCAGTCATGGTTAATAGGAGATCTAAAAAGAGAGAACCCCCTTTCATCTTTGACTTCTTCCTCACTAAGGTTAAGTCAAATGTGGCTCTCTTATGCCAGCTGTATTATTTCAAACCTCCTTATATCTGCATTAGGGTATTTTATCCTGATCTCCATGGGGCATGCAGTAGCCAGGTGTCTTTTTTTAGGGGGGGTGTCAGTAATGTTTATAAATGTATTTATGAGTGTGACTCTGGAGTCCTAAAATTTTCAGTACTACTGAGAAGGAAAGAGAGGCAAAATGATTTAGATAACTAAGTGTTGAATCAAGCCTCTGTGTGTAAACTGCTATACTGCCTAACTTATTTAGGGTATTTTTTTTAGAGAAAGGAAAAGATAAAGGAATGCCAGCTTGGCTTTAGCTTCTGAATTTGATCCATTCTTTGGCAGCCAAAGAGAAGTCCATCAATATGATATAAGCCCTGACTGTAAGGTCTAAATCTGAGCTCCTACTGTTCCTGCCTGCTCACTGTCAACCTACAAAATATAACTCCATGCGTAGGTGGCAATTTATTACGGACCTCATGCCCACTCAGGAGTTGCATATCAATGTTTGCATCCTTCAGATTGCTCTTTATGACTGGCAGAAGAATCTCCATGTGGGTTGTGTGTTTCTGGGAAAGCCTAGGGTTTAATGAGTTGGAACAAGAAATGACAGCGGATATAAGTGACAGGCCTGCATGAGTGCCCCGACTAAGAAATGATGTCAAGGACATGATTTCGTTCTCAAACATTATAGCAATGCTCTATTTGACTACTTGGTTCTCTCTTTTTGCTGATTATGAGGTTTTGGTGACATATAAACTGATGTTATTTCTCTTAATGTTTATCATTTAATAGAAAAGGTTTCAGATGAAATAGATTTTAAACTGACTTTTTTTCATGATTGCTACTTGGTACATCTGCACAGAAATCTGAGATGATTGCTCAAAAATTACTCCACTACTAACAGCCCATATTTTGAGGCCTTGTACTTTATACACATTTGATACTTGGAAAATGTCAGTTACCAAAAAATGGTTTAGAACTTGTACTGCAGTCACAAGAGGGGTTTTGTTTCATCCTTAGTTTATAGTATAAACAGAGGTGGGAATGTCTGGCCTGTGGGCCATACAAGGCCCGTGAAATCATTTGGTCTGGTCCTACCAACGCATTACGGGTGAATTAATTAAATGTTCGATCAAATATAGCAGGCTAATTTTTAACTTAATAATTTTGTATGGCCCATGAATGATGTTATAAATTTCCAAATGGCCCTTGGCAGAAAAAAGGTTCCCCACCCCTGGTTAATACTAACTTAATGATAAATGTGTGAGTACTAATGACCTCTGATGGGAAGGTCCCCAATTTAAGATTCAGAGTACTAATGATCTTCACATGATTTGAATTAAATAGGCTGCCTTTTTCTTCTCATTAACCAAACAAACAAAAACCACTTTCTTCCTAGATAGATAAAGGTTAAACAACTGGAAAGTAAGAAATCACAGGAAAATTACCTACATAGCTTTAAGAATAGAAGGGAGAAAGAACTGCATGAGGTTTATTATAATTTGCACCTAAAAGAACTATCGCAGAAAGCCAGGCTTCTATGAAAGCCACATTCTCAATGTGCCAGGGCCTCTCTTAACCTGAGCCACAGTGCACAGAACTGAAAGAAGTATTAGAGTAGTGGTTCTCAACCTTGGCTGCACATTAGAATCACCTGGGAATCTTTTTAAAATCCTGATTTCTGGGCTGCATCCTCTGGAAATTCTGTTTCTTTGTTACTAATGTTGTGGCCCCACCCCATAACAAAGAAACAGAATTTCCGGAGGATGAGGCCCAGAAATCAGGATTTTAAAAAAGATCCCCAGGTGATTCTAATGTGCAGCCAAGGTTGAGAACCACTGTATGATGTAAGAGGCAATGAGAGAATCCGAAGTGTGACTTTATCAATAACCTGCCTAGACTTAGGACATGTTTAATCAACACAGTTGAGTAAATGCACATATGTTATTGGAAGAATCCAAATAGTTTCAAAGCGATTAACTGGGATATATTCACATTATGCACAGTGGAGTTGATTTTTGAAAAAATGCACTCCAATTTCCTTTTTCTGTTGGTCATATTATTTTTCCATTTATCATTATTTGAAACCATTATTCTCATATTTTTCTTTCATCTTTAGTCCTTGGTTTCCTTTACTTATTTGAACATATTGAGCTTAAAGTTTTTGTCTAGTAATTTCTCTTGACTGTGAGTGTGTATGTGTGTGTGATACTTGTTTCTTTGCATATCTTGTAATTTTTATTGAAAACTTGACATTTAAAATATAGTGTGGTGATTCTGGAAATCAGATCCCCTGCCTTTTCAGAGCTTGTTGTTGCTATTTATTTGCTTAGTGACTTTCCTGAACAAATTTTATAAAATCTGTATATTTGGCACAGCCGGTTTGGCTCAGTGGTTGAGCATCTATTCCTGGTCAGGGCACATGCCAGGGTTGCAGGCTCAATCCCCAGTAGGATGTTTCTCTCTCATCATTGATGTTTCTAGCTCTCTCTCCCTCTCCCTTTCTCAATAAACATTTTAAAAAATCTGTATTGTGTTCTTTTAAATATATTTTTTATTGATTTCAGAGAGGAAGGGAGAGAGAGAAACATCAACGATGAGAGAGAATCATTGCTCAGCTGCCTCCTGCACGCCCCCTACTGGGGATGGAACCGGAAATCTGGGCATATGCCCTTGACTAGAATTGAACCTGGGACCCTTCAGTCCACAGGCCAATGCTCTACCCACTAAGCAAAACTGGCTAGGGCCTGTATTATTTGTTATGGGTGGCTATAGAAGTCTGCTTGAAAACCATTCTCTTTTTAATTTTTTTGGAATTGATTTTAAACAGAGGAAGGGAGAGGGAGGTAAAAGAGAGATTTGTTTTTTACCCATTCCTGTGACCTGACAGGGATTGAACCTGTAACCTTTGGTGTATTGGGATGTGTTCCAACTAATTGAGCCCCCAGCTAGGGTGAACCCATTCTCTTTTATTCTTCCTTTTCCCTTTGTCCCACATGCAATCATTTGCTGAGATTTAGTAGTTTTACTTACATAACTTTTCTGGCATTATTTCCTCCTCTCATTCTCATGCCACCACTCTATCTCAGGTCCTGGTTACTTCTTACCTTGATTACTGTAGAAACATCCCAACTGAGCAGTCCCCTTTCTGATTTAAACTGTACTGTTTTTTCTTTCTAAATATGGTTTAATTGTTGTCTTCACGCTAACCAGTAATATTCCCCCCCTCCCCCAAATGCAAGGATGATTACATTGGAGGAAAGACACCCATATTGGTAAACGGAAGAATCTTGTAGCCAAGAGTAACTGCAGATATAGTGTAAGAAGTGACTGATAGCATAAAGTTCTAGGAAAGAGTTGGACTAGAAACACCTGTGTTGGAAACAAATCTTATACTATTTTTACTAGACTTGATCATCCTTGGAATCATTTACCAGATTCTTAGCCTTTCTTGTTTTTGTCTCAAGATATTTCTCAATTTCCCTTGAGATTTCTTCTTTGACGCATTGATTGTTCAAGTGTGTTGTTTAATTTCCACGTATTTGTGAACTTTCCAGTTTTCCTTTTGCTATGGCTTTCTAGTTTTATCCATGTGATCAGAAAATGTACTTGGTATGATTTCAACTTCTTACATTTCTTAAGACTTGTTTTGTAATCTGTCCTGGAGAATGTTCCATATGCTTTTGAGATGGTCTGTTCTGCGCGGTTTGGTGGAGTGTTCTGTATGTCTGAGAGGTCTGAGGACAGCTGAAGCCGCCTCTTCCTCCTGGACTTTGTCCTATATGGCTTTCCTTTGTTGACTCCCATCTGTATCCTTTCATTGTAATAATCCACAACCATGAGTGTAACAGTTTTTCCACATCTTACACGAGTGCTTCTGCTGAATTATTGGCACTGAAGGTGGTCTTGGGGATCATTCATGTTGAGCTAGCTACATGCCCACAGTTTTAATTAGGCCACATGTCCCTCAGGACCAAGCATAAGTTCATTTCCACAAGCATTTAATGAATGCCTTTTATTTGCTAAGTCATAGGAAAGCAGAAAAACTCAGAAGTCATGCCTTGGGCTACACCTTGGCATAGGTCTCTTCCTCTTCATCCTTCTAAATCTAAGTGGTAGAAATCATGGATATAGGAGATAATATTTTCATTCTTGTTTCCAATTTACTTCACCCAACACATCATTCTACATCTTATCCTCTCTCCATTCTAAGTCACTGGCAACCGCTGATCTTTTTTTCATCCCTATAATTGTGCCCTTTCCGGATGTCATGTAAGTGAAATGTTATGCATTCTTTTGTTCCTGCCTTTTTTTTTTAACATATCAGAGTGCTTTTGCAATTCATCCATGTTGATTCATGTAGTTTGTTCCTTTTTATTGCCCAGTAATATTTCATTGTATGGATGTACTATGATTTATCCATTCACCAATCATTGGACATTGGGTGGTGGTGGTTTGTTAGTTTCTCATTGGACATTTCGGTTGTTTCCAGTTTGGGGCTGTTATGAATTAAGTGCTATGAATATTCAGATTCAGGTGTTTGTGTGAACATGTGTTTGTTTCTTTTGGGTAAACAGATCCTAAAAGCAGATCCTGTGTCACATCGGTAAGAATGTTTTTAAGAAATTGCCTAGATTTTTCCAAATGGCTTTGCCATTTTTTATTTGCACCAGCAAGTATGAGTGTCCAGTTGTTACGCATCCTCATCACTACTTAGTAGTGCCAGTCTTTTCTCGTTTTAGCCATTTACAGGGTATCTGCAGTAACTCGTTTTCGTTTGTATTTGTTAGTGATTAATAATGCTGAGCATCTGTTCTAATGCTTATTTGCCATTTTTACATCTTTAGTCAAGTGTATGTTCAATCTTTCATTCACTTTTAAATTGGGCTGTTTTATCTTAAGAAATTATAAGAGTTGATTATATATTCTGGATATAAGTTCTTTATGCTAAATGTGTTTTGCATCTGTGGCTTGTCTTTTCCTGAAAGTGTTTTTTTGATGATCTCTAATTTTTAGGAAAACCAATTTATCAACGCTTTTAATGGTTAGTGTTTTTTTTCTCCTAAGACTAGGCGTAACGTAGGGCCAATTTTTTTCCTTGTTGTTGGTTTTTCCCTAGACATTTAATAGCTTTTTGTTGTTGTTAATACTCACCTGAGGATATCTTTCCATGGATTTTTAGAGAGTGTGGAAAGGATAGGGAGAGACAGAGAGAAACAGGTTCCTTCCACCAAACTAGTGTGTTTTGAGGCAGTGCTTTAGGGGTTCTCTGCAGACATTTGCTTCAAATGTAATTTTAAATATTAAAAATCATCTTTAATGTGCACATGCAGGTGCAGAACGGGCATTCACTTAAGCTGCCTGAGACCTCACAGTAAGGCCTTCGTTGCTGTGCTTATGTGGGCTTCTCAGGGTCGTTGATCTAGAGGGCTCTGGTTCAGTGCTGTGATCACCAGCCGCGCTGCAACCCCATGCTAGTGGCTTTCACCATAAAATAGTTTTAGTGATTATAACCATTGGATGATTCTTACTTGATATGTGAAGGGTAAAGACTGAAAGCAGGTGTTGGATATTCTATTAACCCGTTTTTATCAAGCGTCTACTTCAGTCTTGGCAATAATAACCAGAGATTGCAGGCAAGCTGTGACTATTACCATTTGCAACTGATTTTCTATATACAGTCAAGATTTTTCTCCATATCATACAAATTCAGAAATACATTGGGTGCTAATATAGTTCACAGCTACCCATTTGCACTAGTCAAAAATGCCCCCCTTGCAACCTCACTGATTTAGGACAGTGTTTTGACTTGAACTTAGACAGTTCATGCTAGTAATATGTTTTATGTATTTGAAAGGTTAAAAGGAAAACCCAAAACACTGGATTATATCAAAACCTTTGATTTTAGTAGCAACTAAGCTCTTTTCCAAGATTTCTGGCTTGGCTAACTCAAAGAGGACCAGGTTAAAGTAACTATTTATCTAAGGCTGTCTTCTAGAAGCACAAGAACACTGAGGGGGAGGGGTCAGGAAAGAATTTTTAATTCAAACTTTGCTACTTATTCATTGGTAACCCCGGATGAGTCTTTGCTGTGCCCTAAGCCTCAGTTTCAACAGAAACCAGGAGGTTGGACTAAATCAGTGATTCTGAACACCAAAACCTTTCTTCAAGTCAGATTTCACCTGGAAGCCTAATACTCAATGGGCCTGGGGGCTCCCTCCCCATGAGGCCTGACAGAACAGCAGGAAAAACATAACACTAATCTAAGGCCCTTCACCTCTAAGTCAGTACTCCAGACCCCCTGCTGTCCCTTCCCACCAGGCCATCTATCTCCCAGACAGACTAAGGGGCTGAGCTGATGGATCCCTCATACCCCACACACTGGTCACAGCATTGACTAGAGAACCTGAACCCAGGGGCTAAACAACTGTCTGTGGGTGAAAATGACACATTTATTTAGTTTTAAATGGTCACTGAGGCTACAGCAGAATCAGTGCTATTACAATAGGCAGGCACTTACTGTCAGAAGCAACACTATTTCGTAACAGCATCCAAGTCCCCTTGGTTACATGTTTGTTTTCTTTTATAAATCAATTGGGAGGCAGTTAAAGGCCAATTTTAAATGCCAATATAAAACAAGTGTCACTGAAAATACAACTGAAATGCAACTGTTATGAGCACTATAAGAACGTTAACTAAGAACTCAGGTATGAATCAAAAGACTACGTGATAAATAAAATACAAGAGCAGCATTTAAAACTTTTAATTCCCATTTTAGAGGGTGCCCTTTCCCCCTCCCATACCTTTCCTGCCTCTGTCCGAGCCTAGAAAGAGCCTGTTTGACTGGGGTTGGCAGCTGGTATCTGCATGGAATGAACTCTACACACAGGAGGGGAACAAAGGGTCGGTGCTGGTTATGTGCTCCGGACAGCGGACAGCGCGGCTCATGTTGGAGAGGCTTAGGAGGGCTGCCTCCTACTCCTGCCTCCAGAAATCTTGTCAGTAACTCAGCTTAGAACACATGTTCTTAGAAAATGTAACTAAGCAGCTGGGACTCCTGCTGTTTTATGCAAAGTTCAGATGGAGAGTCAGGGCCCTGCAACCTCTGGTTATTAGAGCCAGGCCCTTTTTTTAACCCACCCTGCTACTAGCCCTATCTCCGCTGATGCAATTGGGTGGTGCAGCTGGGGACAGGTCACTCAAGCCAGATAATGAAATCCTGAGAAAGCACCTTTAAATCAGTTTTCATTCTTAAAGGGTCAATAGAGGTCAGGGCTAGGGTTAACAACTTCAGCAGGCACGGATCTCCTACTCTCAATGTGCAGCAGCCAAGTATATCAAGGACAATTAATTGCCTGTAATCTTAATTCCCACTTGATATTCTTTGATAGCTAGAAATTACTTAACAAATCCTAAATAACTTCCACTTTGTTCATTCTCCTTTAAATCTGCCACAGTACCTTTTTAATTCTTAGAATATTCTTTGTTAACATAAGAATGAACAGAGAGCATATTAGCAAAATTACTGAAGAAATAATTTTCTATACATTCTCATTAGAAAAACCAGTGGATTAAGGCAGCCTTATCATTTTGGGGACTGGGATAAGGAGGCCAAAGTATAGAAAGAAGGGAAATACTGAATGAGTACCGGGATAGGAAAACTCAGAGCAGCCGAGTTGCTGGTACTACCCCATTCCTTCAGACCAAATTCCTCCACATGATGACGGCCTGAAGAAAGCTGGCCTTGTCCTTGAACCATTCTGCACATACAGCCATCTTCACGGGGCAAGTCCTTGCCTTCAACCCACGCTGTGCAGGTCTCTGCAGCTCTCCACCTGTGGCATCAACAGCCTTGCTAGGTTCTGCTGGTGTTTGAACTCACTGAGGATTAAGCCATTAGACCTCAGAAACAGTAGGGGCTGTGTGTAGACACACCTTGGCTATGAGACAGATACTTTATAAATTGGTCTGAACACAGACTGGTGGGCTCCGTGCTGGACTGAAGGCAGCTGAGACAGCAGCTTCTCCTCCCAGAAGACAGGCTAATTCTCAAACGTGGGTGGAAGGCACTTGCAGCTTTCACACTAGAACCAGCTGAACTGCTTTTAAGTGCTTGTGTTCTAGGCGGAGAGAACATTTATCCAGAAATTGACCCTGGAAAGCCTGCCTCAGAGTTAAGGCCTTCCAAGCAGGTCCCTTTTCAACAAAGCCCAACCAGCACAGCATGGAGATAGTGGGCTGGGGACCCCAGAGCTGAGCACCACTCCACACCAGCCTTCCCGAGGGACGAACTGCGTAACAGTGACACACGGGGAAAGACAATCCCCTCTCTGTGAGGAGGAAGAGCTAGCCAAGATGTGATTAGAAGCTATGGCCTCGCTGGCTGGTTGCATACCTAAGAAACAGGTTCCCCTCTGTGGAGGGAGCAAAGAGATCCCTAGTTAGGCACATAATCCAATCACATCCCATTCAGTTTCTGTCTAAAGTCTCTCATTCAAGAACAGACAAAAGCACTATCTTTTTTTGTTTTGTTAGTCCTCACTAGATTTTCCCCCCCTACTGATTTTTAGAGAGTGGAAGGGAAGGGGAGAGACAGAGACACGTGGATTGGTTGCTTCCCAACTGGGGCAGGGATCCAGCCTGCAACCAAAGTACATACCTTTGACTGGAATTGAACCTGTGACCCTTCAGTTCCCGGGCTGATGCTGTAATCACAGAACGAACCAGCTAGCCATCCCCCCCCCCCCCCAACATCTTTCACTCCACTGGGTAGGGGTGCCCTGAAATCAGAGCAGCAGCAGCAAAAAAAAAGGAGCTTGGAGGCCAGCGGTAGTTTTAATTACTATTGATGCTCAGTTCTTCAGATGAGGAAGAACCACTTGCTTGTTACGGAGCCTGACTGCTGCTTTTTTAGCTTTGGAAGCTAATGTTAGGGGCAAAACCACCATGGAAATGTGTTTCAGTGCTTGGGCGTCATGGTACAGTTCCTTGCCAAGGTCCAGAGTTGAAAAGAAATCTAGTTTTCCTTTGCCAAAGTCCAGGTTCCCAGCAGCACTTCAAACTGTTTCTACGTAAGATGGAAAAGGGATAAAGAGGGGATAAACCAGAAGGAAAAAATCGGAACGTGTTAGCAAACGCTACCATGCGGAACACTAAACTTTATTCACTTTATTTATATATTTAACAGTTCTAAAGTATTTACTTCTTGCTTTGACAAAAAATGAAAAATATAGGAGCACTGACTGACTCCTCTTTAGGAAAAAGGGGTTATATGTACAGCTACGGAGAGTTACGGCTCCTCCTTTACATACAAAGGAAAATATTAAAAAAGTGCTTCATTGATCAAAAAAGGGCTAAGAGCTGCAAGCATTTATTCACACTGTACATCAGACCCAAGAAACCCGTATCATAACCTCTTGGCACCTGTCACTAAGAAATGCACAATATCAGTTAGACTGACTTCTCCCTATCCGCCACTTAGCAGCTTTAGCAGACCCAAGCATGGCCCTACCCACGAAAGGGAGGGCAGGCACAAAACATGGATGCCAACCAAGATTACAATGCACAAACCTAAACTCTCCACCCCTTCCCCATACCCACCTCCACCACAAATATTCTTGATTTAAGGCTCTTTTGGGACCACATCAAAGCTTACTGAGGGGAGGTGCCCTGAATTGCTTACGGGCTGTGTCACTTCTCTAAGGACTGCAGAGTCACCTAGTGGGCCCTCACTGCTGCCAGCAGCACAGGAGCAGGGCAGGAGGAGGAAGGCTGATTGTATGGGACCCGCCCCATTTCCAGAGGCTTGAACTCTAAAAGGCTGATTCTACCCCTTAAGGGGGAGGTCCATGATTTATTTGTTTTGGGAGTGGGGGATTTTGGGAACCCTGAGTCTGGATTTCCATGTGCTAGCCAAGGACGAGATTGTTTGGGGGACCAGGTGCCTGGGCTCAGGGCAGGCTTTGGCCTTGGCCACAGCAACAGCACTCTGGCCAGTCTGCACGTTTATGCCTGAGAGTGGGAAGCATGGGAAGCACGACACAGCCTGGCGAAGGGAGCCATAGATCAAGTTAAACACAATCCCATGGGGAGAGCATGCTGACCACCCATCTCCAGCCCCTCCCCTCTCACTTGCCTCAGAACAACATACACCTTCCTTCCCCCGAAAGCCAATCTCATCTGTCTATAGGTGGGACTGGTCCCTTGCAGGAGGGAGAGGGCACCCAGGGTAACGCTCTTAGGGGAAGATGCTTCCAGCCAGCTCTGCTGTGGCATGAGGAAGGTCACACATGTTAGCACTGGCTCTTCCCCGTACATTATCTCAGGCCTCCACTCCCGACTCTGACCAGCCTCCTTCCATCCTGAGAAACCAAGCCAGCACTCAGCATCGCCTAACAGGCGGCTCTACAGCTACCTGGGGCCTGGCAATCTCTGGTATTCCATTACATTTTTTTTTCCTTTTTTTTTTCCCTCAAGACAACCAGGGGAGCATGGAAAGGGGAGATTAAAAAAAAAAAAAACAGGAAAGAAAAATCAATCTACAATCCAGTGGTACATCCCAAATTTCTGTCACTCTGCACAGGTGGTTCCAAGCCCCCATTCCAAAGTGCACGGGCCTCTCGGTCTGCCAGGCTGCATGGGCCTGTCAGAGGAACAGCAGCTTGGCCTCTGCCTGCCCCAGGTCACGTAGCTTCAGTTTGAAGTGGCAGCAATGGGCTTATCCAGTTCAAGGTCAATGCTGGAGCTCGTGGGATGTAGGCTGCTATAGCAAGACTTGCATACTCGACTGGGTTCAAAGAGCTGCTGGCTGGGAACTGGAACCTTCTGATTACAACAACTGGAGCAGAATACATTCCCACAATTCCTTGAGGTGAGGAGAAGAAACAAAACAAAATTAGTTTTGGTAGCAGATATGGGTGGGGGAACCAACTTCAGAAGACAGGGCTTAGTTGTGTGCAATTCAAATGTGCTGGAGACTCCTCTAAGAGTGAACTTGCATTTGTCTAGCCAAGAAAAAGCCAAGCAGAGAGGGGATCCCTACCTATCAGTCACAGCCTCATCACTATGGCTCAAGGTTATGAGGTCGACAGGAGGATGCTGCTCATGAGAGATCTGTGAAAGCAAATGAGCCCAGGGCAGAAGCAGCTGCTAACTCTATGGGTACGTCCTGGCCCAGAAAAATCCAGTGGCCACACCCACCTGGGCAACAGCCTCTATGTAGCGTGTGATCACAGAGAGGCCAGAGGCCAGTGGAACTCCCATAAGCCCTGCAGATGAGAGAAAATACCCTGCCCACTGGGGAGTGAGGAGCCTTGCCCAAAGGACCACTGCCCCAGAGGCTCCCAGGCAGCAACAGCAACCTGGAGAATAGATTGCTGCCGTCTAGGACTGCTCTGCGCCCAGCATGCAAAGCCAGAGACAAGCAACCAGTGACAGACACATGCTCAGGGTGAAATGA
Source organism: Myotis davidii (assembly GCF_000327345.1). Lineage (NCBI taxonomy): Eukaryota > Metazoa > Chordata > Mammalia > Chiroptera > Vespertilionidae > Myotis > Myotis davidii. The sequence goes on along the minus strand of NW_006289570.1, from coordinate 4,123,613 downwards.
CAAGAACACAGATGAACACACATGCCCTTAGTAGATAGGTATCAGTCAATTATGGCTCCCTCCCTGCCCCCATGCAACTCCGGGGACTATCCACTCTGCCTGAAGGCCTGACTTGTACCCAGGCCTCATGCCTCCCCTCTCCTCCACTTGAAAGCCCACCTCTGCACACCCAAACAAGACACCTTTTCACAGCTAACAGGAAAGGAACTGGCAGAGGATGTGTTTCTGCCCACCTTACAAACCCACTTTTGATGGGCCTTACAGGACAAACCAATCCCAATAAGCGAAGAACAGGAGATTCCAAGGAGCTTAACACAGCTCGCCAAAGATTTAGGGAAAGCAGCAAAGGGAAATTCTTAGCCAACATCACTCACTGTTTTTTCATTTACGTTCCTTAGAATGCAAACCCAGTACTGGTTTAAGGACCAGCTAGACACAGAGGAGAGAATACTGAATATCTTTTCAGGACAAAAACCACAAAAGGAAAAGTCTAGGACACAGGGTAATGGAAGGACAGAAAACTAAAACACACAAAACTTTTTCTAGAATACAGTAAGTACTTCACAACTCTGTTCTGAAAAGCATGTCAGCAAGAACCTGTGGTTACACAGAAATATTACCTCAATCTGTTTCTGAATATTTACATTTATTGAACACACCTGCTAGAGTTCAGCTCAAAAGCCTGACATAAATTTGATCAGTTAAGCTTTTCAATCTGACTTCAGGGGATCCTGACAAACCCTATGTGGAGTCTTCCCTTAAAGTCTTCCATGTTAAAACAATTCTCTGGAAAGACAACCTCTGTTCATTTCTGGTCTCTTTAAAAAAAAAAAAAAAAGAGCAGTGATGCTGTTTGACTTAGAAGTCATTAGCATTATTCTGGCATCTCAGAGAATGATTGGCCACCCTCAAAAAAGTCTAAAAATCCAACAGGTTATCCCACAAGACCTGCTGAAGCACCGCTTCTTGTCACAAGCAAGATGGCGGAGTTGACCTGCGCAGTCGGGAGGGGAGTGCAGGGCTGCAGCCTGACTCGGCCCTAATGGTCTGCTCAGCTGGCTGGTTTGGTTCCCGGAAGCCCACCTGCCTGCCTGTGCTCCCAGCCCCAGGTTACATCCCAATGAGTGCAGAGAGGGGGAAATGGCGCGTTAGTGTGAAGTTATTGTAGATATGCAGACATCACAGACAGGTTGTTGCAAATGCTCACCACGTTTGATCAACACGGTCAGTGTCCCTGCAAGGAGGGGAGAAAGAGCTCAGAGGAGAAGCCAACCAAAGACATTTGGGCTTGGGGTGCAGGGTAGGGAGATATATAGTCCTAGAAGTATCATTTCTAGACAAAGAGGTGACTCCATTTTTTGTCTGGGATCACTCACGTGTGTAAGCTATACCACAATTCATATAAACTTCCTATACCAAGAACACTGACCATTCTCTAGTCATCACCCCAGGTGGGGCAAAGCATCAGTAGCAAGTCACTACCCAACCAAGAAGGAAGGAAGAAGTCAGCCTAAAGGACTAGACTGTCCTCCGCTGACCAGCTACTATCCCCAGCTACTTTTGCTCACCACTAGCAAAAGGAAATCAAGTTTGGGGTCAGGAAATAGGATAAGAAGTAGGAAAAATGAAGTTCCCTGCCCACAACTGGAAAACTATTGTGCTCATAGCAGCCATGCTGAATGGGAAGCAGTTTTATTTGAGGAATAAGAAATGGTGATTTGAGAGGTGGCTATTGTTCCACCAATCCAGGAAGCAAAACAAAAAGGGGCATAATTTGCACATTTCAAAATTCAGTCGTGATCATTCTGAACTGGAAGAAAGACACCAAATGCAGTTCTGCAAACACCAATTTCAGAGGCACAAAGTATGAGTTAGAAGTCCTATGGACCAGGGGGCCTGTCTTAAGACAGAACACAGCCAGCCAGATGCCTGCATCTCTCATCTACAGGCTCCATGGACCAAATCTCAACCCCACACCCTGGCCCACCACACCCCCAAGTGGCACCTGCAGTGGTGTTTCCTGCTGGCGAGCCAGAAGGCGCTGTCACACGCATAGCAGTGGGCAGCCAGGTGGTCAGGGAGCCAACGCGTCATCTGTAAAACAGATGGGGCCAGATTAGTAACAGGAAATGGGCCATCCAGCTGTTGCCAGCAGAGCCATGCTGGGGGCAGCAAGAGTCACAAAGACCGTACTGTCTCTGGGGGCACCAGACCAGCAGGTCTGAAGTCAGCAGTACAAGAAAGGCGTCCAAATCATTTTCCTGGAGGGGACTCCAAACTCCCCTGAGATAAAATGGCAGGCAGCAGCAATTGGGTCACTATGAGAGCTGGGAAAGCTCCAGTTCATACAGGCAATGAGGAGAGAGGGCCAGCTCACTGAGTCTCCCTGGCTCAGTAATTCTAGGCTCCATGGGATCCATGGGGATTCACAGACGCGGAGATTCACAGAGGCTCAAGGCTAAGAGTGCTATGAGGTGATTCCTTGCCCAGGGGAAGGGGTTAGGGATGGGGGTGGAGAAGAACTGCGAAACAGTTGCATGGATGGCACTCAGAACAGGGGCTGAGCCTGTACCTCCGTGTCCTGTTTATCCACCTGCTCCCAGCTGGCTTCAGAGAAAATCTCTGTGCTGCAGCGAGACAAAGAGTTCTGATCCAGATTGCTTTCCGAGTCGGGGATTGAAGTCTGTTGGCAAACAAACACAGCTGAAGAGAATGAACCTGGTCTCCTTCCTGAAGAAGAAGAAAGGGCTTGGAAAAGAGGAGGGACCACTGGGGACTTGGGTGGGCCTTGGTGTTAGGGCTGCCGAATCTAGGTACAGAACATCAGCCATCGAGAACTGGGTTGAGCAGGTGCAGAGACAGGGTTGAGCTCAGCTGGAAGAGAGAGACACAGGTCGAAGGCTGTGTGCAGTGATTCTGGGCCTTGGGTTCCAGGAAGTGATTGGGGCAGAAGTGACCAGGATGGAGTGGGAACTCAGTGTCAGCTGCTCCAGTGGGCCTGTCAATCCAACCCTGCCACTTACATCTGTGTGCTGAAACTGAGTGGTTTGGGCCTGTCCTCCTTTCTCTGAAGGACTCTTGGGAAAATGAGAAATCATCATTAGTGTGATGGAAAAACTGAGAAATCAGCTTTAATTGAAAGTCATTGATGAGCCCGCCTTTAATGTACGCTGACTGCCTCAGAGCCAGGTTCACACTTGTCCATCAACACCGAGTACTTGAACATTAGCACACCCAGGAAGAGAGCCTCCTTGATAATCTCCCCTCAGGTACCCCCACTTCGTTACCAGGCCCCGTCACTGCTAACTTCACAGCGCTAGAAATCAATCACTTCTCCATTTCTACTGCCATCACCTGCCAGAGTAGATATATGTTAAAAAAGAACTAAACCTGCGCCGGTACAGCCAGGTGGGGTGGGTAGGTGGGTGGGTGGTGCTACCAGGATAGGACAAGCACTACCGTTTAATAGGAATAGTTGACATTACCCTACAAATGTCATTCTGCCCAGGAGTTTATGCCCTTAACTATGATCCTCCCTCCAAAGAGTCTTGACTGACCATGTATGAGTGCTCGCTCTCTCCCTTATTCTCACTGCTCACTAGGACCCCGTGGAAAGTAAGCCAGGCAGAAAAGAAAGAGGCAGACTGCCACTCGCATGGCTGCCTTTCCAATTTGAGAAATCTGTACAGTCACCAGGCACCCGTCACAAAGGGTGTGCAGCCTCCGTGCGCCCTGCCTCCCAGGCGGCTGTGAAGCGCGGGGTACTCACCACCTCGTCCCCGAAATCCCCGTTGAAGCGCAGGGAGCTGGTCAGGTACTGGCTCTCCAGGCGACTCCTCAGCTCCTGGACTTGTTTCTTCAAGGTCTCCACTTCCTGCTGGTGGCCGGATTCGATCTGACGCAGGCGCTGCTGGATGGTGTCCGTGTACACGGGCATGCCGTCGTCGTCCAGGTGGCTGCGAGACGGCTGGTCAGGGCTGCCCGTTGCAGGTGGCCTCCCTGTCTGGCTATGTAGCCACTTGTGGTGCAAGTTCCTCGAGTGTAAGTGGGCAGAGCTGCCGCTTATAGCAGAGAGCTGGCAGCTCAGTGAGTCCTTGCTCCTACCAGCCTCCCCATTGGCGCAATGCCCGTTGGGGGTGGGGTACTCCTGGAGGGTGCTAAGCCCTGGGTGCTGCTCGGAGGCCTTATTTTCAGTCTCTGGGACACCGTTGCACACAAGTCCCTCTTTACATTCAGCTACAGGCAAGGCACAAGGAGAACGTGCTGGGCTGTGGGTGCTGCCAGGGGAAGTCCTCTGCACCACAGATCCCACTTGGGGCCTCTCGGCCAGGCTCTTCTCTGGAGGCCTGGGTTCTACAGCTTGAGGAAGCACGTCCTTGCCACTGAGCCTGCCACTGTTTACCAGGAAAGGTCTATGAGGAGGCCCACTTTCTGACTTCACTTTATCTTCCATTAACATGTCCAAAGAGCTGTCTATGTTTGGTCCTCTGCCCTCAAATGGGACTTGCGAGAGCAGCGGAGAACTTGACTCTGAGGTACCATAACCAATTTTTTCATCAACTGGGATTGTAGTCATTGCCTCCTCCCTCTCCTCTGCGATATCTCCTATTTGAGGCTGTTCTACAGGGACCTCCAGTACCCCCTCTCCCATGGGGGGCTCCTGGAGAGTGCTGGGAAGAACACTGTGCCCGCCCTGCTCATCAGGAAGACCGATGCCTGGAGGGCTCCTCAGAACAGCAGGATCCAGCGGTGGTGCTTGAGGAAGGACAATGCCTGAGTCCTCAGGGGCCTGCGCCCTGCTTTCCTTTTCTAAGAGAGCCTCCTCTGTGACCTCCTGCATCAGGACGCCCCCCCTCTGGACAGTCTCCTCTGCCCCACTCTCCTCTTTGGTGGCCTCTTGCAAAATGTTCTCCATCTGCCCCTCGGCCACTCCAGCTGCAACAGATAGTTCTGCGCCTCCCAGCACTTTGGTTGGCTTGCCCAGGCTGTCGGGATCAAGCGGCTCCTCTCCAGGACCAGCCAGGCTGCTTAACTCCAGGGAGCGCCTGTGCTGGTGCTCCTGCCACTTCTCATTCAGGCTTGGGTCGCTACTGCGCCGGCTGGCTAGAGGCACCGTGTTGTCGCAGGCTGTGGTCAGATTGTCAAATGATCTAGTCTTTGGTAGCCTAAAACAAAGGATGTGGGGGAAATGAGACTCTGAGGCTGCTCAGATGGAAAGTAGGAAACAACAGATTTTAACAGGTTGTCATTTCACAATTGGGTCCATTATAACTACTCAAGGAGCTCTGGCCTCTCTGAAGTGAGGCTCAGACTGCTAGAAAGGCAAAGCTCCAGGACCAAGCCTTCTGTAAGTCTGCAGACTTCCTCCTGCACACCCTCTACCCCAAAATACACAAAGAAGCTGACAAATGCTACTTTAAGAAGTCGTCCTTGTGCTCGCTTCGGCAGCACATGTACTAAAATTGGAACGATACAGAGATGAGCATGGCCCCTGCGTAAGGATGACAGGCAAATTCGTGAAGCGTTCCATATTAAAAAAAAGAAAGAAAAAAAAGTCGTCCTTTATGATACTGTTTCTCAACTACTGGCAAAGGAAAGTGAGTGCTGCTAATTTCCTAATATCTCTCATTTTAAATATATTTATCAGTCTGAATTCAAAAGAGTTAATTCAGTGGCTGAAACTCAGGCCAGAGGGTCACAACAACATCACTAAGAACTGCTCAGTGCCTGCAGCAGAGTGATGTAGTGGCAGGGCCCAGTGAGGCTCTTAAATACAGCTAGTGGCCCTAACCCTATACCTTTCCTGAGGGAACTTCAGAGATCTAAGAAAACGTGTGGAGCCAGCCAATGTCAGGATCTCTGACCAACCCTGGGTATCCTAACAGGAATACACCACACAAGACTTCAGGCCTTGGCATCAACTCTGGGCTCACCGGCTCAGGAGTGGATCATCAGGGCTGCTGCCAGGGGCTGGGTATGGTGCACAGCTGTCATCCACAGGGGTGGACGGGGATGGGCAGGGCAGGTACACTGCACTCCACAGCATCAGGTTACGCACATGGCACACGGGGTACAGCACCTGAAGAGAGAGTAGAGGACGCAGGTTTTAACAAGTCCTTTAGAGATGTCTAGAAATAAAGGTCAAGAACAAGCACCATGCTTGAACAACAGCAGTTTTTGGCAAATCTCCAAAGGAAGTTAGCATCAGTGGATACAAGTCTATGTCCCTAGAGGGCCTATATAAGATTAGAGTTTTGGCAACATTTTTCACCTGAGAGGCTCCTGTAAGCATGAACACTTGAAGTGTTTTTTTAAAAATCCATTTCTCAGGTCACCTTTACTGACTGACTGACTCAGCAGCTTAATTTGTTGCTTTTTCTACATAAGCGAGTCATTTCACTACATGGTGACCGTTCTCTGGTACAAAAACTTGGCTTCAGAAGACATTGACTATTTTATAGGATCATTTTAATTAATCATGTGAAAAGGAGGGAAATTTCTTCCTGTATTGTTACTTCCCCAACAGGCACAGTAAAGGAGAGAAGCAGTTATGTCACATCTTTCCTCTCTACTTAAATGTGGTGAAAAGCACAATAATAGTCCAGCAAAGCAGTAAAACCTCTGACTAGCCTCCTTTTAACTTCTTTAGAATTTAAGATGCATTCTGACAAAAGACACTACCGTATATCAGCACACTGATGTGAGTGCCTCCTTTTCTCTGCTTAACAGAAGGTGTTCCTTTGAGGAACAAAGTCTTAGAGGGCCTGCCAGTTCTCCATGTAAGCACAGAAATAAAGACACGCATGCTAACGTCATACAGTTTCTGCTCTCTGGAACAGACGCTGCTGTGGCTATCACCACCGGATGACACTAAGGGTGCTGGGGGACAGGTGGCAGCTCCTTCTGAGCTACCAGGGGCACCCAGGGACAACTCCAGTGCTTCTGCCACTCATTGGACAGAACATGCTAGGAGTAAGTTAGCTCTGGCGGAGGTGCCAGGAAAGATTCATGTTTACAGTGGCAGAGATGTATATGAAATCAGACCACCCTGAATAAAATGTCAGAAGCAGGTCAGAGCATCACTAGAAAACAGGTCTTTCTCTCAGGACAAAGTGATAGGAAGAACATGAACCAACCCATCCAGAGACCGCAGAGATGCCTTTGAGAAAAGTTACTACTCAAAAAAGGTTCTTAAATGTCCCCACCAATAAATTCCTTCTGCTGATCAGAGAGGAGAGACTGAAGGATACATACGGCTTCTGACTGAGAGGAATACAGTAGGTTTTTGAAAGCCTTGTTGCCTGCCCGAAGCAGCGACCACACAGAGCATGTCCGTTCCTGAGTATGCTTTTCCCCTCTCTCCTTGGCGTTGTTGCACAGGAATGTTCCAAAGAGGCAGGAATAGGTATGTTGCACCAGTTTCACCTATGGGAGTCCAATGAGGCAAAATCAAGCAATAAGGTACATATTCTCTGGGGAAAGTTCTTCCCAGACATCCTTGAGAGCACTTCCGTTCACACTCGGTAAGAATGGGAGAAGCAAGTAAAACCACGCAATAGCCACCTCCTAACAGCACCAATTTCAGAGTGCCAGCCCCAACCACCATGACTCCTAAATCAAAAGAGCAAAGACGGATAATTGGCATACCCACTCCTCTTGCCTCCCCGACAGTCTCTGAGGTCCTAAGTTAAAGTCACTCTCAAGCTGAACCGGTTTGGCTCAATGGATAGAGCGTCGGCCTGTGGACTGAAGGGTCCCAGGTTCGATTCCAGTCAAGGGCATGTACCTTGGTTGCGGGCACATCCCCTGTAAGGGGTGTGCAGGAGGCAGCTGATTGATTTCTCTCATTGATGTTTCTAACTCTCTATCCCTCTCCCTTCTTCTCTGTAAAAAATCAATAAAATATATTTTTTTTAAAAAAGTCACTCTCAAGAGTGACAGAGCATATAAACTGCATACAGGAGCAGGTTAGTGTGCAACCCAAGTCTGAACTGGGAGCACACTTCTAAATGGCTTTTCATTCAACAAGTGGTTCCTGAGCATCTCACATACTCCAGACGTTTCTATAGGACTGATATACATCAACTAGAGGCCTGGTGCACGAATTTGTGCACTAGTGGGGTCCCTTGGCCTGGCCTGCAGGATTGGGCCGAAACTGGCTCTCCAACATTCCCCAAGGGGTCCTGGATTGCAAGAGGGCACAGACCAGGCCAAGGGACCCCACCAGTGCACGATTGGAGCCAGGGAAGGATGCGGGAAGTTGGCCAGCTTGGAAGGTAACATGGGAGGGCTCCAGGGTATGTCTGGCCTGTCTGTCTCAGTCCCGATCGGCCGGACCCCAGCAGCAAGCTAACCTACCAGTTGGAGCATCTGCTCCCTGGTGGTCAGTGCACGTCATAGCGAGCGCTTGAGCAGCCTTAGCATATCATTAGCATATTACGCTTTGATTGGTTGAACAGCCGACTGGACAACTGGACACTTAGGATATTAGGCTTTTATTATATAGATTAATCAAGTAGGGCCGAAACTGGTTTGGCTCAGTGGATAGAGCGTCAGCCTGCGGACTGAAAGGTCCCAGGTTTGATTCCGGTCAAGGGCATGTACCAGGGTTGCGGGGGCATCCCCAGTGGGAGATGTGCGGGAAGCAGCTGATCGATGTTTCTAACTCTATCTCTCTCCCTTCCTCTCTGTAAAAAATCAATTTTAAAAAAAATCAAGTAGGTCTCCTACCCTGACAGAGCTTATTCTAGTTGGGAAAGAGGAATGACCAGTGGTATGGACAATAATAAGGTAGAGTAAGAGGGGCAGGGCAGGGTGGGACAGCCTCCCTGGCCCAAGACTTGACAGAATGAAGAGAGGTCATGTGGGTATCTGGAAGGGAAATGCTCAGCAGAGGTGACAGCAAGCACAATGGTCTTAAGGTGAGTGTATGCTTGTGATTTCTGAGGAACAGACGGAGGCCAGAATGACTAAAGGACACTGCATAAGAAGAATGGCAGGAAATGAAGCTACACAGATAACCTCTGAGGGAGACCTGCAGGCCATCATTAAGGACCTTTACTCTGTACAATGGGAAGTTGGAGGTTTTTCAGCAGAGGAGTAACATGGTCTGTATTATGCTTTAGAAGGATCCCTTTGGCTGCTGGGTTAACTCTCTTAAATTGGGGCAGGAGGTGATGGTTTAGACGAGTGTGAAAACAGTGCAGACAGCAGTAAATCAGGTTTTAGGTGTATTTTGAAAGCAGAGCTGCAGAATCTGCTGACAGACTAAATTTGGAATGTAAAAGAAAGAGAGGAAATACAGATAGAGAAGCAGCCTACAGGCTGGGCCTGGGGCATTCCAAAACTCAGAACTGGGCAGATAAAGAGCAACTGGCAAAGGAAGCCGAAAGGACCGGCTAGTGAGGTAGAGGAGAACTAAGATACAGTGCATGCTGGAAGTCATTTCTTCTAAGTGTTTCAAGAAAGTGATTGAACTGCCAAATATTAATGGATCAAAGATGAAGACAGTCAAATGGTATAAACTTCCAGTTATGAAATAAGTTATGGAGATGTAATATACAGCGTGGTGACTATAATTAATTAATACTGAATTGCATATTTAAAAGTTGAAAAGTTCTTGTTACAAAAAAATAACTGTATGGTGATGGATGTCAACTAGAATTATTGTGGTGCTCATTTCACAATATACACAACTATCAAATCATTATGTTGTTTACTGAAACTAATTATGTTACACATCAATTACTCCTCAATTTAAAAAAAGAGATGAATGTACACAGACTGATGGAATTTTAAATAAATGGGAATTAAGTATTTTTTAAAAGATGAAGACTTAGAGCTTATCACTAGATTAGTAACATGAAGGTCACTACGCACCTTAGTAAGAATGGCCCTGATAAATTAGTGGGATGAACACCTGATTGGAGTAGGTTTAAGAGAAAATGGAAAAATAAGATTTTGAGATAGTAAATGTAGAAGACTTGAGCTCTACGTGAGGAAATGAAATAGCTAGAGGGGGCTGTAGGACTAAGAAAAGTGTATGAGAGCCACTACACTTTAAACCAACTCCAAGACTATACAAACCTAGTACACCTAGATTCAAGGAATAAACACTTGTTTTTTACTGTTGTTTTAATTTTGTAAATGGGAGAAAGGATGACCCCTCTTAAATTCTAAAAAGGATACACAGATTCAAGTGAAAATGGCCCACTACCATTTGTATTGATACCCCACGAATTTAGAAGGTCCCCAAAATGAAGAACCACATGCCCAAACTCACAAGGAATGCTTCATTGAACTCAAAAGAGCAAGGAAATTGCCTCTGAAGCTGATGCACACAGTCCAGCCACTGCAGAAACACTGGGCAGCGCTCGTTGAGATCATCAGAGTTCTCCCCATGACCACACCGATCAGCAAACTTGTGACCAAAATCCAGCCACTCCATCTCCACGAGGACCTGGAAACCCTGCAGGGAAGCACACAAGAAAGACCATCTGTGCTTGTCTGTCCAGGCTGTGACAGTCCTGGGCCTGGTATCACCAGCTTGAACCCTTCAGCAGCCCCCGACTAAGCCCATCAGAAGCAGCCCTGGATCCAGCCTCGAGGCCGAAGGCTGCATCCCTGATAAGATAGGTTTAAGCCAACTCCCCATTCCCTCAACTTCGTTCCATAATCATCAAAAGGGTACTAAGCCTTTCTTGCGTTAATGTATATTTTTAGCCTCTTTCACTCACTATATGAAAGTCACTATTTTTTTAAATATATTTATTGATTTTTTTACAGAGAGGAAGGGAGAGGGAGAGTTAGAAACATCCATGAGAAAGAAACATGGATCAGCTGCCTCCTGCACACCCCCTACTGGGGATGTGCCCGCAACCAACGTATATGCCCTTGACCGGAATCGAACCCAGGACCCTTCAGTCCACAGGCTCATGCTCTATCCACTGAGCCAAACTGGTCAGGGCTGAAAGTTACTATTTTTGCCCTAACTGGTTTGGTTCAGTGGATAGAGCGTCAGTCTGCAGACTGAAGGGTCCCGGGTTTGATTCTGGTCAAGGGCACATTCCCAGGTTGAGGGCTTGATCCCCAGTAGGGGCTTGCAAAAGGCAGCTGGTTAAAGATTCTCATCATTGATGTTTCTATCTCTCTCCCTTCCTCTCTGAAATCAATAAAAATATAGTTTTTAAAAAGTCAATATTTTCCCCTAAATTTTTTTTACTTTTTAATTTCTGCCTTTCATATTATACCTACAAAGAAAGTAATGTTTGTAAAATCTTTCCTAACCTCTGATTTACATATATTTTAGGGTACATTTATGGTTTTTCTTACATCTTTAAGCCATCAGCAGGTTATTTCAGAGGAGAGCTCTTTCTCCACAGAATACTGTGGTAATATTTATGACATAAGTATACCAAGATCCTTCTACAGAAGCCCCATTTTCGTGGGTCAGGGAAAACTTTTCCAAGTAGGTAGAATACAAAGGAAAATATGCTATATTCTCAATACTTTATTATCTAAATCTGCGCAATTTAAGAGGCAAGAACTGGTAGGCACCACCACAATTTAGCTCAAGGTAAAAGAGCAATGACTTAAAACAAGAAAATTTCACTTTCATTAGACCTATCCACACAACCAAAACTGATCATAAAACCCTCTAATGTGCCCCCCACTCACCCTGAAGTACCAAGTCCTACTCCTTGGATGCACCCACCTCTATGGTTCGGTAATAAGGGTCCAGCAAGAGCTTAGCCAATGCCACAATCTGGGGGGTGCGGTCCCAGCCATCTGAGCAGTGCACTAGCACTGGTCGCTGATCACGATCCACAGCATGCACTACCAAAAGTGCCGACTTCAAAAGCACAGACAGGTGATGGAGCCATTTTGTACTTTCAAGAGCTGAGAGCCAACTATAAAGATAAAAACAGAAGGGGATAAGGGAATGCTGACTCTTCTGATTACGTCACTGTGTCATGTCAAACACCCATCAAATTAAACAATTCCCAAAGACTTTCCCTTCAAATAAACATTGCCAGAGCAAACAGAAAACCTGTCTGTGTCTTTATAAAACATGTACAAAGATGATGCCCAAACCCTACTATGTAATAGAGCAGTGGTCGCCAACCTTTCAGACCTCACGGACCACCGGCTGGCAACTGCTGCAATACAGGAGAGCCTTAGAAATAGGGCAGTCATCAATAGGATCACCTTTTGTTTCAAAAATCTTATGGCTAATTTCCCAGAAAATTAATATTTAATATTTTTCAGTCTGTGATAGGTATATACCCAGTTTAAAAAAACATAGTTCTGGAATCTTCTCGAAGAAAATACAGCCACTTCTGAGATGTAAAACAAGATATTTAGATATTTATATTTAATGATCAGCAACTTTATCCAACAAGTTTTCAAAAAAAAAGTACAGGAAATCCGTTTAACAGAGACTGGATTCAGCCGGGATCCACAAGACCCTTTTTTCAAAAGGCCTTTAGGAAGTATCAAATCACAAGAATTGCCCCTTGAGAGTAATCACAAGCTGATCACACTTGTCTTTTAACTGTTGACAGTTTGTTTCTTGTGATGAATTCCACCCTCCCTTCCCCCCATCCCCCCCCCCCCCAAAAAAGCTCTCTGATTTCTCCAAAATGCAATCAGATTTGTACTAAGACCACAGTGTAGCCCTTCAAACACTGAGTCAGAGGAGGAAATAAGCACTTCTGCTAGGGAGCTCTGAGAGGGCTGTTGCCAAGACTACTATAAACA
>NW_006289570.1:4110354-4110733 GCF_000327345.1 Myotis davidii | reverse complement strand
GGTATATACCCAGTTTAAAACATAGTACTTGAATCTTCTTGTCGAAGAAAATACAGCCACTTCTATGAAGAACAAGAAATTTATTAGATATTTATATTTAATGATCAGCAACTTTATCCAAGTTTTCAAAAAAAAAGTACAGGAAATCCGTTTAACAGAGACTGGATTCAGCCGGGATCCACAAGACCCTTTTTTCAAAAGGCCTTTAGGAAGTATCAAATCACAAGAATTGCCCCTTGAGAGTAATCACAAGCTGATCACACTTGTCTTTTAACTGTTGACAGTTTGTTTCTTGTGATGAATTCCACCCTCCCTTCCCCCCATCCCCCACCCCCCCAAAAAAGCTCTCTGATTTCTCCACAATGAAATTACATTTGTA
>NW_006289570.1:4081211-4110240 GCF_000327345.1 Myotis davidii | reverse complement strand
GAGGAGTGTGACTTTTTGGAATAATCCAGGGAGGGGAGGTAAATAGACTACAGAATGTAGTGCATAAGCTTTGATTTCACATGGTTTAGCTTAGTCTACCAATCAGACCCTAGAGCCTCAGAGGGCGGACACTGTATCTCAGGCATAGCTGAAAATCATGGGTAAAAAAATGAACAAACTAAAAAGCAAAACTCAATCTCAAAACATTCTATCTCCTAAGAGGGACCCGAACACATTTTTTGCTAATGGATAAATTGTTTATTCTCCTTCCTCACAGAGTCTTGAAGAAACTAAAAGATAAGGCATAAGAGAGAAAATACTGCATTATTTCCTGGCCCCTGGAGAAACAATAACCGAGAACAAGTGTGAGGCTCTCTTGACCTGACTAAACTATTCATACTTGCCAGGTGGTGCTATCCATGCCTGACAGAGAAGCTGCACTACAGAAGTGGCCAACCAAGGAGGTGCTGAGGGACTGCACACTCCTTGCCTATTCTAAAACGAGCAGGAATACACCGTGCCCCAGCCTTCCACAGCCACCAGTGCTGGGAGGCCTGTTTACAGCTGGTCCCACCACTGCCATAGCTTCATTTTTCCTCAAGGGAGGCGTCAGCACAGCATTATAACTTGTTGCCAAAGACAAAGCTTGAGGGGGGTTGAAGGACGGAGTGAAAAAGGTGACGGGATTAAGAAGTACAATCGGCAGTTACAACACAGTCACAGGGATGGAAGTACAGCAGAGGGAACAGAGTTAATAATATTGTCATAACTACGTATGGTGCCAGGTGGGGACTAGGAAAGTTGGGGGAACACTTTGTAAAGTATTCTAACCACCATGCTGTACACCTGAAATACATACAAAATAATACTGAATGTAAAAACTGTAACTGAAAAATAAAATTTAAAAAGATAAAACATTACCTTCTGTACTTTATTTTTTATATTTTTATTGATTTGGGAGAGGGAGAGAGAGAAAAATATCAATGATGAGAGAGAATCATTGACTGGCTGCCTCTTACATGTCTCATATTGTGCATCGAGCCCACAACTCAGGCATGTGCCCTGACTGGGAATTGAATCATGACCTCCTGGTTCATAGGTCAATAATCACTGAGCGACACAGGCCAGGCAGCATTACCTTCTTTAAAAACACCCTTCCTTCCCATTCATTCATTTGGAGCAACATAGTGCTAAGTACGCCCTTTTTACCGAGTTTAAAAACTATCTTGCCCTGGCCTGGAGCACCAATGTACACCACAAGGGCTGTGCATTTCATTCCTAGTCAGGCACACATCTAGGCTGCATGTTCCATTCCCAGTAGGGGTGCATACGGGAGGCAACCTATTGATGCTCCTCTCTCATATCAATGTGTGTCTCTCTCCCTTCCTCACCATCTAAAAATCAATAAAAACCTATCTTCCGGTGAAGGTAAAAAAATAGCTTTATAATTTTAATATATGGAACATTAGAGATCAGGTAGTGTTGATTCTATCCCTTTCATTTTAACAGACAGGAAAACAGATACCCACAGATTTGGCCAAAGTCATACAGTGACAGATCTCCTGAGTCCTCCTTTCCATGCCCCGCCTTTAAGGAGGAGAGCGCTACCGGCTGGGCTCTGTGAGTGTACAGCAGTGCCAGCTGCTAATCCCCAAAGCAGAACATCAAGCTCATTTCTTCCGTCAGGCTCTTCCCCAAGGACAAGTGCTTCATCCTCTGGGCTGATTGCAGTTGTGATGAATTTAATCATTTGGTACCAGGAGTTAGCACAAGTGCTTCAGGCAGCCATTTGATTTAATAAATCAAGTAAAGAAGGCTGCAAAACTTGATGTGATCGTGAGTCTACTAAATAGAACCCAAAAAAACAGCTATAGGCTCCAGCACAAATACCAGAAAAGAGAAAATTCTCTCTTTGGCACCATTTCTGGCTTCCTGAAATGTAAAGCAGGGGCTTTTAAATATTTATGTGTCCATATTTGTTTTACAGAGCATTCCTCCTAATTTATCTTGTATTCAAACAGTTCCCTGGGGAAGAGGGGATGTTATTTCACCTTCCTCACTGCACATGCCAGCCATTCATTTTTAATAAGCAATAAAAATCATGGTAATGTCCTTAGTAAATGAGAGAGGGTAGTTTAGAAATCAGCTTATGTGAAAAGAACTGACCTAATAGCAAGTTTTAAAAAGTTTAACCCTTTTTAGAACACGATGAATAAACTTTGACTCTTCATGGTAAAACATCCCAGTTCATAGCCGACAAGTGTCACTACAGGATGTCAGAAACCAAAAAATTAAATTACTTTGGGCCAAAAGCAAATGTAGAAAAGAGGAAGAGTTTTTAGAAAAAAACAAGAAAGCAATACTTCCATTCTGAGGGCATCCGTTTGTTATGTGGTGCACATTTTAAACCTTTCAAAGGGCTACATTTTAATCCCAGATCCTCATTTATGCTGCCATGCTCCTAACACTGAAAGAGTACCCACAGAGACTGACAGTAAAACCAAAGTTTACCAAGAAATAGAAGGAACCTCTGAACTCATTTGAAAAAAAAAAAGGCAATGCAAAATTAAAGCTAAGGCCAAGGTCTTACTTTCCCGGATCTGGCATCTGTGTGCACAGCAACCGCAGAGACTGAAAACTCCTCCGGATTGAATGAATATTTGCCATCCCCATAAACACAACTTCACAATTGGGGTAATACTCTGGAGAGAAAAACAGTAAGTAGAACACAAATACGTTAAATTTAAAGCCCACATGGCCAAATTTAAAAGAAGCAAAATGGCAATAAACAAACCCACTGCAGTTGCTAATGGAACTGCAGTGTTTTGAAGCTTGTATTAGCTCAGTCCTTTATTATGAGCGGAAAATAGTGCTTGAAATTTTACCTGTTTTGCAAAGAGGAAGGTTAGATTTGTGAAGATACTGACATAAAATAGGAGCTGTTACTTAAAAAACATGAATAATAAAAAATAAAAAGATCTATATACTCCCCTCACCCCCAGGTTTACTTCTTGGGCCTGCGCTAACTTGTAGCTCTGGAATCTCTGAAAACAACCTGGCAGAACAATGCATTTCTTGCATTCAAATGTACCACTGCTTTTAATTCTCAGCTTAGATCCCATCTGAATAAGGAGTTTGGTGCCTCAACTTGCTCCATCGGCACACAACTAGCAGCAAAGGGTTCCTCCTTTGGCGAAAACCAGCGTTCAAACAGTAGGCACGTCAGAGGTTAGGAGAGAAGCACTTTGCTACAGCTTTGTATTTACTGCTTCGATTTCCAGGCCAGGTTTTCTAAGTGGGGCCATGTGAGGAGTTTCTGTAGGACAAGTGATGAGCTACCCACTTGTCAAAGGCAACACAAAGCTCCTAGAAGGCTGAGAAACTGAGCCCTAAAGAAGCCACTTCCAAATAAAGAACAGACCTTATATGGGAGAGAACTGACTTTCCTTATCACTTACAGGCTGGCACAAGGAAGGCGGACTATTTGGTTTCACTGTGCCTCCACCTCCACTTCTCCCATGAAAAGAGCATCGTGTTAAGAATACAAAGAGCTCCGGCTCTCTCAAGATAGGTTGGGGAACATGGTTTGCCTTTCATTTCATATTAGGAAGTAAGACCCAGTTGGACACAGGGACTCACGAGGAAAGAATGTTGGGGGACAAAGCACTGTCCATCTCACCTGGGCATTCACAGCCTCCTCCTTTGGCTCTGTTTGCAACAGCTGCAGCATAGGAACGTGCATCCAAAATCAAAAGCTTCTGAGGTTGGATGGCTAAACTCTCTGCTCCTGAAGCATGTGACAGAGAAGAATCTAGGAACATCAGGAGTGGGGAGGAAAAACTGAATGAACCTGTCCCTTCCAGAATTGTGCAAAGTAAGAACCCCAGACACATATTATGGTACAAAAAAAATAAAATAAAAAAATTAAGTTAAATCCCTAACCAGAACTTCTTTTTGTTTTCTATTTTGCCTATAATTTCCTATACCTTGTTTCTACAACAGTTGTCCTTTAATGAAGCCTGGTGAAATTTTCCTCCATGGTCTGGAGAAACTGCAGGTCCCCTACTACATATATATTCCTGTTACTATGGCAAGAAAGACCCCCCCAAAAAAAACAAAAACAAAAAAAACACCACTCTAGTCCTCTTAAACCAAGTTTGAAATAAGGGGTCTTCTTATTCATTGCCAAGACCCATGAATCCTCAAACAATCGCATCAATTGAAGCTTTGCTCTCTTCTATAAAACAAATTCTGTGTGTTATAAGAAAAAGGCCATTTCAAGAAAAGGTTCTCATCTGCTATAAAAATTTCCAGGAAGCACCTTACCAAACTCCACATCAGAAAGGTCTCCTGCATTGGGAAAGTCTCGAGAACTGCTCCTAGTTGACAGCTTGCTGCCACTCGATCGGGAGTTGGAGGCACAAGCTTTGGCTACTGACTGCACCAGGTGCTCATCATCAGCATTTCGCCAGCCCCACCAGCTGACCTCCGGCTGCCCGCAGCGGGCAATGACAGCTCCATTGCTCTGGTGCCTGTGCAGGGAACAAGAAACAACTGTACCATCCAGAGGCCCCATCCAGATGCTCTGTGCTCGTACCACAGTGAGGTCGTGGATTTTAAATGCCTTAATGAACTGCCTAACTACAGGTAAAAGATGCATTAGCTTCAAGTCCTCTCAGGGCAGAAATCTTATATAGCAACAAAAACAACAAATCCTACCGAGACCTTTCTCAATTATCTACCATTTTAGAGATCTTTGTAGAACTACCAACAAAATAAATGTATCTTCTTAGAGAAAACAAATTACTATTCATAAAGCAAATGTCTGTATCTTTAAATTTGTTTTTAGAAAATCTGGTTAAAAATAATCTACAGATACTACACTAATTCTCCTAATCAATAATGAAGCATTGTTCTCTCCTTCTTATCTGCACCTGAAAAAGTTGTTTCCTCACTGATTTCTGAAGGTCCACCGCAGCAATTGGCTGGCTTGGGGATTATTTTCAAAACAAGATCCCACCTTTGGGACCGAAACACTTACCTGGCCCACAGTGAACTGCTTGACAAAATCTCCTGAGATTTCCTGAGTCACAAACTGTTCTTATTATAGGCAAATAAGCTCAATGAGCCAGTTACTCTTCCTTAAGCTCTTAGAAGGAAATGAACAGCATAAACCTCAATAAGCCATACTCTCATAGATCCTTTTCCAAGATAGAAGATCAGAGTATTCGTAGTCTACTTTAAGATTCTATTAAAACCAAGTCTTTTCCTAATTAGGAATTTTAGTAATTAAAAAGTTATAAAGTAATATTATTTGGCAATGAAGAGAAATAAAATCCTAACACATGCTACAACACGGATGAGCCTTGAGTATGTTCTGCTAACTGAAAGAAATCAGTCACAAAAGGCCACATTCTGTATGACTCCATCTATATGAAATGTGCAGAATAGGCAAATCTAGAGGCAGAGACAAGTTTACTAGTAACCCAGGACTAGCGGCTTTGGGGAGTGACTACTAATGGGTCTGAGACTTCTTTTGGGGATGGTGAAATAACTAAAACTACCTGCAAGGATGGCTGCACAACTCTGTGCATCTACTTAAAAGAAAAAAGAGAAAAAAAGAAAAGATCACTAACTACATATTACATTAAAAGGGAAATTGTATAGGACATCTCCATAAAGCCATTTAAAAAAATTATCAAAGAAATCAGTTCACTGTAAACACAAATTAGTAGAATAAAAACCTAGTAGACAAAAAATTTAAATGTCCCTCAATTCTATATTCTAGAGGAAACCATCAATGTCTTACCTCCTGTTAAAATTGTTTCTAGCCCTAGCTGGTTTGGCTCAGCGGATAGAGCATCGGCCTGTGGACTAAAGGGTCCCGGGTTCGATTCTGGTCAAGGGCACTGCCCGGTTTGCAAGAACTAAAACACTAAAGCTAAAAATCATTAAAGAGCATTTCTATCATTTTCACAAACAGAACCATAAAAAATATAAAAATTAAACAATGAAATGTTTAAACTATCCCTAAATTAGTGTCAGGCAAACTTCCAAAATGACTAGAATTTTCTAAATCATTCAATGCACAAAGAGGGGAGCTGTGGATTGAACTACAGAGGGGGTGCCCTTCGCATCATCTTCCTGTGTTAGAGCAATCTCTGTCTTCAATGATAAATCCAATTAAACACCCTCATCACAGGAGAAAGCATGCAGCAGGCACTGGTTCAGTGCTGTCAAGAAACTGCTGCCAGCAACCTCAAATTTCACTGGAACCACCAATTTGCTTGTAGTTTTTAAATCCTCCCTTATTGGGAGAACAAGTAGTTGTGTATTACCAACACAATCAACTGGCTCACCTGAATGAAGCCAAACTGAAAAAAAACACCTCACTGATTCTTAAAATGCCTAGTAGCATATGCTAATTAATAGGTGCTGGGTAACCAATGAGCTGATTGATGCCAAGCCTCTAGAAAGAGGCTTGGCAGGACCTTTCCTGAGCACCTTTCTCTGCAATGCTTCCCAGACATGCCCAGGAGGAACAGTAGATGGCACTCTTCATCCATGAAAGGCTATGGCACTATAGTAGCTAGACTGCAACTGAGCTACTGCAGTGGGCAGTTTCTGCAGTCTTCTAAAATGCTTTAGATGCAAGAAAGAGAACTAAAACACTAAAGCTAAAAATCATTAAAGAGCATTTCTATCATTTTCACAAACAGAACCATAAAAAATATAAAAATTAAACAATGAAATGTTTAAACTATCCCTAAATTAGTGTCAGGCAAACTTCCAAAATGACTAGAATTTTCTAAATCATTCAATGCACAAAGAGGGGAGCTGTGGATTGAACTACAGAGGGGGTGCCCTTCGCATCATCTTCCTGTGTTAGAGCAATCTCTGTCTTCAATGATAAATCCAATTAAACACCCTCATCACAGGAGAAAGCATGCAGCAGGCACTGGTTCAGTGCTGTCAAGAAACTGCTGCCAGCAACCTCAAGAATCATTACTGCAGCCTATGGACAATTAAATTCAGTAAATGCAGGTGGATTCAGAAGCATCCTGCCACTCAGGCTGACAAAGCAGAGTGCTAGAGCAAGCTTGTCAAATTCATTTAAACGAGGCGTACGGCCCACTGGCCGTGAGTGTGACATGCTTGTGCTAGAGTATCCCAAAACATTCTTCAACTGCCCCAATCTGACCACCCAGTCTGGAGCTCAGAGATACAAGAAAAAGTTCTGAAATAGAGGCCAGTTCCTGGAAGCCTGATTTTTATGTGGACTACACCAAGAACTTTCATTTGTAATCTTTTGAGACCAGATTTTCTCTGAGAAATTACAAATTTTTAAAAAATTCATTTATACATACTCTATGTCTCCAAAAAGGGTTGGAGGGGGAAAGAAACAAACAAACCCATGGCTCATGCTCTCTAGAATAAATTTTAGAAGGGAAAAAATTCTTTCCATGTTTATCCTAAGAAGTTTTTCTTCAACCTGCACTTTTAGGGTTCTCTACCAACAGGGAGAATTCACCTAAAGCCCCTTGCTTTGAACACAAGGGGGAGGACTCTCATTTTTAAAGTCAGAAAACCACACAAATGCCAGGTTTGCTGATCTAACACAGTTGGCCAGAGCAGGCGCTGGGTGCTTTTCCCATTTGAGCTGGGCAGATCACTGATAAGGCCCATAAAACCTTTCAGCTTTCACTGCTCTCTAATTCTTGTGTCATCCTTACCACTTGAGTGATAGGTAAATGTGGTGACCTACTTTTCTAGGGGTGTCTGAAAACAACAGTGATGGAATTGAGACTGAAAACTTTCACTGGGCCAGAAAAAAATACTTTTCCATCTCATTATTCAGGGTGGCATCAGAATTTGCCTTCAGTGGACTAAATTAATAAGCCCATTACCTCAGTGGGAATTACACAGAGATAAATTCCTTTCTATAATTTCAAATTTTCAATAGAAGGTCTCTAGGCATGAAAGAGTTTTAGTGTAATTTCAAGAAGAGACCAAAAAGTCTGCAAACTGGGAAAATGAAATGGAGAATGTGAATATTACAAGAAGATGACACCCGAAACAGTTTCAAAATAAGAGGTAATGACTTCTTAAAATTTTAACATGATTCTGTGAGTAATGAGATAGTCACTGAATTATAAAAGCAGCCATCGGGAATACAACCTACTCCAGATACTGCTTAGAGAAGTCCAGTGTTTATAGATTCATTCAGATGCCATAGCATACAGGCAAAGAAAGAACAGCATTCCCATTTTACTAATTAAGAACGGGCATTAGTCCATTAAGGAACTTACTCAAGGTGCTATAGCAAGAAGTACCAGAGAAAAGACTTAAACTCCAAACCTGTGCTTGTCACCATGTCACCATCCCCTACTAGAACTTGCCCCTCTGCTAGCAACCGCAGGAATCATCACTGCAATCTACAGACAACTAAATGCACGTTGGATTCCTGCCTTTGGTTTCTCAGATCTTATAGCCAGTCAAGATCTTCGATCTAGCCTTCTTCCCTAAATGCTCCCTCTCCAAGTAGAGCTCTTTGAAGTGTTGAAGTTTTTCAACCACAAAGACAATCACAAGAGACTCAACTCTACTCCCAATTCTCACGTTCTAGGACTCATCTCTCTCGTTCCAAAGGCCAACATCTGAAGCGAAATGCAGCAAGCACATTATCGTCCCATAGAATGTCAGAAGGATCTTAAAATAGCAAGACCAGCCACCTTTCTATTAAATTTTTAACAGTGTTAATTTAATGTTATCAGCTAGTGTTCTGGTGCAGTAATTACCTGTGTGTAACTGAAAGAGCTGCTTTAGCACTAAGGAAGCACAGAATTGCCTGCGAAGTTTCCTGAAGCCTCCTCACCTCCCTTCCCAGGTGAGCAGCATAAGAGGCAGCAGAACACTTGCAGTGGGCAGTAGGCCAAGCTTACTTACCTGTAGATGACAGCAGGGATGCGCTTCCAGGACCTGAAGCCTGCTACACTTTCCAGTTCTTTGTCAGTGATCCAGGCAGGCACTATGAGTTCCTGAGGATAGCTACCACACAGCCTAACAGGAAAGGTGAGAAAAAGGGAGAGACATTAGGTGAATCAGCAGAAGGATGCTGATCAAGCTACCCGAGTCAGTTAAAAGGCAGTCGGAGCATTACTTGAGTCTTGGCCTGCTCAGCAGAATGGGCTGCTTCCAGTGTTTATATATATACACACACTATCTTGGATTGTTTCCCTTGATGCTGCCTTTTGGGAATCTGCCAGTCTTAACTATCAATGAAAAAAGGGGAGCTGAGAGGCAGTTACTCCATTGTAACTCTCTGTTGTAACAGACACACAGGCCATTTCTAACACACACAATCCCCGTCTGACTACAGAAGTGAAAGTCTGTTACCTCTAACACTCCCCCCTCAGTCTTTCAGGCTTTCGTCAAAGTGAAACACAAGAAATGTTAAGAGCCTACAATTTCACATTTCCAGAGACCTCATGGGATTATTAATGTAATCTTTGATATGAACCAAACAGGATGGCCTAATTACAGATAACAAATGCAGCAAAGGGTATGTACAGAATACTTATGTCTATTTCATAGAATGTGGAGTAAAATTAGTCATAAAAACTACCCCTAAGTGTTTTATCACTGCATATGAGATCACTGATCCGATCTCTAATGTGATGTCAAGTGGTGATGAGAACTGACTGCCTACTCATAGACGCTGTTATCTAGATATGCCTGTGCCAGGAAGCAGAGACCATGAGAGGGTAGAAAGGAAGGTTCCAGAATCCTATTAAGTAAGGATCACTTTCCACTTCAGTAATAGCAATGGAAACAGAAGACTAAAGAAGTACTCTGAAAATCACGCATTTATATTTAATAAATAGACATCGCCGAAACCGGTTTGGCTCAGTGGGATAGAGCGTCGGCCTGCGGACAAGGGGGTCCCAGGTTTGATTCCGGTCAGGGGCATGTGCCTCGGTTGCGGGCACATCCCCGGTAGGAGATGTGCAGGAGGCAGCTGATCGATGTTTCTCTCCCATCGATGTTTCTAACTCTCTATCTCTCACTCCCTTCCTCTCTGTAAAAAATCAATAAAATATATTTTTAAAAAATAAAAAATAAAAAAAAATAAATAGACGTCATTTGAAAGAAAAAGTCTAAGTTCAAATGTTCCGTCACATGAGAAATAGGGTTTTTGCAAAGACAATGGCTGTGAAACACAGTCCACAGGGACCCATACAACTCACTTGTACTTCTCATTGATGTTGGAAATCCTCCAGGCATTGATCATATCAAAACCCATCCGCTCCACTTCATTTTTAAACCTTGATGTTACATGTTCCCCTAGAAACCAAAGATAGCAGAAAAAAGGAAATGAATACCATTTAGCAAAATAGGTAGAATAAAAGCGTAGCTACCCTTCTCAGTAGGGGATAGGTATTGTATAAATAAAATAGCATCTACTTGGTTTTAGTTTTTTTAAAAATCCCTGTCAGGTTAAGACTGAACTAAGGAATAAAGAAATTAATTTTGATCAAGAAGTATGTTATCTCATCTAATCACTACTATCAAGTCTGAGGATAGTTATCGCTGAGCTCATTTTACAGATGACAGCATGGAAACAGAGAGGTTATTATGGCAGGCCCGTCTGGTCCCAAAACCCATGTTCTTATTATTCTGGCTGCTTACCTACTTCCACACTCAGAGAGATGTTATGCATAAGAAATGACATCAATAGTTCACCAAAAATAGTAACATAGATCTACAACTCATCAGAAACCCTTTGGGCCAGGCCTTGCCAGTGTGGCTCAGTGGCTGAGCATCAACCCCTCAATCAGGAGGCCACAGCTCTATTCCTGGTAAGGGCACATGCCCGGGTTGCAGGCTCAATCCCAAGTAGGGGGGTGTGGGAGGCAGATGATCAATGATTATCTCTCATCATTGATGTTTCTATCTCTCCCTCTCCCTTCCTCTCTCTGAAATTAATAAAAACATTAAAAACAAAAAAGAAAGAAAAAAACCCTTTGGGCCAGATTTCAGAACTTGAGAAATTTCTGGATTTTAAAATGACACACATATTATAATATTAACACTCTAAACAAGGTCTACTTAATCAAACATTAGTATTTCTACAATGAAATGCATAGCTAATTCATACTGAGATAAACAAAGCAACAAATAGTTTCAGATCAGTTCAAGCCACCAAATAAAATAAGAAAAATCATTCAATTTTCAGAGCCTTATAGATTAAAGAATTACAGATAAAAGAAAACAGAACTATAACTGCCAGTACCCAGGAATCTCAGGAAACACCATACTACCAAGTAAAGTGCTACGCATTTGTAAGAGCATCCACCCAAACATGTGTAACCCATCTGCACATGCCCTACTGCAATTGGTTTTCTCTTCCTTAAGACAGTGAGAAAACAAAGGCATTAATGAACTGAATATAAAAGTCATTAAATCTGAAATAACTTTCTTCCTTTAAAACTCAGAGTCCTAAGGCAGTAATTTTATTAAAAAATCATTAAGCAGGAGAGCCTACAATAATAAAAGCACAAAAGCAGCACAGGACTGCTTTGATGATCAAAGTATAAAGCTTTGCTCTCCCTGGGAGAAAAGCTTCAAAATAGGAAACAGCAATTACTTGAAGAAAATTCTATAAAACTACTTCCCATTTAAACTGCTTTTCTTGAGCTTAAACTAAAGTAGGCATTATATGTTTCCTGAAGGAAAGCTATAAAAAGACCAGGCTCAGAAATGCAGAAAGAAATAATCAGCTGAATCTATTATTTTGGAAGTGATATGGACTTCCAAATAGGAAAAAAGCTATCTGAATTGGGGTGCCATTTGTCTACAAATTGCATGGAACAGTGACCATCAAGAATACTAAATGGGCCCTGGCCAGTGTAGTTCAATGGTTATAACTTCCATGTGGACTGTATATACTGGGAAGAAACAAAATACAACCTTTTACTTATAGAGAAGTTCAAAACAGTTAGTTACAACAGCACCACATCACCTTGTATATTCATAATTTCCAAAATGTTTTTACAAGCATGGCACACAGGAGATACACAAACATTTACTGAATTGAGCTCTAGCATAACCAATTTGATCTTCAGGATACCCAGAACAGCTTGGGCAGGAAGAACAAGAATTTCCCAGTTTGAAGAACAAAGGAAACTAAAGTACAGAGAGGATAAAAATGGCTTACCCAGTATTTTTTTTAATTAAATAGTAGAGTACGAATTTGATCAGTTTGATATCTAATTCCTAAGTCTAGTTAGTACTTTACCCACCAAATGCCTCTATCCATCATAAATCCATGAAAGACAGAGGACACCATGGACATCTGTAAGGACTGGTGGTCAAAGAACACGAAATAACATCAGAAAGGAAGGACCTGAGGACCAAAGACATCCCAGCTCAGGACAAAGCCATCCATCATTAAAAGACTACAGTGAAGTTCTGACCTGGCATATCTTAGGAATGGACGAAGAGTTAGCTCAAATCCAAAAGAATAAAATTATCAAGGAAATAAGAAATCATCTAAAAATATGAGAAAATTTCAGTTTCAGGAAAGAGAAATCTAGGTTTGTTAACTAAATGCTGCCAATCCAAAACTAGGGGAATGCCTCTGGAGTTAAGAGTCTTAAATCAAATGTACACATAAGATTTGTGCATTGCATTATGTATAAACTTTACCTTTAACAAAAATTTGAAAAGAACCAGAAACAAAGAAACAAAACAAAACAAAATAATACAATGGTATCTCAATAAAGAAGGAAAGAAAAAGAGGGATGCAGTGGATGAGGGAGTGAAGTGAGACCGTTTAAAAGCACGTTCTCATAACCTCCAAGGCTGGTGTGGTCTCTTGCTAATGACTTTGGATTCCACTGGCCTTGACCAGGCTTGTGGGAAGCTTAAATTCCTGAGGCTTTCCTTTAGGCTCAACAAGGGCAGGGCCTGTTTTTCATCTGTATCCACAGCACCCCACATAGTCAGTTCTCAATAGGTGAGAATTGGGTTTAAGTTCTAGCGCTGTCAGTACCTACCAGTGGGACTTGGCAACAGCCATTGTCTGAGTTTCATCTTTAGCTCCCAAAACAAAAATACCAGCCTATCCTGCCTGTTTGATCAGATCATAAGGGCCAAACAAAAAATCAAAGCATCTTTAAAAATAAGATGATGCTTATGTGTGTTGTTATATTTTATTTAAACAAGAATATAAACCAAAAACTTCAACCAGTGAATGAATAAAAAACAAAACAATGCACATAGCTAGATTAGCCTCAAATGTTTAAAATGAGCCAGGGCAGAATTGTTAAGACTGAAGATTCAGGATTAAAAACTGAGGTTTAAAGAAAAAAAAAATCCCAAGAGTAAACTTTACTGGAAAAAGCTCACAACTCTGTACCACTTAGGAATTCAAGACTTTGCTCCCAAACTGGATACAGTAAAGAATTCATGTTGGACCAGAAAAGTTATATTTATAGCAACATAAAGTTCACAGACAACTATATGGAGAAATAACATGAACTTATTAGTCAAAGCCATTTCTGAGGGAGAAAGACAGTAAATGCGACAAAGATTTAATGAGGAGTCAGGAAGTCTGGGTTTCAGCACAGACTCAGCTTCTCTGTCCTGAAGGAAGTCACCTGGCCTCTGTCTCATCATCTTGGGATGAAAGGGGTAACAACAGTAACCTATGGCTTGAAAATTCAAAGACAGTGAAAGACCTTTTTATATTCCACTATTACATGGCCTAATCTCACACTTCTATGCCTTTGCTCATGCTACTTGCTCTATCATTCTTTTCCCCATTCTCTAATCAATGAACTCTCACCCGACCTTCAAAGCCTATTCAAAAGCCACTACTAACGTGAAGTCTTCCCAGACCTGTATACAATCCTCATGGCTCCTTTCTACTAGGCTCCCAGATCACCCATCAAATCTTACTATACAGTTGGTTTTTAACCCCAGTAGATTGTGATGCCAAATCTTGTGTTCTTTCCTTCCCCTGAAAGGCAGGAAACGTGTTCTACTCAGCTTGTAAGAATGATGGGCACATGCTAAGTGTTGCATAAAATATACACTGACTGACTATATGAGTGCTTAGGGGTCCCATTTCATGTTAGGGTACCTCAGTAGCAGTTCGTAAAGCCACTATTGGCATATTTTAGAAAGGCCTACCTGGTCTGCACAGGTCTCCATGTTGCTCTTTTTCACTGGCATAAACCTCCATGCACCAAGCATGGTATGCAAATGAGAAGAGATCTTCTATTTTAGCAGGTGGCCGGATTGCATTGTTCAGTCTCTTAAGCCACTCTTGACATTGCTCAAAAGTTGAAAACTGACACCTTTGTAAAGCGAAACAAGTACAGATGTAATCAGAAGACAGATAACAATAAAACCTAAGAAAAGCCACATCTTAAGAGTGCCTACTCATGATGAGGTGATAACTACAGTCAAAAAAGCGTTAGAAGTGGTCATTCACATGTTTATCATTTATAATAAAAATAGGCCAACAAATTTTAGCCAATGGTGTAAAATGTCAAAAAGAAGAAAACTGGACATATGGGAAACTTATGTTGTTAGACTAATGAAATCTCTTCTGAGACTGATTGTAATTATTAAAGTAAAATGGCAGTTATTCTCTCCCATGAGTGGAATTTCATTCTATTTCTTCCATCAAAGCTTTATAGTTGTCCCTCCCAAGAAATATGTTTAGAGAAGTCCTTTTGTTTTGTTATGATATGTTAGGCTGAGCTCAAATCACAGCCATATTTTTTGCCACTTAGGGAATAATTTCAAAATTTGTCTATTTACCAATTACAATAAATCAGCAACTTTATATCCAAAATAAGATAAATTACATTACAGTATTCAGCTATTACCATGTAGGGAACAAAATTTTATTATCAATTGCAACTTTCAGAATATATAACTAAGGTTAAAATAATTAGTGTAAACATACTTTACCTTTTCAGATGCAGTGTTTAAAATCGAGCAACTAATAAGCAATCTTTTTAAACTCTGAGTTATAGCCAGTATCTATCAAAAGCAAGCCAAATTTCAATGGGGAAAAAGCAACTATACATATTTACCTTAAAACCAAAAAGGTCAATTAAACCTCTCCCTTGTCCCAATCAATGTGGCTCATCAACATGCCAGCACAAAATGTTTATTGGCACTCCAGAACAGGTCAAAGAGAAAAAGTAAAAACTTGGGGAATTTAAAACTTGCAGAGCTACTAAATTTAAAAAGGTATTTCAGGCATCATTTTGCAACCATTATAGAAAAGATTAGATCAGATAAAAACATTATTGGACGCTAAATCTTTGGAGAAATTTGGTAAGAAACAAGAATCTGCATTGTCTTACAGTGCCTCCCATAGACTATTTATTAGTTGCAAGGAGAAAGTTTAGAAATTATGGTGACACCTTAATAGAGAGATCAAAATTAACATCACCAATAGGGACAGATGGATACTGTTTGCCTCCAGATGTAATACAATACCCTGAAAAGGACACAACCTCATGGGTATAGTGTAACAGCTGAGAATGTACAACCTCAATTTAATCATGAGGAAACACTGGACAGACAAAATAAGAAACAGTCTATTAAAAGACAGTATTCTTCAAAATGTCATAAAGAAAAAAAAATGCCATAAAGACAAAGCTGGTGAGAAACATTGCAGGTTAAAGAAGGCTATAGAATCATGCCAGCTAAATGTAGTACCTGACCTTGACTGGATCCTGTTCTGAGCTAGGTGGGGTAGGGGCAATGCTGTAAAGGGCATTATTATGTCAACTAACAAATTTGGAATATGAATTGTAGATTGGATAAAAGTATTATGTGTAAAATAGCGAAGATGATAATGATACTGTGGTTATATAAAAAAAATCCCTATTCTTAGGAAAGCACATGAAAGTATTTCAAGGTGAAGAGCCATGATTATATTAACTTACTTTCAAATTATTCAGTAAAGAATATATATATCACACACACACACACACACACACACACACACACGGCCCCTGCAAACGATAGAACAAATGGGGTAAAATGTTAACAGTACAGGTGTTCTTTGTACTATTTTTATTTTTGCATTTTTTGTAAATTTGAAAATATTTCCCAATAAATTTAAAAATACCTTTCAAATAGCAAAGTAACCTAAAATATTTCAGATAGTAACTACTCAAAAATATTCCCACAAGGCTGATCCTCAAAAGCTCTTTTTCTGTTAACAAACCATGAATCCATTCTCTGAAATGTCTTTTCCACAATAAACAGCAGCATAAACACGCCACATACCTGATAACTTTGCAATCTTTGCAAGTCAAATGAAGCTGAAATATGTCTCGACATTCAACACTTTCTATCAGCTGTAATGGAACCTGCAATTAAAAGAGACAAAGTCCCCTTAGTGAAAAAGGCACAGACCGACCCTGCAGTTCTTCAATGTGTCCAACAAGAGTGAATAGAAAGCTCCACAAGGGCAAGGAGCAAACAGAACTGCACACTTATCTGGATCACTAGTACTCACGTGCTTTACTACTGGGTGAATTCGGGTTTCCCCTTCTCTATCTCTAAATCAAAAACACAAGTCAGGAAGAGGAGACACCACCTCTGGAAGAATGGGGAAATATGTCATCTCGCAAGCAACAAACCCACAAAAGCTCAATACTCAGTACTTCTTGAGACGCTATAGCCAGCTGTGATTTGTAATGACACAGAAGCTGAAGGGAACCATAATAGTAACCCTGTCTTGTTTACAGAAAAGAACTGTAGATCAAAGTGCTGGTGGGACTACACTTGTCCTTTGCCCCAAATCATAAAGTGAGCTTGTGGCTTTGTGTCAGCAAAGAAGCATCCTAAAAAAGACAAGTCTAAACTGCCTGCAGGTTGCAAAGAAAAGACGATAGGGCAGTAGATGCTGGCCAGGCTTTCTGCTCAGTAAAATAGGCTTATAGTTATCAAGGAGGAAGGAGCAGACCACACAGTGGGCAAAGGTCCTAAAACTAGCGAGGTCTAATTTGTTTTAAAAGACCAATTGAGGAGCCCTGTTGCCAAGTGGGACTTGAGATATGAGCAAGCTAGAATGATTTTCTTCCTGCCAATCAGGTCAGCAGACTCTACTGAATGAACACAGGAGTAAATACAACAGTAAAAAGCAAAAGAAGGGAGACAGGATGGGAAAGCATATAAACAGGGTGACAAATTCTCAAGTTGACATGAGACTCCTCCCCCTCTCCCTCCACTCATCCTGACTCAATCCCTGGCTTCAAAAAGCAATTTTCAAAACTTCTAAAGAAAACCTGATAAAGCCTAGCGGATACTCTTGCTCCTTGGAAAAGGTTAGACCACTGCCTCTTACACTGTATCATGCTAGCCAAAATATGGCCATGGGAGTTGCAAGTAGCCTTCAAACAATTCATATTTAGCATAGAAGAGGGAGCAGTCTTCTCCAACACAGACAGAAACAAGGGAATGCTGGGTGGCTCTCATGTTAGCTGAGCCTTTTCGGAAAGCCTGTCCTACCATGCAGTTGCCAAAGTCAGCAGAGAACTCTTAGAACAAGGATGTGGGGATCCAAAAAAAGCCCCATGCTGGACGTCTAGGACCAAGAAACAGAAACCGGGGCAGGGATTTTAAAAAAAAAGAACAAAGCAAAATAATAATATTCAGATACTGGCTGGGAGTATCTACTCAAGACCAGAACCTTCTTGCTTAGTTCTAAGTTTATAATCTGCAAATTTTGCTTACACTTGTAATAGGACTGGGAGTAAAAGAAAGACTATGAAATCTTGCCTGTATTCTGAGAAAAAAAGCAGCACTGGCCCTCGGTTTTTTAAGTCCTTAACCCCAAGGTGCTGTGAGAAACTGGAGCTGATACAGCTAAAAATTCTCTCAAGACCTGTACGTCTAAGAAGGAAAACAATAATAACAATGTATTAGTAAGAATAAACTGCGAAGGAGGAATATGAGATTAAGAGGAGAACTCTGATTCATTCTCAGAACAGTACTCGGTAACAGACTCTCGTATTGTTTTCCTTTCTTTAGGTAACCTCCTCCCTCCTCCCTTTGCAGTGAGTGAGCTTTACAAATTCAAGTGGGGGGAGGCTGCAATCTCAGCAGTTACCTGCACCCCAGGTCCCCTTAGACTGCTTGAAAAGCCCCCTCAGCCCCAAAAGAAAAACAAAAGTGGCTGCAAGACTGACAATTAAGAAGCCTGAGTTATTTCAAATATTAAAGATGTCCCCTCTTTTCCCCCACATTGACACCTCTATCCCGCTCCCCCAGGCCTTCACCACACTATTGTCTGTCTGTCTATGAGTTATGCATATATGCATATAAATTCTTTGGTTAATCTCTTCCCAACACCTGCTCTCTGAAATACACCCCCCCTTCCTCTGAAATCCATTAGTCTGTTGCATGCTTCAATGTCTCTGGATCTATTTTGTTTGTTAGTTTATTTTGTTCATTAGATTCCAAATGTAAGTGAGATCATGAAGAGGCCTGAGCTCTAATTTCAATCCTCGAAAATTTTACCAACTAAAATTTTGCCTGCTTCCAGACTTCCTTAGATGAGCTTCCCCCCTTCCTATATGCCACTAGTCTCTGCTTTCTGAACCTCAGATAGTCACAACTTAGGAATTCCAGGTACAGGGAATGGGAAGGGAATGAGAAGAGCCTGGGGTGCAGTGAGTGAGCTTTACACATCCAAGTGCAGAGGCTGCGATCTCAGCAGTTACCTGCACCTCAGGGCCCCTTAGATTAAACCAATTAATGCTCTTAGCAGTTGCTGGAGAGAGTGGACACCAGCCTGTGCTACTTAGCTACAATGAACAGGTAAGTTTTATATCCCTCCTACTGGACCAGAGCACAAGGGCCTATGCCCAGACTTCCAGAATAAAACTAATGAAACATGTCAGAGCATGTAAAAAACGTGCTCCCTAAAATGCATTTGATATACAAATGTTCATGTATTTTAACATGACAAATTTAAAGAACAAAGAAGTTGGTTGCTAATATGCAGATACTAGAAACACCAGTGTATACCACACGTGCTCAAGTCGTAGAGCTATAAAACGGCAGATTTCAAGACTCATGCAGATTGTTACATGCACTGAAGTTTAATATGCAGCAGGAACAGGAACATACAGAAGAAAAATACCTGATTTTATATCAATGAACATCTTCCTTTTTTCTTCTACTTCTACCTCAATATTCCCGTCTTCACTGTTCCACAGAGTGCTTCCTCTTCTAAAAAGATAGAACTGGCCTTCTTTTCCTCTTCATTTCTCCAACCAAAACATACTAAGTTTCTCTGCATTTTTTAAGGCCCACGCCATCGCTTTAGCTTTCTCAACTTTCCCCTGAAGAGGATCTCTTACCATTTCTGTAACTAAACATACCCAACAACCAATCTCATAGGCAAACAATTACAGATTCAAGAGCCAGGCCATTTTACAGCCTAGGAAGGTTAACCGCTACACCAGGGGTGGGCAAACTATGGCCCGCGGGCCGGATGCGGCACGTTTGAAATAAACTAAAAAAAAAACAGACCCGTACCCTTTTATGTAATGATGTTTACTTTGAATTTATATTAGTTCACATAAACACTCCATCCATGCTTTTGTTCCGGCCCTCCGGTCCAGTTTAAGAACCCATTGTGGCCCTCGAGTCAAAAAGTTTGCCCACCCCTGCGCTACACTATAAGCTAGTGACCAACTCAGGACAGTAATCTATGTCAGTCCTCCAGTCCAGGCTCCTTTCATTATGTATATGATGTGTGTTTCTTCCTTTAAGACTGCACTTCACTTCTGTATGCGCTCTACTATCGTTTCTTTCCCAATTAAGGCCTCTCCCTCAGGGGTCTTCAAGAGGAAAACAGAATCTAAACCAAGATTCCTTAGAGGTAATTTTACCCATGGAAGAGTAGTCAGAAATCTAAAGTCACATTCAAATCCTCGCTAGCTCACTGATTCAAATGTTTTAGAGCAATTAATTTTCTTTTTGTTATTTTTTCCTCTATCGTCTAGCTTGGTAATTCTATCTCCCTTTACAGTGCTCTTCCTCTTATTTCACCAAACTCATGCTCAAAACAATGCATCTAACACACAAAGTGCTGTTAATCGATTTCTCAAAAGGCCAGAAGTTACATCACGAACACCAAAACTCATAAGAGCATCAATCCAAAGCAGAAGAGCAGCAAGTAAAGACTTAACAGACATGCACAGGTATTGAAGCCCCATAGTGCCGTCCCATTCGGGGATGTGTGCACACTCACATGCACACGTGTACTGTTTGAGCACCAGAACTGAAAAGCGGGATAATTCCTATCTTTTAACAACAAATGCCCCCTTTATAGCCTGAATGGGAAGTACTAATCTTGTATGTACATTTGAAGTAAAAATGATAGTAACTAAGTGAAAATAAAGCTATGATTCTAAACCTAAAATCTGTAATAAACTGGAATATCTGGGCACTAAATCTTATCCTTTAAAAACCAGTCCTAAAAAGAAGACTGTCACAGACTAAAGACATAAACTTTTTATTGCTCTCCTTTGATATTCATAAGCGACTCTTCCAGCACTGGTGCCAGATGCCTCTGCTGACATATGAATGCTAAGGCCAAAGTGTATTCAGTGTTAATCATAACCTCTTCTTGATGTTTGGAGAAGAAAGATTTTTGATGTACTACAGTCAGACAATTAAAAATGTGAAAAAAATGCTAAGAAAGGTGTTTCCAGCTGCTACACTTCCACCTTTTTCCTCAGAAGCATTAACAGGACATCCTAGAAACAAATTCTAATGTCCTTTTAGATACTAATGTTGATTTTCCAAAAATTTCTAGTTGAAATTCAGTTTTCATTTTTTGAAGGTCACACTTCCATGAGCTCATGTATAAGCTGTGGGGCTTTTCCTCACCCCACAAATTGTTCTCATTATAGGGTACCACTAGAACATTGTCTGGTAAGAGGGAAGGGACTCATGCAGAATGGACACATTTTGCTGACTTGCAAGGTGAGCATCTGACATTCAAAACCAATTTGCTCCAGGCACATGTGCAAAAATCGCCTAGGTTTCTCATGCTACTTACTGGGACTTCAGAAGCAGTAGATTGAGAGGCAGTCTATTGAATTACACAAAAATTGTTTTAGACTTTCATGAATTCCACTTGAATATTTTGTTTATAAATTAGCTGAGCATCAAAGAAATATATTTGTACATAAGTAAAAATATGGTTTGGGCAAAGCACAGAATGGGGGCAATTCACACCTTAAATGCTACCAATGAACTCTACTACCGAGGTTCTTTACCCTAGAAATTTAAAACTTGATATCCAGTGACTGTGTGTGAATTAGAGTACACAATACTTTTGGCATCTAAGTCTACAGACTTTCACTCAATGTGTGAAATTGAAAGAATATATGTGATGAATAGTAACTAGATTTACAATGGTGTGGTATACACAAATATCAAATTATAATGTACAGCTGTAATATATGTAATCTTGTATACTAATTTTTACAAAATAACACTTTTTAAGAATGTATATTAGGTTGCTATTTAAAACCTGATAGTAAATTATTTTCTAAAGTACTAAATATATTGATTTAAAAACATACAAAATGATGCAAACTGGGGCCTGCCACAATATATACTGGCACATTTTGGGCTTTACGGTTGAAATGTGTTTGAATATCCTTCAAAGGGAGTCTCTTGATCTCACTTATTTTATTGAAATATTTATCTGCTGACGGAGAAAGAAAAGAGGGAGGGAGCGGTAACCCCACCAACTCTCTAGTCTCCATCCAGCACCTAGCAGGAGGAGCCACTGTTTCTTGGAGTAATCACAGGTTTTAGGAACCTTAGCACTAGCTGTGATGTAAGTAATTTATTTGTATGGAGAAGTCACAGTCTCCTTCTATCTGAAATATTTAAAGTCACTGCAATACCAAAATACTTCTGCACAATCATTTTTCTAGACAGCCATTATATTGGACTTTTTAAGTCACATGCAGGCTCTATGCCTAGAGGGTTATAATGCTATTTGAGAAAACACTTTTTTAGGTGAGAAAATAGGTCAAAAGTATGTACATTGGTAAATTTCTTAAGCATTATCTTTCAGTCACAAAGAGGGACCAACATTTACAATAAACAACCCACTTATACAGCTACCCTTAGAGACATTGACATGAGCTTATCACACAGATATGTTGTTTTAAAATGAGCTTTAAATCGACAAAGGATTTTAAAATGGTCTAATAGCCATTTCAAGCCCATATTAACTTTAATTCACATAATACAGGGGTGGGCAAAGTAGGTTTACAGTTTCAGTACACAGGACAGTTTATTATTATATTATTACTTATTTATTTGTAAACCTACTTTTGCCCACTACTATATTTATTGAATATCATGGTACCAGGAGATATGCTGGATTCTGAAGACACAAAGATGAATAACCAAAAAGCTTCAGCATATCCGGTAAATGTTGTAAAGGTGTGGTCAAGATACAGAAGAGCAGCCAGGACTGTAATAAACTGCCAGGGAGGAACTGGGACTGAGAAAGACATCACAGAAGTTATCACCAGATTTGGGTTTTGAAAAATGAAAAAGAGTTCCCTGGGCAGGAGAGAAGAGAGAGAACTCGGAGTGTGAGATTATGGCTGACTAGTCCAAGGAGGATATACCCGTTTTATTAACACCAAGGGGAGAAGGGAGAAAAGACGGAAACAGACAGAAAAGCTGGCAGGGACCAAGTACCAAATACCCTGAGATCATGCTAAGTAATTCCACCTTAAAAGCAATAAAGAAATACTGAAAGGCTTGAGGCTGGTGAACGACATGATCAATTCCATGCTCTCTCTCCAATAGACCCTATTCCAGAATAGATCTAAAAATAGTCCCTAAAATACTTGGCCATAAACCAACAACCTGAGAAATAGGGGACTGAATGGAAAAACGCAATGATATGCAACTGTATCATCCCTACATGCAATTTAAGTAGAATTTCATTGATTCCAGCCATTTAACACAAGATTAAATTGAACAATTCTACTTACTACAGTAGTCCCCCTTATCCGTGGGGGATATGTTCTCAAACACCCCCCACTGGATACCTGAATCTGTAGATAGAACCAAATCCTGTACACCATGACTTTTTCCTATACACACAGTAGTTTCTGCCCCCTCCTTATTGGCAGTTTGCTTTCTGTGAAATCAGTTACCCATGGGTCGACCGTGGTCCAAAAATATGAAATGAAAAATTATAGAAATAAACAATTCATAAGTTTTCAATCACATGCCATTCTGCGTATTGTCATGAAATCTTGTGCTATCCTGTTCCATCCCACCCAGGACGCAAGTTGCCCTTTGTCCAGCATCTCCATGCTGTGAGGTACCTGCCCATTAGTCGCTTAGTAGCTGTCTTGGTTATCAACTGTTGCAGTATTGCAGTGCTCGTATTCAAGAAACCCTTATTTAACTTAATAATGGCCCCAATTTATTACCATATATTGTTATAATTGTTCTATTTTATTATTAGTTATTGTTAATCTCTTACTGTGCCTAATTTATAAATTAAACTTTATCATAAGTATGTATGAACAGGAAAAACACAGTACATATATGCCAGGTTCAGTGCTATTCAAAATTTCAGGCATCCAATGGGGACCTTGGCATATATTCCCCATAGATAAGGGGGGACTACTGTACATACCTCTTCACTTAAAGGAAGCACTTCATGGCGTCTCTTGGGCATATCCCAATTGCCAGCATCACTACTCTTGCACTCTGGGGCCATCCAGGATGGCGTAAGATTTTATCACACTGCTCAGAATGGTGTGCAACTAAAAACTATGAATCGTGTTGTTTTCAATCTTTACCCGAGGACATGCTTAGAGAGAAGAGGAAAGGGGGAAGGGGAAGGGAAGGGAAGGGAAGCGAGGGGATTGGAGGGGAGGGATAGATATCAGTTGCCTTTTGTACATTTGTACATGCCCTGACCGGGGATGGAACCTGAAACTTAGGTATGTGCCCTGACTGAGAATCGAACCATCAACCTTTTGGTGCACAGGACGAAGCTCAACCAACTGAGCCACTCCAGCCAGGCAAAACATATGAATTGTTTATTTCTGGAATTTTCCATTTAGTCTTTTCAGACCACAGTTGACCATGGCTAACTGGAATTGCAGAAAGCAAAACTGCAAAAGGTGGGGGACTACTATATTACTGTCATTACTTTCACAGTAACTGGTGGGGAATTTCTGGTTGCTGGAATTTTAGAAGTTTCTATCCTGTCCCCTCCTATGACAACTATGCATTCCAAATGGACCCTCCTGAACACAGTGCAATATGGAATGAAAGCACAGATGCCTCTTTCCTTGATGAATCCAATGTGTATTAATAGCTGATGAACAGAAATCTTAAGTAACAGCTATGATAGTAGACCAAATCTAGAAGCCAGAAGGAATTCAGGCCACAATGGTTCCTGGATATAAACGCTTAACTACAAAGAATAATAACAAAGACTACATAAATAATAAATGCCAACTATAAAGAAAATGGCAGCCATTTGAGTCTTTTGACCAAAAAAAAGAGAATGTGATGAAGGAGTTGGGTAACTTTTGAATCAATGAAAAAAATAAACTTAAGTGACAGATATCAAAGAATCCCAAATGATCCTCAAAACACACGATCTGAATGATGTCATAATACACTTCTCTGTGCTAGAACCGAAGTGCAGAAAGGCACAATGCTGGCAAATAAAGAAAGAAGGAGGCATTCATTGGTGGGAGTACACAAATTTTTGTGCCTTTGTGGTAAAAGGCACATTAATGAAAACTATTAATAATGGCAGTGACTGGGAGAACCAGTTCACTCAGAGTACCCTCATAACTAAAACGGATAAATGCACTCTATGGATTGAGAGCCTTCCTTTTCTTTAGGAATACATAGTCCATTAAACAATTGAACATTGTACATAACATTTATACTTATACCACTATGGAGCCATTAGACTAATTTCATCCTATGATAGTCTACACTGAGCTCAAAGTACATCTCATCATTGACATCAGGATCCAGGAAATTATCTCAACTGAGGCAGTAGTTAACTATTAAAGGTTGAAGAATGAAAGTCTATACAGCCTTTGCACCTTTATGAAACTTAATGATACAGCATTACTTAGGGCAAACCAATTCAGTAATACTAAACAATGGACACCTCAGCTGACAACTACGGGTATCATTTTAAATCAAGCGTTACAACTGCTTGCTAACCTAGGTCACCTGGGTGCCAAACTGAGAGAAAAGCAGAGGATAGTGTTTTCACACCCAACCCTGTATAACACTCCTCTCACTGAGAACATGAACCAGTTTTTTTACTTTCCTTCTCCATCTACTTTAGTTGGTAATCACTTACATTAACAAGAGACTCCTTGAACTTGATATGAAGTCTGTAATTAGAAAGGGCAATGATGGCATCCTCAGCACGGCCCACATACTCTGTGCTTTCTCCATGAAGTTCAAGGAAAGGAACCTTCAAAATGGAAGCAGAAACCCTTCAAAGTTCTGAAGCAGTAAATCAAAGTCTTCACAGGTCAGATAAATGGATGATGAAACATCCTCTGTTACTCAAACTTAGAACACAATACATAAGTGGGTAAGGGACTGGGCTTATGTCCACATAATTCGAAGATACCTAGTTATTCAAATTCTAGACTTCTGAAGGAATGACACAGATGAACATCTCAAACAGTCAATTCTCAGGAAATAAGTCTTCTAAAAGGAAAGATGTTTCCCAGCTGCATTTCTACTATGTGCATGGCTTAGGAAAAAAGATATATATTATATAGTACAGTACTTCAAACCACTAGCTCACTACATTACTATGATGCTAAATACTTTTCAATCAAAAGTGGCCTGTAATTACCTGAAGATTCTCATCCTCCCGGATCAGCTGCTTCCTGGGAAAGATCTGATTGGCCTGGATGCACTCAAGGCTGTGCCGAGTCTCTTCATCCTGAAGAGAAAAAAAAAAGAAACTTAAAATAATTTCAAAACTCCCAGACACCCATATTTGGTTTTTCTGCCATGTTTTAATAGTATAATCACAATGGGAGTCTGGTGATCAAAGTTAACAGGCAAAAAACTCAAGAAAAAAAAATTAATCCCCAGCCCTAACCAGTTTGGCTCAGTGGATAGAGCGTCGGCCTGCTGACTCAAGGGTCCCAGGTTCAATTCTGGTCAAGGGCATGTACCTTGGTTGCGGGCACATCCCCAGTAGGGAGTGTGCAGGAGGCAGCTGGTCGGTGTTTCTCTCTCATCGATGTTTCTAACTCTCTATCCCTCTCCCTTCCTCTCTGTAAAAAATCAATAAAATATATTTTAAAGAAATATTAATCCCCAAAAGTGTTCCGTCTGATATATATTAGGCGCCTCTACTTAGAAAACACACTGACGCACACAAAAAACTTAATTAAAAAAAAAATCAAAGAGGTTAAGAGCATTTATATTAAGCAGTAATAAGTTGTTAGGACATTACCTGTAAGAGAAACAAGATATAGTAGTTTTGTTCTTTTTTTACCTTAAATTCTTATTTTTGAAAAATACATTCTGAATTATTTAAAAATGAAATGATGTGATAACTGGAATTTGTTTCAAAGTAATTAGAAGGGGAAAGGTAAGGAGGAAATGAATGGGGCATTAATGAAAACAGGATTGTCCATGAGGGATGATTGATGAAACTGGGTAAGTGGAGGTTCACTATACCATTGTGTCTACTTTGGTTATATGTGTAATTTCCATAATAGAAAGTTTTTTAAAAATGCAAAGCGTAAGAACCAAATTTCTCAAACAGCAAGCATATGTGAAACACTATCCCTAGTTTAATATGTCTTATATTACAGAATAGATTTATTTCTATTAAGGCAATTTCAAAAAAAAAGCAGCAATAAATTCTAATCTAACTGGCACCTGAACTAATTATAACTTGTATTAAAATATAGTCTTTTACATTATGAATCTTTACAGTATAGGAAGACAGGAGAGAAAAGCAATATAATGGAAAGTCTGAGTATAAATTATGATGCAATTTATTTACACAGCAAACTTTGTAAAATCAAAAGCCGTATCATGCTCAGCTGACGGCACTAATAATTATAATCACTAATTAGTGTTCGGACATTTCTGCATATGCTATTTATCACAATTCCAACAATTCTTTCTACTTCCTTAAAGAGGGAAACAAAATCTTACCTATAAATAAAACTTAAAGTTTTACTTAAGAGCCCTCCAAATCTTAAAACCATAATACTCTAACTAGTGTGGTCTATAGATTCTGAGACCCTTTCAAGGGGCTCTATGAAGTCAAAATCCCCTTCACAGTAATACTAAAACATTATTTGCCTTTTCTCACTGTATTGACATTTGTATTAACAGTGCAAAAAGAATTGGTGG
Organism: Myotis davidii; assembly: GCF_000327345.1. Taxonomy (NCBI): domain Eukaryota; kingdom Metazoa; phylum Chordata; class Mammalia; order Chiroptera; family Vespertilionidae; genus Myotis; species Myotis davidii. The sequence continues at coordinate 4,082,763 of NW_006289570.1, read as the reverse complement.
GTATAACTGCTGGCACCTTAGTACAATCAAAGCAGGGACCCAGCAGCACCAGGATGAAGGCCACATTGTTGCTAGCTATGTGGAATACAATGAAGGACACCTTAGTACAGAACAGAGCTGCCTTAATAGCTCATCTGCTATTCATTAGCACTGGCATATATGCCATATAAGTATTAGAAAAACACTTTATCAACTCATTAAAATCTATGGGAAAACCAATAAAACATAATCTAGAAAAATAACATTAAAAGTTCATCTGTGTTTGGGTCTAAGATACATTGTTATGCCCATAAACTAAGAAGAAATGGGCCCAGCTTGAGATGAGAGCAGTTACCTCTCCTCCTTTTAATATGAATTTCTGCGCAACTAGTTTTTCTGTCTTAGTTCGTTTTTAATTTTGAAAAGCACTTTCCATCCATGTCCCTAATGAAGCTTGAAATTAATATGACCTTTTCAATTCCTTTTTTGTGCACCAGCATGAAACAGTTTGCATCTAGGAAATATCACAAGGTAGAAGCAGGACAATATTACAGAGGGCTGTTCTTTTTTAAGCCTTAAAGCTCTATTTACCTATTCTCAGGGTTGATAGAAATGTGGCTGACTCATTGCTGCATCTTTTCTGCCTAGATGGCCTAGGTCCTAAATGGCCCACAAGTCATTGAAATGTCCAATAAATATCCATGCTCTCTGTAGTCAAAGGTGTGGGCAGGGGTGTGCAGAGCTGCTCCACCTTCTTTGGGATAAAAATACTGCCTTAAATAAAATGGGGAAGGTAGGGAATTGCTTTTATCCAGATAGGTAAGCTCATAAAGAATATGTGACCATATCATAATTCTCCTACACACTCACACACAATTTCGTATCTTGCTTCCTCAAAAAGGAAGAAGAAACCTAGAGTCCAAGAATCATGGGTTTTAGTCTTGATTCCATTTACTACCTGACTGAAGGGAGACAATATTTAACTCACAGAATTAAAGCTAATAGAAATGAAACGGCTTTAATATACTAGAATATTCTATAATTATCACTATTAAGAAAACAAAAAAAAGGAGACAAGCAGAGTTCTGGGATAGGAAAAGTGAAATGGTTTCTTACAACAACAAAAATGGGTAACTATGATGTATTAATGTTCACTTGTCAGGATAGAGTTCAATTCCAATTTTCTTACCGTATTTGCCGGCGTATAAGACGACTGGGCATATAAGACGACCCCCTAACATTTCCACTCAAAATACAGAGTTTGTTATATACTCGCCGTATAAGACTACCCCCTCTTCCGCACACCTTCCACACACCAAATAAAAGGTAAAACAATATCAGATTTGATTTTAACATTTTAATTTATATTCAAATGCTTATGACATGCAGGAAAACTGTCACAAGGCTGTATGTAATCAAACATATACATAAAACAGTGCAAGTTTATTACCGGTAAACATACCGGTAATTCACTAAAGAAAACACACTCTATAGACTGGTACCGTAGATGCTTCTCAGGAACACAGGCAAGCAGCCCACAACCTAGAGGGACTGTCAATGATAGAAGTAAGAT
>NW_006289570.1:4040840-4080887 GCF_000327345.1 Myotis davidii | reverse complement strand
CATACACCCAGCAGCGCTGCTGATGCCTGAACGGTATGTGGAATGAAGTGGGCGGGCATCGGGAGGCCACTATGGCACGGGGCAAGCACTATGGGCAGTCTATCTGAAGTGTACCTGGCGTATAAGACGACCCCCCACTTGGAGGCATATTTTTCAGGGCCAAAAAATCGTCTTATACGCCGGCAACTACGGTATTTGCTTGTTATTTACTTACCATGACAGGAGGCCCAGATTAGGAGGAGAGATCCCCGTCCCTTCTTCAATGTATGGCAAAGCTTTTCTTTCCTTTATGCCTGGATCTTTAAAAGGGGAGATGGGGGGAAGGAGAGGGACAAAATTAGCAATTTTCCCCCAGTTGGCCATACTCCAATTAAAGGAACTACATATACAAAGACCCAAAGACCTGACCAGAGTCAGCCCAGAATATGTTCAATATTACCCAGCCAATTTTCACTAGTCAAATGCAAACTCCATATGCTTTTGTGAAAATCCTCCTGGATTTTGGGCAAAAAAATAGCACGGGCTCATATTCCTAATGTTGCTAGTAATATGAAAAATGTTATAAGCTTTGGATGAAAACAGTAAAGCAATAATAATTAAACCAACATGCAAGTACAAACACAATACTCTTGTAATATTATAAAATGTTTTACCTGTAAGTTCAAAATGGATCTCCCTATTTGTGGGAGCCAAACTGGCTTAGTAGGCAAAATTGCCTTATTGCCCCTATATTCTATATTCATCTAAAAATTCACATAAACTGTGCTAATACCTTTATCAGGTTTTTTGTTGTTAGTAATCCTCACCCGAGTATATTTTTTCCATTGATTTTTATAGAGAGAGTGGAAGAGGGGGATGAGGGGGAAAGGGAAAGGAAGAGGAGAGGGGAGGGAGAGGGAGAGAAACATCAATGCGAGAGAACACATCGATTAATTGACTGATGGCCTCCCACATGCACAGGAGCCGGTGATCAAACCTGCAACTCAGGTAAGTACCCTTGACTGAGAATCAAACCCATGACTCTCTGGTGCTCAGGCTGATGCTCTAACCACTGAGTTACACCGGCAAGGCTCTACAGAAGTTTTAACACCTGCAGGCTGACATTCCCATGTGTGCTAATCCACACTTCAGCCTTGTGCATTTGTGAAATGACTGATGGAGATGTTTTTAAAGCCCACTTGTGAAGAGTCTAACATGCCATGTTCAAGGTTCTGGAACAAGAAAATGATTTGGATCTAAAAACTTAAAAAACCAAAACAACTTCTCTTTTCAATAATATTAGATTATAATTTCCTAGATTAAACAGATGGCAGAAACAAGAGGCAGTCATTAAGACTTAGGCAGTAAGAGATACACACAGGTCTATGAAAAGGATAGGACTGGAATTAATATCCATACTGAAGACAGAGCTAACAAATTTTTAGAACTTGTTTTCTATTTAAAAATCCAATTAGTGCCACTAAGTCTAGTAACATGGCCTTGGTTCTCATATAGATATATAACAACAATTTAAGAAAATTCAAAATAAGAACCAAGTTTCAATTTAAAAGAACTTCATGTTGTTGAGGACCATCTATTTAAAAAAAAAAAAAAAGAGTAGGGCTACACCTCATTCAATCTCCACTTAAATACAAGTTTCCAGGCACAGTATATTATATTATGGCACAATTACATATAAAAAAAGCAACCTTGCTTGAGTTCCAGTGAAAAAACGTTTCAAGACTTACCATTAAAATGAAAATGTAAGAGCTCATCTCAATAACTGTGCACACACTGTGTACAAGGACAAACAGATGCCCCAAGTTAATCTGTAAATTTGTTTTACCTGCCTCAAAACAGCACAGTTGGCGGGAGGGGAGACTTACCAAGAACTTTGTCCCAAGAACTTTCTCTACTAGAAGGTCTCACAAGAAAATCTGCAAAAGAAAAACCAGTATTTTCATGAAAAATATCCTAAGAATCAAGTTAAATCACTTAGATCTGCCCACAAGACTTTTCTCTACAAGGTAGAATGCCAGGATAATACATTATCTTTAAAATGATACAATGTGGACTATTTAGTCAACTGCAGATTTTAGAATGCTTAATTGTCCACAAAATGGGCGCAATCAGGCCTCAGCATGCCTTTAGAAACTGCAGAACTATACATACAGACAAAACTTTCCAGGAACCTACAGCTACTCCTATTTACATGTTTTCCTCGATCAATAAAGCATCACTCTGATAGCTTCTCAGACAAACCTTTGCCACTACAGGAACAAGTACTTTAAAAAAACTATATGACTACAAGATATCTAGGCTTAGACTTGAGAGTTTAAGGTGTTTTAACACATAATTAGCTTCTACCAAGGGATCTTTTATGTGTAAGCAAAAATTGGTCAGGAGAGCTGGGATGGGGTTGGGGGTATAGTCTCAATACAAAGAATTACTGTCACAACTAGGCAACAATCTGACCTTTACAGAAATAAAGGACTAATCAACCTGATTCCTTTGTAAGGCTCTCTCAGTATTTGCAGACAACTCACCCCTTTGGGCTGTTTGATTACATGACATGAATTCACATATGTGAACAAGACTATACAAAGTACCAAAACCCTAAAATGAAGGAGTCTGTCAGTACAGCACATTATTCCCCTAACCTCCAGAAACATTTTTTTTAATATATTTTATTGATTTTTTACAGAGAAGAAGGGAGAGGGACAGAGAGCCAGAAACATCAATGAGAGAGATCGATCAGCTGCCTCCTGCACGCCCCCTAGTGGGGGTGTGCCCGCAACCAAGGTACATGCTCTTGACCAGAATCGAACCTGGGACCTCTGAGTCCTCAGGCCGACGCTCTATCCACTGAGTCAAACCGGTTCGGCCAGAAACATTTTTTTAAACTGAGTAAAAACCATAAAAGGGAGACCTAACCATGCAATAATGAAGTGTTCTAACCATTTTATAAGTAGTAATTTGCTCCCAGTAATTTAATTTAAATTTTGTAACTCATGCCATATTAACCACATACTATATTAGGAAGGAAATAAAGCTATTCATAATATGCAACTTCAAACCATACCAGAATCAAGACTGGTCTTATTAACTTGTTTAACAAGGTACAGCAGGAAAGTTGGGGGGATTTGTAAATCTCCAGGTCCTTTTCTTACTAGAGTATAATTTTTGCTGAGTATTTGAATACTGAAATACACATTATAAATTATTTCTCTTTTATTTTTCCTTTATACTATAGGATGTTCCTGGACTAGTAGTTCAGATATGAATTGTTAAGAGCCCAATAACTCAACAATAGTGAAAATGCAGAGGAAGACACCAAAGTGAAAGTATTAACTGCTTAAATGTATGTCCAGCAGTTAATACGGGGGGAAATGTCATTAAATTCAACAGACAGGTCATGTCTAGGGGTAAGAATGAATTGATAGTGCTTGATTTAATTCAAAGAATCACTATACCTACTGTAAGAATCGCCTGATATGTCTTAGAAATTATTTGATAATTTATTCTGTTAAGGATATGAGAAGCCCATTAATACAGAAGTGTTTGTGTGAAGTTTCCAAAGGTGTAAAGTTCCAAGAGGTGGACCAAACAACAGGCTGATTCAATACAACAAAAAGGTTCAGGCAGGTCTACTGCAATGACTCTTCTTCTCAATAACTGTCACCCCAAGCCACAAACATCTGTCATTGTGAAACATTTCCAACAACAATTTAAAACTGCCCATGCCTCTTAGGACAATTTGCCAGATAAAGGCCATGTCTCTGGTGCTCCAAGTTACCTTCCCATGACACCAGCAGGTATCCCATGATATGCCATGTATACCTCAGAAAGTAAGAGCAATAATGTTTGGGTGACCTTGAATATTTGTAGACTTGAAGAGGTAAAACATAAAGTGGTTATATTAAATCCAAGCAACCTAAAGTGTCCAATCACAAGTGTCTTAAACACATTAACTATTAATGAACAGAGATAGCCAGGGAAGTGGGGTGGGGCAGGGGTTAACTATGGTCACCGTTAAGTTTCATCTCTGAAGGGGTAAAAAATAAATCTGAAATAACGTAAAAACTATTACAGTTACATATTACACTATGGACAGGATTTCAGCTATTATAAGAGAAAACCCTAAAAAGTAAAAATTAATACCCTTGAATATTAAATACTATAATATCGGATATCACTATGCAGCTGCATTAGACAGGAGAACCTAACACAAAAACCCTTTGTGGAAGATAATGAGATAATGACTAAGAGGAAGGGCATGGAGGCCAAGAATGGAATAGCTTATGTGATTGATCATCTGTATGTCACCTACCATATTAGCTACAACAAGGGCAAAGAAGCATGCCAATTTAACCATTTCCATAATAAAAGATTCCAAACAACAAAATGTTGTGGGGGATTGGAGTGGGGAATAGGGGGGAGAGTTAAGCAGTATTTTGGGGTGGGTGGGGGGAGGTTAAGCAGATACATTTTAACTTCAAAAGAACACTGGAATATATTTTGCATAGACCTGTCTCCCATCCAAATACAGGATAATTAAGAGTTCAACACTGGCCCTAACCTGTTTGGCTCAGTGGATAGAGCTTCAGCCTGCGGACGGACTGAAGGGTCCCAGGTTCGATTCCGGTCAAGGGCATGTACCTTGGTTGCGGGCACATCCCCAGTAGGAGGTGTGCAGGAGGCAGCTAATCAATGTTTCTCTCTCATCGATGTTTCTAACTCTCTATCCCTCTCCCTTTCTCTCTATAAAAAATCAATAAAATATATATATTTAAAGAGTTCAACACTGAATTATAAAGGAATTTTTAATTTTCTGCATAGAAGAACACATGCACCATGTGTTAAGAAACATTCACAGCAAACTCGAGTACAGAGGCAACATAAAATAACTCAGGGGTTTAAATTGGTCTTTTATTTTTTAATCCTCACCGAGGACATGTTTTTATTGACTTGAGGGAGAGGGAAGGGGAGACATCAGTCTGAGAGAGAAACATGGATTGGTTGCCTCCTGCACGCACTCCAATCAGGGATCAAACCTACAGCCTAGGTATGTGCTCTGACTGGGAATCAAACCTGCAACTTTTTAGTGTACAGGATGATGCTCCAACAAGCTGAGCCATCAGGGCCAAAAGTGTTAACTTTTAAGTAGTAGCTTCACAAAACTCACTAATTTGGGCAAGTTTTTTCAACTTTGGAGTTTCCTCATTTATGCCTAATAACTTTTCGGATATCTGAGGGATGACATGACCTTCCCAAACTAGGATTCTGTGGTATGTTGGACAGATTATTCCATGATGGAAAGATGATTTAATCAGCAGCAGTGACCAAAACCCAAGCATTTATCAGCTGAATAAGACTACTGTGGCTTGGACTTACTCCCTGAACAGGAGCCCAAACTTCAGCTTTTCTAAAACCCTTGTTGAAGTGAACTATCAATGAAAATAGAAACAAGGAAAGTTCAAAAAGAACAGATGCCTTCACCTAACCTAAATCCACTGTGGTGGAGATTCACTTATGTGACAAATATTTTGGGGTGATAGGCACTTTTAGGCACTAGGAAGGGATGCAGCAGTGGAGCTGCAGTCCTAAGTGTCAACTGTAATATTCTCAACAGGGCTGAATGGGCTCAGTGTGACCCTCCCCCCCAAACACACTACTTATTAGGATCATGCTTTGAAGAAGGTAAAAAAAGGAACAGTAAATATGAAATTGCGGCAGTGTCCTGATTCAGTGATACCTCCAAACAAGATGACTTAAAAAAAGAAAAAGATCTATGTCTCTTTTCTACGTCTTTTGGAAACCCTAAGTAAAGTCTGCGAGTTTTCAGGGATCCAAACGCAAACTCATCATCAGTGTACTGCATTCCTCTGCCAGCTGCAGGACACAGATAAACAGCTAAAATATTATCATTTCCTAAGCAAAACCCACAACCTTCTACTTGAGAAACAAAATCCAGTATGTTGTCAGAAACCATTAGCTGAACTCCATGTTATAATCACATTTCTGTATCAATAAGTCTTTTACTGATAGTAAGTCTCTTGAACCAGCAACACTTATGATAATGTTCACTGTAACAAGTAAAATCTCCATTTCAATAGATAATGACCAAAGATCAATCTTGGTAATTCTGTGACCACGAGTGGTTCATTTCTTTTTTTTTTTTTGGCAAGGGGGGGAGGGACGGGGATGGAGATAGACTTTTTTTTTTTAGTGTGGGAGATGTTCTGAATACCGTACTTCCCTTCCTCCCTCTAAAATCAATAAAATTTTTAAATAAAGCCAAGCAAGATCATTTTATCTAAGTGCCAGAGGTAGTTCAATATTTATTATTGCTCCAGCATAAGAAAAATGTTTCCTGACTTTTGTTTCTTTGATTGGTTCTGAAGTCTACCTTTAGGAAATTAAGAGAAGGCAAATTCCTGCACACTCATTCAGGTCCTACTCGCTCTCAGCTACCTCTGGTGAACAGGAAAGAAGTAACTTGTTTTCCCCTGCACCCCATAGGATAAATTGAAGAGACAGGACAGAGAGAGAGAAAAGAGAACCTTATAATGACTTCTGCTCTTCTTAACATCCTATCCTATATAATAAAAGGCTAATATGCAAATCAACCGAAAGGTGGAATGACCAATCGCTATAACGTGCACTGGCCACCAGGGTGCAGACACTCAACACAGGAGCTGCCCCCTGGTGGTCAGTGCGCTCCCACAGGGGGAGCGCCACTCAGCCAGAAGCCCGGCTCATGGCAGTCAGACATCCCCTGAGGGCTCCCAGACTGCCAGAGGGTGCAGGCCAGGCTTTGGGGCCCCTCTCCCCCAAGCACATGAATTTCGTGCACCGGGCCTCTAGTATCATATGATTATCTCTTAACATGAGATTGCAGACTCTGTAACTGCCTCCTACTGATTAAAGAACAAAATTTTAACTGCATTTTCTGGAAGTACTCTACACTCAAAAAATAGTTATCAGTATTATCCCAAACCTAGCTAATCTGCACATTGCTTATTAGTATATTAATATTATATATTAGAAACCTGAATGTTCCTCTCTCCATCTATACTCTTCAAAGTTCTGGGTCCCTCCACTCATTTTATTCAGAGTTAACAGGCATCAAAATGGACAAGAACCAAAAAAAAAAAAAAAGGACAAGGACCAGAAAGCTGAATATAAATGCTAATTCATCCTTTAAGCATACAATTTAACAATGAAGAGAAGAAACAGATTTGAATTTTAAACTGCTGTCATCATAATTAAAAACTGTCCACTCAGGCTAGCCAATAGGTACATTCAGAGGAAAGAGACAAAATTCAAATAGCAGAGGCTATATGCAATGAAGAGCCCACTCTTCTCCTGATCTAGTTAAAATGTATATACTGGCAATTAGGTAGGGAGTTGCTAATTTTTTAAAAGAAGCCAATAAAACACCAAATAATCTTCAATAAGACTATAATGTGGGCTTTGTTCAAAATGGTAAGTTCAAATATCTACTCTTTCAAAGCAGTTCTCCTCAATTAAATAGCCAAAAAACAAAAAACAGAAATTGCCTTGACCAGAACACCATCTTAAGAATCCCTTTAAAACCATACAATTCAACAGATCCCCAGAAAAAAACTGAGCCACCCTTTTAAACTACTAATGTTTATCTCACCTAAACAGAAGGACACAAGTGACTGCCCTCCAAATACAGGAAGAAAAGGAACTTTCCAGTGTAAGTCAAAAGGTAGAATTTATCAACATGCTTTAGAAAAGAGGAGCTAATAAGAAATAAGCCCAATTCATTATTCTTCCTAATTATTTTTGATATTTCATGACTGCACTTAACAACTCAGAAAAACTCAGACAAGTCATAGGTTCACACTAAAAACAAAACCAAGCCTTACATTTAAAAAATTCTCAAACTATCATTTTGCTTAACCCAAAAGCAAAGGGAGAGGGGTTTTCTTTTTTTAAAAAGCACCGTCTAAATTACTTATATTCATACTTATATTCAATTACTTATATTCAATGTATTTAAATATTGGTAAAATATTCTCTAAAACAAGATGAAAAAGTTCTCAAACATACAGCCTAATATAAATCTACATTATGGAGTATACTTTTATATATTCAAAACTTCGGTACTATTCAATTCAGCATGAAAAAAATCCACATAAACAAGTAATTGGAATGATCAAGTTTACAATAAGCATGTGAACATAACTATAACTATTAATAATATTACACCTCCCAGGTCAATCTGAGCCAGTCATATATTTCTTTGCATTTTCCAAAATGAAAGTAGTTTGTCAAAGAAACTAATGTCTGAAAGAAACAGAAGGAATAATGTGTATATTCAAGCTCTCTGGTAAAAAAAATGTTGTGTAATATACAAAATAGCAATAAAAATAAACTAGATCAACATAATACATAGGAATGTGCAAAAGCAGCAAAATAGAAAATATATACAGTATTATTCCATTCAAAAACCGACAAAACTAAAGTACTGTTTACAAATGCATACATGGGTAACAATACAAATGAAAGCCAAACAGTGATTATCATAAAGCCAAGACAGGCTAAGAGGGCGGGAGAGAGATACATGTAAAAAGAAACAGGCCTGGCTGGCATGGCTCAGTGGTTGAGCATCAACTTATGAACCAGGAGATCACCATTCGATTCCCAGTCAGGGCACATGCCTGGGTTGCAGGCTCAATTCCCAGTATGGGGCATGCAAGGGGCAGCTAGTCAATGATTCTCTCTTCTATTATCATTGATGTTTCTATCTCTCTCTCCCTCTCCCTTCCTCTCTGAAATCAATAACATTAAAAATATATATGTAAGATACTTCTCTTATAAAAAATAATTTACCAAGGCAAATGAATGGCTATGAACTATTTAATTGACACCAATTTTTCAAAAGATTTACTACAGATTATTATCTATATATATATATAAAAGCCTAAGCGACCGAACACCTATGATGCACACTGACCACCAGGGAACAGATGCTCAACCCACAGGATCGGGCTCCCTCCTGTCTGGTTCGAGCCTGCAGGGATCGGGTCGAAACCAGCTATCCAACATCCCCCAAGGGGTCCTGGATTGTGAGAGGGTGCAGGCCAGGCCGAGGGACCCCACCGGTGCACGAATCCATGCACGGGGCTTCTAGTTATTAAACGTCAGCCACTGACGTTTTCTGCAATGTTAACAAAGCTGAACATATATTAAATATCCTCAAGCTGGGCACTCTTTTCTACCCACTTTCTTAAAACCTGTATTTCAGCACTGAGACAATCTAATGTAATGGGATAAAGTCAGGAAACCAGGTTTTTATTAAACTCCCATGTTCACCATCCTCAGAGCTGGCATCTAGTATAGGAAAAAACTCCAGGGTAGGAAGGAAGTCTACTTGCCCTGCATTACTGGGCTCTTAAGTTTGTGTTGTTATGGGTACCAGCACAACAGAAAAACTATAAGGGCAAGGAATCAAAAAGCTGACCGGATGAGACAATTTGGTCCATGTGATGAGTATATTAATGAGATAGCTACCTAAAAGTTTCCAAGCATACCCAAATAATCTGACTTTCAAGAAAAAAAAATATTATATGGGGCTAGGGTCATACTGTAACAAAATGGGAGAAGTTAAGGAATCTTTTCATTTTTCTTAAATCTAATCTTGGTCCAAATTACAAGTGTAAACTACAGAATAAAAAGAAATGTAAACCCATCTAAGGGATTTCAGAATAGCTAGCTAGTTTTGTCTCCAGCTTCTAAACTTTCCCCCAGAAAAGGATACAAGGACAGAAGGGATTATTTTATCAGACAGTAAACCTAATCAGACAGGTAAATATTATTTTGCAAAAGTCAGAATTTAAGATCAAATCCCGTTTTTCTTCCTTTATTTTATGCTCCACAGCTCGTGGCAGAGTGGAAGAATACGATTTCTGCTTTTACTCTGCTGTATCACTTCAGTTTCTGCTGTTTAAAACAAAGCCTTCAAAGGAACATTCGTGTTTATGAATTTAAAATGCACTGTAGCATTTTAAAGAGTGTTTTTAGGCATTCTGGCACAACTTTAGAGTCAGCCTGACCTTGCCTCAAAACCTAATTCAGACATTTATTATTCTGTAATCCTGAGTAGGTCATTTGTCATTAACATGCTTCTGATGGCAACAATATCTCATAGTGTTATTGTAAAGATTAAGTTCTAATACACAGAAACAATTGGAAGTGTACCGGCACTTAGTAATCACATACATGTTGGATAATAAATGCCCTGTCATATATCAATAATTAAACCACACAGTTTCTAGGCATGTTTCTTGAGCTTTCAAAAGAAATATAATTATCTACCCTGATCAAAGAGCCTCACAGGATTATTGGAGAATAAACCAATACAGTTGACCCATGAACAATGCAAGGATTACATTCTGACTCCCACCAGAATTGAAAATCCACACATAACTTTTGACTCCCCCAAAACTTTATTAATAGCCTACTGTTGACCAGAAGCTTTACTGATAGCCTATATAGCCAATTAATAAATATTTTTATGCTATGTGTATTATATAGTATATTCTTACAATAAAGTAAATTAGAAAAAAGGACATATTTTTAAGAACATCATAAAGTTTATCTCCATTTTCTCAAATTGTTGTAAATCTCCAAAAAAATTCCAATATATGTATTGAAAAAGAATTCATGTATAAGTGGAACCGTGTAGTTCAAAATCGTTTTGATCAATGAGCAACTATATATATTAAAAAACTCTTAAATTAAAAGGTCTTCATTATAGAAGAATCTATTACTTAGTTCACAAGAAAATAACAGTTAAAATACTGCATACAGAACTCTATTTAAATACTAGAATAAAACTATATAGGCTTAGTAAAACTAGTCTAAAAGGGTATATCCTTTGTTAAACAAAACCAAACTGTGAAGAAATGCCATTATCTTTATATTTAAAAGCTAGAATTTACTAAATGAAGAGCCAATCACTGAGCTATGTACTTTTCATATATCATTTAATCTTCATAGGACTGTTGAGGTAGGTACTACTTAGCCTATTTCACAATGATGCTTCCAAGTCTCTCAAGGATTAAGTAAGTTGTCCAAAGTCAAAGAACTAGTACACTTCTATAATCTAAAATACCAGTGTAGTTAGTACTGTCTATTCTAATAAATGTTTGCTAAAAATTAAAAAAATAAATACCAGGGTAGAATGGACACATTACCATGATGTGACATGATCACCTAAATGCAGTTTTCCCCTAAAACAATGATAGGATCTTTTCAACTTCTACAAATATGACAGTGTATAATAAAGTTTTGGAAATTAGATATTAAAGAAAGATATATAAATTTTACATTAAAACGCAAATGTAACAAAAGAAAACTCCAGAAGTTACATGTACAAGAAAAAAAATTGGGCTTCAGAATATCCAACAGGGCATGTGGAAAACCACCACCTTCTTTGAGTACTCCACTATGGATAGTTGCTCCTTTGGTTAGATGTGTGCAAAGAATTTTAGTGTCCTGAGTTTAATTTTCACAAAATATTTACTCATTATGATACATAATGTCTTTATGCATAAATTAAGTGCCCTAAAAATGTGTACTGTTACAGGGAGAGCAGATAGGAGAATAAATGTGACTTGGACAAGCACAAGTATATCATCTCTGCAAGAGGTGATGATAAGGGGACAACTAAAAATTCTGTTGGGTTTATAGTATCATCTTGATACTTTACAATATCAATGTACAAAGAAAGGCCATTAACAGACTAAGGTCTGATTAGTACCTCCTTAGTTCAAAACTTATGTGAAGATACATGCTGTAATACCTGGTGACAACAACCCAATGAAATATAAGAGTAAGTCAGCAAATGCATTTTAATTCTCAAATTTCAAAATGTCTTGACCAAGAGGTAAAATAAACTATATATGCATTTAATTAAGAAGCTTAAAAAGCATACTGAAAATTCTGATCATACAGAAACCTGAGGTAATATGTGCCAACTCTGAGGTGTATCTAAGAATTTAGATATAAGATTATCCTCAAAATTAAACTATAAAACCCCAGAATCACTCTGTGATTACATAAGAGAATATCCTTATCTTATTCTTGGAAATAAACTCTAAAGTATTCTGAAGCAAAGGGTCATAGTGCCTCCAACTTACTCTCAAATGGTTCAGGGGGGAAAAAATGGAGAATGATAAAACATATGAAATAAAATGTAAACAACTGGTGAAGGACACTGGCAAGTTGCTCATATTATTTATGTTATTAGATTTGAAATTACATCAAAGCAAAAAAATTATTCTTTAAAATCTGACACAAGCCCTGACCGGTTTGGCTCAGGGATCAGGTCGAAACCAGCTATCCAACATCCCCCAAGGGGTCCTGGATTGTGAGAGGGTACAGGCCAGGCCGAGGGACCCCACCGGTACACGAATCCATGCACGGGGCTTCTAGTTATTAAACGTCAGATAGAGCGTTGGCCTGCGGACTCAAGGGTCCCGGGTTCGATTCTGGTCAAGGGCATGTGCCTTGATTGCGGGCACATCCCCAGTGGAGAGTGTGCAGGAGGCAGCTGATCGGTGTTTCTCTCTCATCGATGTTTCTGACTCTCTATCCCTCTCCCTTCCTCTCTGTAAAAAATCAGTAAAATATGTATTTTAAAAAAATCTGACATAAACATGACAGATTAATAGTTAGTCTCTAAGTACATGAATATTCATTATATTAATTTATTATTCTATATTTTCCTTCTTTAAAAAATCCAAAGAAAAAGCAGGTTGTACTCTAGTCCTAGGTAAAGTATATTCTAAGCATGAGGAAGGCTGCATAACACTACCTTAGAATGATGCTACTAATAATCTGAATTTACTTTGCTCATTTCCATGCCTTCCAAGCAATCCTATCCTATATAATAAAAGCCTAACATGCAAATCGACCGAACAACAGAATGACCAGTGGAACAACCCATCACTATGACACACACTGACCACCAGGGGGCAGACACTCAATGCAGGAGCTGCCCTCAGCCCACAGACTCCAGGCCAGCCAAGGCGGGTGCCAGCGGGGACCACCAATCATCCCCTAGTCGCCCTGCAGAGGGAGGTGACCAGCGTTGGCGACAGGGAGACAGGGCCAGCAAGCAGGCAGTGCCAGGCTGGCCAAGGCGGGTGCCAGCAGGGGCCCCCCCAATCACCCTGCTGGTCACCCTGAAGATCAGCCCTAATCGCCAGCCAGGCCTAGGGACCCTACCGGTGCACAAATTTCGTGCACCAGGCCTCTAGTTATCTATAATAGTAAAAGCATAATATGCTAATTAGACCAGACGACCTTCCAGATGAAGCCAGGGCTGTGTGGGAAGCTCAGGTTCCAAGTGCCTGCCAGCAGCCAGAAGGAAGCCCCGGTCCCAGGTGCCAGAGGGAAGCCAGTGCCAGCAGCCAGGGGAAGGAAGGCCTACTCTTGCACAAATTTCATGCATCAGGCCTCTAGTAACTTTAATAAGTGGGTAAGTATGCCACTCCAGTGCTCTAGTAAATTTATAAACAAAACAAAAAGGAAACTTTTTAAAAAGAACTTTTACTATAAAACTAAAAAACAAAGGTACTTACAGTGATAGAAGTCAAAATAGTGATTTCTCTTTACAGTATGTACTGACTGGGAAAGGGTGGAAGTCTTAGTGGAGGAGAGCTATAAATTTCCTACCTTAATCTGGATGTAGTTACAGGGGTCTATACATATGTAAAAAGTTATCAAAATTTAATTTAAAAGTTATTACACTATTATATGTATATTATTTCTCAATTTAAAAGAAAAAGAGTTAAAACAAACAGAAAATACTTTCAGGGACCAGAGAAGTTCTCAATTTAAATCCAAAACCTGTAATACAAAAGGCTGACAGGGATTATACTGGCACTCAAGATCTATTATAACTAGTCCCTATAATCTTGATTAACATGACTATACCACTGAGATGGGTATTTTTTTAAAAAGAATAACTATTGCAAAGCTTTGAGTAGAAGGTGTGCAATGCAATGAGATAAAGGCACATGGAAAGAAAGAAGAGCTGGCTGTCAGGAGATCCCACCAAATAACAAAATCTTGATGAGTCCATAACATTAACTGTTTTTGCAAAAGGAATAGAAATCAAATTAGATACACTCCCCTCTACTGTCTTAATCTACTTGAATATAAAAATAAAAATATGGAAAGGTTTTTTACCCTTCTAATGAGACTACAGAAACGGAAAATTGTTTTTTTTTAAATACAGCTTTGGCAAAAACTAAACACTTATCATTTGGGATGTTGTCCTTTATCAAAACAATGTCTTTATGTATAAGACAACAAAAACCAAAATCAATGTATGTAATGGTAAATACAGTAGGACAATGAAACTAACATTTAAGAGGCAAGTATGGAAATAGATAGGGGCATATCAACTACTGCTATCTTCATTCCACTAGGCTCTCTCCTTTCAGAGATGGAAGTACTGTTAACCTTGTTGTGTCAGTATTTCCACTGCAGAATTTAAAACAAAATCTTTTTCTAATTAAATAGTGAAGTTGCAGGTCACCATTCAGAAACTACTCTCAACTCTAAATTCAAGATATTTTAGCCAACAACTCTTAAAAGTTCATCTTTTTAAAGTTCACTTTCTTAATAACAAACTAAATATAATCATAAGCTCAGAAGTCCAAATAAAAGGTCTGGGAATTATCATTTTTATTAAGTAATGTAATAGGCAAAACTAATCCATAGTGACCAGATCAATGGTTTGCTGGGGCAAAGGGGAGAATTGACTGTAAAAGAGCATCAGGAACCTTTTTGGGGGCAATGGAAATATTCTATATCTTTTTTTTTTATTGATTTTTTTTATAGAGAGGAAGGGAGAGAGATAGAGAGTTAGAAACATCGATGAGAGAGAGACATCGATCAGCTGCCTCCTGCACATCTCCTACTGGGGATGTGCCCGCAACCCAGGTACATGCCCTTGACCGGAATCGAACCTGGGACCTTTCAGTCCGCCAGCCGACGCTCTATCCACTGAGCCAAACCGGTTTCGGCAGAAATATTCTATATCTTGAAAGAGGTAATGGTTTTATAAATGTACACATCTGTCAAATTATACTAGGTTACTTCTGTTATACACAAATATCTTAAAGTTGATTTTAAAAGTATACACACACAATTTAGGCTTTTAAAAATAACTGGAAAATCAAATGCTAAGAAAAAATTACTAAAATTGATTTAACTGAAAGAAATGAAAAGGTTATTTGTATAGAGGCCAATCTAGGTGCCTCCCAGAGTGACTTGGTCCTCACCTGCTCTACTCTCCACACACTATTTCCACTCCTTAACCACTTGCTCAATGCTAGAAGCTTTTCAGTCAAAACACCGGTAAAGAATTATGTTCATATTATGGGATGTTATATAATACTTAAGAACATCTGCTTAAGACATATTGTTGAGGAAATGTAAAATAAAGGCACAGTATATTAAGAAAACTAAGAATGAAGGATGGATGGAAATGCGAAGGGATTAAGAAGTACAAATGGTAGTTACAGGAGAGTCATGGGGATAGGAAGTACAGCATAGGAAATATAGTCAATATTCTAAAGACTATGGATGGTGCAGATGGGTACAAGGTTTATCAGGATGATCCCTTAGTAAGCTACATAATGTCTAATCACTGGAGTGTACACCTGAAACTAACACAATATTATGTCAACTGTAATTGAAAAATAAAAAATTATTTCAAAATAAATAAAAAAGATACCTAGGAATAAAGTTAACCAAGGAGGTAAAAGACCTGTACTCAAAAAATTATAAGATACTAAAGAAATTAAGATACAAATAAGTGAAACCATTCAAAAAGTTTCATTTTCAACCATTTTTGTTACTAGATGCAAGACAAATATGTAAATGACTGTAACACGACATTCAAATATTTTAAATACAAGTCGGCACCAAAAATGAACACACACAAATTTAGTAAGATACTGTTTAGTATAGTCCCATATCTAGACTTCAGTTTAAATACCTTGTTTATTCCTAAAATCTTAATCTTAGCCATAAATTTCCTGATGGGCTTAGTTTTGCATATTAAAACCCCAACAAAATGTTCTTTTCTCTAGCCTATTATAGACGGTTTAATTAGCAGAAATAAGTCACTCAGAACTATATACCATGATCTAATAATGTTTTTCACTAATGAGGAATAACAAATGAGTTCCTGAGTTATCTGATTTAAAATTTTAAAGCAAATCACTTAAACCTTAAGGATAACAAAAGCACAGGTAAAACAAAATGCATATATAAGGTCATCAACCAGTATCCTAAATAAAGTTAGATATCTGAAACATATTATAAACATAATTATACTGGGTTGAGTTTAATCTAGAAAAATACTTCCTACAGATTAAAACCAAGACTAGAAAATGCCTAAAAATAAATATAATTAATAGTCCTGAAATACTTATTAAATTTCAAGACCCAAATGGCTTATTGGGCATATTAACACTGCTTTATGACAATTTTATTAACCCTTTGATGAGAAAACTTCCCTTTCTCCCTTCATGACTAGCTTCTGCTTTCAAATTGGACACTTTAAACCACTTCACCAAATGTGTCAGTGAGAAATCCAAGGCAAGACAGAATGTCAGTTACTTTTAAGTATGTACATTTTGGACATAAAGAATAAAAACGTGCCCTGCTAAAGAATTAAGAAGAGGGGAGCCTAGAGAAAACAGTTTTCCCTCCAGAAGAAAACAGAAAGGACAGGAAGCATAAAATGAGGAAACTTAATTAATGACCCAGTGACTACTAGCAAAACTATGTAGTCAGTCATATGATATTTTTTCCCAAAACATTAAGGGTTATAATTGTTGATTTTAGCCTGATACTAAAATGTCTCTTTTAGGGAAGAAAGAAATAAGGCAATTCAATTAACCATACAAAAAGGCAATAATTTCTTTGTATTCTTAAAGGCAAATAATATTGTGTACATCTACGTGTTAGATTCCACAACCAATAGCATTTTTTTGTTACAATTCCCTTTCCCTTAACGTATGACATTATTTTTAAATTAATAGTTGACAGAATTTCCAGACAGATTCTGGTAAAACCTCCACTGTATCAAAAAAAAAAAAAAAAAGCAGAAGACTATCTTAACCATTCAACATATTTTACCCACTTGAATCAAAAAAGCAACTTACACATGAGTAATTCCAACTCCTACGCCTATTATCAGTGATGGCGAACCTATGACACCTCTGACACGCGAACTCATTTTTTTGGTTGACTTTTCTTTGTTAAATGGCATTTAAATATATAAAATAAATGTCAAAAATATAAGTCTTTGTTTTACTATGGTTGCAAATATCAAAAAATTTCTGTATGTGACATGGCACCAGAGTTAAGTTAGGGTTTTTCAAAATGCTGACACGCCGAGCTCAAAAGGTTTGCCATTACTGGCCTATTTCTTTTCCTTGACAGGCAACAAACTGAATGAGGTCAGAGACCATATAACCTTGTTTTTACCACTCCATCCACAAGGCCTGGGGCATAACAGTGCCTAGTAAATATGCAGCATTTGGTAAATATTGTGTTAATAAGCCTAAACCAAGTCCCATAAAAGAAACAAGCAGAGACATAAAAGAGGAAGATGTTTCAAGGCAGAGGACATGCTTCAAAGAGCTCCTACCTGCTTAAAATTCAAAATTAATTAGAACACATAGAAGTACTTTTAAATTATATAACCAATTTAGCCCTAGCTAGTTTTGCTGTAGTTAAGAGAGTCAGCCCGCAGACTGAAGGGTCTCAGGTTCAATTCCAGTCAAGGGCACATGCCTAGGTTGCAGACTAGATGCCCGAAGGCAACTAATCAACCAGTGTGTCTCTTTCACATCCATGTTTCTCTGTCTGTCTCTACCCCTCCCTTCCACTCTCTCTAAAAAGCAATGGGATAAAAAATATCTTCAGGTGAGGATTAATTTTAAAAATATACGTATAACCAATTTATCGATGCTTGCTTAACATCACGGACTTATTTTTCAGTACATTAAGAAGTAAAACCTTGTTCTGGCATACATTGGGAGATTAGTGTTAAGAAGGAAATATACATGTAAAGTTCTAAACAGCACAAGTATACATCATGCTCCTAACACTTCCCTTCCAGGTACATCTCATACTAAATAACACTAGCGATTACTAATCAATTACTAATCTTTTCTAACTGAAACACAAACTCTGCATTAGCAACATAAGACACTGAATGATTTCAGATGGGAAAACGTATAATTTCAAGATAAATAAGCAAATTCCTATCAAATGATCCCTTGACAGTTATTCAACTCCCATTTAATCTGTTAGCAAATACTGTTTAACTCATAAAAATCTTCAAGTTACACAAAAATCTTACTTATCCATATATATCATGGACACAATATGTCAATTTACCCATAATGACTTTTTACCAAGACATAAAGCTATGAAAGGAAAGCAAAAAAACAGGTATTAAATAAATGCATAATCTATAATAATAAAAGCGTAATATGAAAATCAACCTTACAGCGGAACAGCTGAACGACGGTTCGTACAACCTTCAGTACAAAGCCAGGGCTGCAAGGGCCTACTCTTGCACGAATTTCATGCATCGGGCCTCTAGTATTTTTATAACCTTCTATCATTTACCTAGTAGTATTCAATAAAATAAGAATAAATTATTTGACATCTTTTGTCAATATTTAAATACTAGCTCTACTGAATAATGCCAAATTTGACATGAAGAATCGTTCCAGTGAAGTAAAGGTTCTGGTGAACAAAAATATCCAATTCAGTAAGTGAAAATTAGATAAAAATTACATGCTATGATTATAAAGTCTGCTATGTATGGGCTGCTACTTTCAATTCAATTCCCAGTACAATATTTAAAGTATTACATGAAGGGTCTTTCCTTGAGTAACAAGGAATAGAGAAGAGAATAGTATCACTAAGAAAACAATTCTGTAATCCTAAACAATGATCCAACTATAAGAGATACCTTTGGCCACACAATTTTTTATTTCAGCAATATACAGATATATGAAAACTTAATACCTCCTTCATATGAAAAACATAGTCACTTAGCATCACCTTTCCACTTCTAATGTTAAAACAGATTTTTTAAGAGGCTAGTCCTATTGTTGTCATATTCTAATGAAAAGCAGCTGGGGGAAGCCAATACAAAATCCTTTATAAAGATGTTGGGATATTATAGAACAAGAACAGAATAATCCATAATTAAATAGTGACATCATGTCTTAAAGCTCAAAATACTGTGGTTACAGTGGCCAGTGAAACAGTTGCAGCTATCAATTATAAGCATTAGAGACCTACTGGTAAAGTAGTAGATCCAGGGTATTGTTTACAATCTATAATAAAAGTGTAATATGCTAATTAGACCAGACAGCCGAACAACCTTCCGGACAAAGCCAGGGGTGCAAGGGCCAAGCCCCTTGCATGAATTTCATGCATCCGGCCTCTAGTCCTATTATAAAGGCTAAACATTTCTTAATTTACATAAAATCCCTCCATAAATCATTAGAACATGTAAATCAGGACAGATGCAACAAAAGGCTGCCTACAAAATCTAATACATTAATTTATTCAAAACTTGCATCATACAAAATCTTGCATTTCTAAAAGATTCATCTCTGATGGAGTAAATGGGTTTCTAGGAGAATAAACAGGATACTTTTTCATAATGTTTTTTAAAATATATTTTTATTGATTTCAGAGAGGAAGGGAGAGGGAGAGAGAATCATTGATCAGCTGCCTCCTGCACACCCCACACTGGGGATAGAGCCTGCAACCCGGGCATGTGCCCTGACCGGGAATCAAACCGTGACCTCCTGGTTCATAGGTCAGTGCTCAACTACTGACCCACACCAGCCGGGCTGAAAGTTTTTCATAAGATTTTTTATGCAGATGTGATCTTATCCATATTTTTTCTTCATGGCCATGAAATTTCCCTGGAGAGGAGATTCATAGCAGCCCCACTCCCAAAAGTTTTGCTTTTTGAAAGATAAGGGAAACTCCAAGGCGGCTTCTTTCTGCATCTGTTGACCAGGACCCTGAAAGAGCACACCTGGAAACTGATGCATATACTATTAAGACCCTCCCCTGAGACCTTCCCTAAACTTTCCATCAGCAAGCAAGAGATAAATCCGCTCATTGTGCTGCTCTCCCTCCAAGCAGCACTCTGGTGCCCTTCCCTTTTCCCTTACCCCACAGGCACATATCCCCAGACCCCTAAGGAACCCCACCAGGGGAACAATGGGCAGCAACAGCTTGTCCCAGCTAACTCCCTGAACCTGTCTCCAAGGCCCCCTTTGGGTATTCCCATCTCCCATCCCCTTTTCCTTAAATAAATTTTTCTTTAAGCGCCATCTGAGATGGCTATTTAGCCTGCCTGCGCACCACCGACTTGAACCTTTCATATGTGAGGCAAAAGCTGACAGAACTGAATCCACAATTGGGATATTAGCACTCTTCTTTCAGTAACTGACAAAACAACAAGTAGGTAAATATATAAGATACTTTAATAATTCCTATCAACCAGTAATTGATATCTACCTGCAGGATACATATTCTTTTGAAGGACACATAAAATATTCACCATGATATGCATCACTGCAAAAGAAATCTCAAAGTAAAAAATTTGAAATCCCAGCCAGGTTGCTCAGTTGGTTGGAGCACCATCCTATACACCAAAAAGGTGGCAGGTTCAATTCCCAGTGAGGGCACATACCTAGGTTATGGGTTCAATCCCTGGTCAGAGCAAGTACAGGAGGCAACCATCAATGTTTTTCACATCGATGTTGCTCTCTTTCCCCCTCTCTGCCCCTTCTCTCCCCCATCACCGCTTCCTTTCTCTCTTTAAAAAAAAAAAATCACTAACAAGATATCTAAAACCCTAAATATTTGTTAATCAAAGCAACATACTTCTAAATAACCCAAAGCTAAAAAAGACAATCAAAATTAGAAAATATTTTGTACTTAATGGTAGTACATAATGTGTCAATTTGAGGGATGCAGTTAAAGCAATGCTTATACGAAAATTTCGGTATCTGTACAGAAAAAGATGAACCTCAACCCTTACCTCGTTCATTAAACAGAGTGTTTCACAGACCTAAATGTAAAACACAGTACTATGAAACTTCCAAAAAAATTTTAAGAAAATATCAGTGAGCTTGGTTTAGAGAAGATTCTTTACATAGAATATAAAAAACATTAACTACAAAATAAAAAACAAATCAGTAACTTAGACTTCATAAAAATTCAATTTTCAATCTTTGAAAGATACGTCAAGAAAATGAAAAGGCAAATCACAAACTACAAAAACATATTTGTAAAACATGTGATTTACAAAACCTGTGATAAAGAACTCATATCCAGAATATAAAAAGCACTCATGCAATGGTAAACAAAAAACAAATTTTTAATAGGCAAAAAATGTGAAAAGACACCTCACCAAAAAAGATAAATGAATGGCAATAAGCACATCAAAAGATAATCATCGTTAATCACCTGGAAATCACAAAATAATATCATGCTAGCGTAATACTACAGGCCCACAAGAATAGCTAAAGTTAATAAAGACCTACGACACCAAGTTTACCAAGTATGCGGAGCTCCTGGAATTCTCATCCATTGCTGATGGGAATGTAAAATGGTATAGCCACTTTGAAAAATACTTCGGCAGTTTTTCATAGTTGCAAGCACGCATTTACTATACAAACCTGCAATTTCCACTCCTAAGTATTTAACCAAGAGAAATGAAAACACATGCCCATACAAAGACCTGTATACATTCATAGGACCTTTATTCATAACAGCTACTAACTAGTAATTAAAGAGGACAATTTACTACTTTTTTAAAATATATTTTTATTAATTTCGGAGAGGAAGGGAGAGGGAGAGAGAGAAACATCAATGATGAGAGAGAATCACTGACTGGCTGTCTCCCGCACGCCGCGTACTAGGGATTGAGCCTACAACCCGGGCATGTGCCCTTGACCAGAATCGAACCCAGGACCTTTCAGTCCGTAGGCTGATGCTCTATCCACTGAGCTAAACGGGCTAGGGCTGGGGCTGGAATATTTTTAAATTCATGTACACATTAATCCCATTCATCAAAGACTTCCAAAACAACAATCCTGAAAGTTTGAGTACTCATTTTTTATTCTCACTTAATGTGTTATACTCAAGTAATTAGGGTCAAATAATAAGGGAGATTTTGTAAGACAACATAATGCCAAGACCTTAAGCAAGACAAGAAAGCTGCTCCTAATACCTTATTCACCACATCAACCTTAACCTCAGCCTAAAGAAAACAAATTAAGACTTTTCTTCATCTCTATCACTAACTGATTTCTCAGGAGTCCATCTAATCCATATGTAGACAATTCATGGAACCTACAATTATTCGTGGCTCAATAAAGCTTACCATATATATCTCACCTCTTTACTTCCTCTTCTCTGTTCTACTTTTCACTCAGTTTTCCTCCTCCCTATTTCTAATCCTTTTATAAGGTCACCACAGGTTCACTGTCAGAATATAAAGAGGATATTTATGACTAATCAGTGAAATTATGACTACAATATGACTTTATTTCTTTGCCCTTCTACTGATTTGTGGTGATCATCTCTTTAAAGGAAACTTCTACACTGTATAGGTATAAATGGTTAGAAAAGAATATTGATCCATCCTTTACCTATCAAAAACACTTTTCCCTTTAAGCCAGCGGTTCTCAACCTGTGGGTCGTCCCTTTGGGGGTCAAACCACCCTTTCACAGGGGTCGCCTAAGACCATCGGAAAACACATATATAATTACATATTGTTTTTGTGATTAGTCACTATGCTTTAATTATGTTCAATTTGTAACAATGAAAATACATCCTGCATATCAGATATTTACATGATGATTCATAATAGTAGCAACATTACAGTGATGAAGTAGCAACGAAAATAATTTTATGGTTGGGGATCACCACAACATGAGGAACTGTATTAAAGGGTCGCGGCATTAGGAAGGTTGAGAACCACTGCTTTAAGCCAAGACCATTGAAAATGGAAGATACTTCATTTTCACTCCACTGATTCTGAAGATTAATTCATATATGAAGTAAGTTCACCTATGTGTATTAAATGTTTATCCTGAGATTAAAGTTCAAGCTTTCTTTAAATACTTAGAAAGTCAGTGTAGAAACAATAATAGGTAATAGCATTAGATATGTCAGAATTCTCAATTGTAAGTGAAAGAAACCCAAGCTAACTTAAAATCAGAACCGACTTGCTCACAGGAGGATACTGAGGTGGGACACAGAAACAAAGAATGAACCTCAGGCAGTCGGGCCTCAAAGGCTCAGTGCTACCGGATCCGTCTCTGTATCTCACGCTTCTCTTACTCACTGGCCTCATTCTCTCCCACTGTACAGACCGCCCGACTCCTGCTAGAGGCAGTCCCAGCTTCACCAACCCAGAAGAAAACGGACAGTCTGCTCCTGTAGTCTGTGTACCAATATCAGAGAAGAACACCTACTGGCCCTTTTTGTTAAATGCCAATTAGTACTATAAGTGGGATAGGTACAAAATTGGCCAGGCCTGGTACACATGTTTAATAACCCTTAAGTAACCAGAAAATGAGGAATGAGAAATCATGATGAATAAATTACAATTTACTTGCCACTATCTATAAGTTAATTTATTTCGATTCCATGAATTAAATGCAAGGACCTCAAAAACAAATAAAACCCAGTGAATACTCTATTCCTTCCGCTAGAACTATAAATTACATGTGGGGAGTTCCTAATGTTCAAAAAGATCTGGTTTAAGGATACAATGAGAAATTAATAATCCTCCAGATATCATTCAAAATGTAAAAAATAAGAAAAGCTAACCTCTGGCACTGAACCACTGACCTAAAATTGCAGGACTTTTCTAAACTCACAGGGGAAAAAGGAATAGGTCAATTTAGTGGGCGTGTATAAAGAGTAGTTTAGCAAGAAACAGAGCAATCTCATTTTAAAAACTCACTCAGTAATGGCACAAATCTGAAACTAAAGAATAAAATGAAACTTGTTGGTGGATATAAAATCACCATTGCAATGGCTGAGATTCATGCAGCACACAAGAAGCTAAATATCTCTGGAGAAAAGTGTCCTTCTTTAAAAGACTTTTTTCTTCTTTAAGGAATCTGAAATTTCCTACCATATCTAAGTTTTAAATTACTTTGTTTCAGGGCTAATCATTTCAAAACAATTGAGTGTTACAAATCAAACCCAGCAACCACAAGTCCTTGCTGATCCACCACTCAGTTTAACGATGCAGTTTGCTACCAACTAGTTTTTATCTTTTCAGTACTTCCAGTCCCATGCAAGCTGTTTCTGTTCTACATAACTGCATGTACACTCAGAATGCAATTCAAACAACTGATCTAAATTTAATACTACCTGGGTACCCGATAAGACATAGAAAAAGGCTCACTTTCCACTAATTTCTTGTTGAGCATTGCCCCATGCACCAGGAGGCCATGGAAGCTCAATTCCCAGTCAGATTACATACTCAGGTTGCAGTCTCAATCCCCAGTAAGGGGTGTGCAAGGCAATCAGATGATGTTCTCTCATCATTGATATTTCTCTCTCTCTGAAATTAAATATTTTTTTTAAAGAAATACACTTTTAACTTTTGAGAGGCACATTCTGGAGAAAGCTCATATTAAATGACAGCACTTTGAAAACTAACTTTTCATTCCTAAATATTATGCTTGAAAGACTATAGCAAATAGCTAAAAGCATCTCCCACGATATTCAATAGGAAAGGACTATCATGTTCAACAACTTTTACTGAGAAATAGAACGTACAATAAAAAAAATGGGTCACTTCATCCCTGTGGCATATTCACTTAGTTTTATCTATGAAAAATACTTTTAGATTATTCAAGTGTTTTCTTATCTGAGACAACCTTCAACAATATGAAAAGGGCAAACTATTTCTACACAGAGTGAACATTAAGTGATCTTTGGTAGTGATTATAAAAGATTAATCTGCCACCTAGGAAAACTTAAGGCTATGAAATGGAATTTAGAAATGGAACGGCAATCACTCTAATCCACAAAAACAGAGTTAATACTTCTTATTTCACAGTTCTGAAGCCAGGCCCACCTTTGTATAATTTTTACTCCTGAAATGTGCAATGCGAGTAGGCAAAGGGTCTGTTCTTCAAAATTGAACTGATTCTGGACTTGCTTTGGTTTTTCTGGTTTGTTCAAGTAGGAAACAGTAGCTACAGTGTCTGACATGAACTTGATACTTGTGCTTACTACTGAGCTAAGTATATTCCCTGAGCTCTAGAAAACTGATACAGCATTGAGCTTCTTGAGTTAACCCTTAGTCACTACAAGACTATTCTCATTCAGGCCCAACAAGGAAACAGCACTGCAGCCCCACAAAAATAACCACTATTCTAAACCCTCACCTTGTTTCCCATCCCCAAGTTTTACAAGAGTGATTAAGGGGAAAAAACCACCAACCTTAGTTGCATACTAGTATGGAAGTCTTCCTACCATTATTCCCAGGAGGTACTGCAAGATCTCATCTTGATTTCTTGGCTGCCTTTCACTTGATGTAATCATAGCATGAAGCTTTGAAATAGGACCCTGGGATAGACCATTCCCTTCAAAGCGTCTATCATTACTCCTTGGTGAGTCAGCTTCTGGACTGCTGCCAATGTGCTTTTTGTTGAGTTTATCATGGAACCATATTTTCTGTAGAGTTGAAATGATGGCCAAAACGCTGCATTTCAAAAGAGTCCCTCAACGTGTTTATCAAAGCCACTCACATGCTTTAGTGAAAGAAGGGGTTTTACGTAGTATCATGTTAAAAGATTCTCTTATGTTCAAGTGTCCAAAAAAGTCCGGTAAAAATCTTCTGATAATTTTGCTTAAGTAGAGAGTTTATGCTAATATGTACATTTAAAAGCTTTTTATTATGCCCTTAAGGAAGGAAAAGTTACTTTTCTGTATCAGGTAAATGAATTGAAGAATTTTGAAGTTAACAAAAACATAAGATATCCAAGAATTCTCTGAAGCTACATGGAATATCTCTGAAGGGAAAAATATGTTCTACTGTACCTTTTTAGAGGAGCCCACTAATAAAAATTTTTTCAACTCTTAGTTTTGAGAAGGTAAAACACTGTTGGGAATGGAGAAGGGGCATGTGCAGTACAATTAAAGTAGTTCCACCGAGCAGGAAGGGGAAAAGCTCCTAATAAAATAAAATAATGGACAGTAATAATGCTCTTAGAGTATACAAAGTAAAAATAAGTATTCATGTGTGGTATTATTCTCTTTAGAAGACACCAAAGTTGTTCCTATAAACTTTAAGACTGACAGGAGAGCAAATGTTCAAGATGAATCTGGACTTTGAGATGCTGAAAACGCGTTTCAGGTTGGAGAGGAGAAGGATATAGAATGACTTAAAAAAGTAACATACAGATTACAGTTAAAGAAATCTATCATCATTAAAATATGCTCATGTATGTTCTTAGTGTATAAATTTAAAGCATACACCAAAAACGCATTAAAGTTGCTTTAATACCCAAAGAGGAAAAGGTGTAAGTATGCAAAAACACTGAATATATAAAATATATAATTATACTGAGCAGCTATTATATTAAAGGGAAGGTATTACCTAACAAGTAAATTCAAACAAGTTGCATTTAATTTAGAATGCCAAGAATACCTTATCCACACACAAGATCCAAGCACCAAATGGCATAATCCTCTAATTTGTAATTCAGAATTCCCCAACTCTTAAGAGTTATACACATGGTAAAAAAGAGCTCAAGAAGTATTCAATAATCTATGAATCTCCATTACTTATAAGATATGCGCTGGTAAGTTTCTCTATTATTCTGTGTAACCACTAAAAATGGAAAATGTATAAGCTTCTTACTGCTTATGTAACAAATAGCTCTAAGAACCATATGTAAGAGACAGCAACAACCTGGTGTTGTTTAAATCTTGGTACAGAGTAAGTCTCCCATACACCATCTGTGATGGCGATTTAAAAATTTACCTCCAGCACTGATCCTCCTTTCTCTGCCTTGCCCTAAAAGCTCCAACTGTCTAACATATTTGTACTTAGATGTCCAATTGCTTACATGTTTAAAAGCAACAGACACCCACACGCACGCACACACACACATGCATGCACGCGCGCACAAACACTTGCCATCTTTCTGCCAAAATCCAAATCCCCTCGCATTTACCTTATTTCAACTCTAACACTAACCCCTGTGGGAAGAGGCAAGTGTTGCTACTGTGTTGTTATCACTCCAGTAACAGTAGCAAAAACTGCAACTAGTATACTAGTACATGGAGTGTTGACTAATGGCTAGCCTAGCTACTATGATAAGCACTTGGTGAATCCCCACAAAAGCCCCAAGAGGTAGATATTGTTATCCCCATTTTAAAGCTGAGAAATCTGAGGCACAGAGAAATTCAACAATTTGCCTAAGATCACAGGTAGGTATCATACTAGTGGTGGAGCCACCATTCAAACCCAAGCCTAAACACTTTTTGTTGTTGTTGTTAATCCTCACTCAAGGACATTTTTTTCTCCATTGATTTTTAGAGAGAATGGAAGGGAGGAGAGATAGATGTGGGAGAGACACATCGACTGGTTGCCTCCCACACATGCCCCAATCAGGGCTGGTGATCCAACCTGCAACCAAGATTCGTGCCCTTGACTGGAATCGAACCCGTAAACCTTCAGTCCGAGGGCCAACACACTAACTGCTGAGCCAAACCAACCAGGGTTTTTTAAAAAATATATGTTTTTATTTATTTCAGAGAGAGGGAGGGAGAGAGAAATCAGTGATGAGAGAGAATCATCGATTGGCTGCCTTCTGCACACCCCCTACTGGGAATGGAGCCAGCAATCTGGGCATGTGCCCCGACCAGGAATCAAACCGTATCCTCCTGGTTTACGGGTCGATGCTCAACCACTGAGTGACACTGGCTGGACTAAGCATGAGCTCTTAATCACCATACTAAACTGCAATAGGAAAGAGCTTCTATCCTTGACATCAGAAGATCTGGGTTCAAGTTCTAGTTCAGCTATTCACAAGCAGTGCAACCTCAGACAAGACTGACAGCTATGAAACACAATTTATTCACCTGTAAAGTGAGAGTGATAATATGGCCTGCCCTTACTGCTTCACAAGGTAGCAGTGAAAATAAAGTGTGCAACTAATAGAGCTAATTAAAAATTTATTTGTAACACAGGTCCCATAGTTGCTACCTCCATATTCCCAGGGTTTATTTTGGTAACTCTATTCTGGAATTCTAGACTTATGTCACCAACACTGTAGTCTCAGGAAAAGAGCCTAAAGCTTGTCCATTTCAAGTAGCCACATACAGGAGACCAACTGTTAATTTGCAATCCCCATTTCTATCAAAATAGGGGATCTTCAGGTCAATATTTGCATGTAAAATAGCTAGACACATAACAGTCTACAAATTAGATTTCCACTTACCAAATCACCACATTTGAAGTATAATATCTCTTTGTTCTAAGCAATATTCACTTCTCTGAATATTTTAACTCAGAAGAAATGTACATTGTTGAAATAATGTTCTGTACACCAAATATCTAAATCATAAAAGACATTTAAATCTGAAGAGCTTAAACTACGACTCTAGACTAAGCCAAAGAAATACAAACACACATACTATTCTCGAACATGTCAAACCACCATAGTCTCTGTAGTTTGCTGCAGGGTCAGAATTAGAACCTCAAAACTTTAACTTGCAAAAACTGCCTGCAATCTCTTTTCCAAAGAAAAAGGTCCCATTTCTTTCTTTCGGCCTTACATTGCTAGAAAAAGAAAACTCATTGCATTGGAATAGAGGATAATTTAGTTCAAGTACCTAATCAACCATAAACCACAAAACATGTCTTACGTCTTGTTCACATGAAACTCTGGCTACCAATGTTAATATTTCCAGGCATCTTGGGGGAGGGGAGGAAAGGAACAGGAAACTCTGTAGTGCTAATAAACATGTTTTACTTATAGACTTTTCATAACTAATTACATAACCTAATGCTGCTACTTAAAAGAAAAAAGTCAAGAATTCACAATTCAAAAGCTACTAAAAACATAGTATGAAATTATGCACTAATGTTTTATAACTAAATTTATCCACTAAGTATGTGTGCCTAAATTTTAAAAAGTTTAATGATTTAGTGTAAGATTATTTACATAACAAATTATTCCCATTCCAGAGTGGACTTTTTGGGGGGGTGAAGTTTACTAAGCAATTTACAATGACCTGTGAAAACTACAAGCTTTTCCAGGTCAAGGCATCATATTTTCTTTTTTTTTAGAACCATTAAGAAAAAAAATCCATGGGCCCTGGCAATGGTGGTTCAGTGGTCAGAGCATCGGCCAACACACCCAAGGGTCTGGGGTTCGATTCCCAATCAAGGGAACATACCTGGATTGCAGGTTCAATTCCCCAGCTCCAGTGTGGGTGAGTTTGGGAGGCAATCAATCTATCTCGCTCTTTCCACCGCTCCTACTATCTTTAAAAAAAAATCAATGGACTAGGAGGTCATGGTTTGATTATGGGTCAGGTCACATGCCCGAGTTGCCAGCTCAATCCTCAATGGAGACCATGCAGGAGGCAACTGATTGATAATTCTCTCTCATCATTGATGCTTCTATTTCTCCCTCTCCCGCCCTCTCTCTGAAATCATAAAAACATATTTAAAAAAAAAATCAATGAAAAAAATATCCTCAGGTGAAACAAGAAAACAAAACAAAAAACACACACATGGTCACATACACGCGTGTGTCTGCATGTGTGAATGCATGCTTCTTATAGCACCTTATTTGTAGTTATCAAAAACTGGAAAACAACTCAAATGAGCTTGAAGAGTGAATAAACAAACTGTGGTACATCCTATAGGAATACTACGTAGCAATAAAAAGTAGTAACTGACACCCAAAATACAGATATCTCAAATTGTATTATGTTAAAGAAAAGAAGCCAGAGTCAAAACGCTACATAGTACATGATTCCATTTATATGAAATTCTGGAAAAGACAAAATTATAGTAACAAGACAGATAAGCAGTTATCAGACACTGAGGGCAGTAGAAGGGGCTGACTCCAAAGGGTCAGGGAGAAATTTTCTTGAGGTGATAAAACTATTCTACATCTTGATCGTAGCAGTTTCTCCCCTGGCTGGATAGCTTAGTTAGTTAGAACATCATTCTGAGAAGCCAAGGTTGCAAGTTTGATTCCCAGTCAGGGCACATACAAGAATTAACCAAAGAATGTATAAATGAATGGAACAATAAATCAATGTTTCTGTTTCTCCCTCTCCCTCTTCTTCTCTTCCTCCCCTTCCCCCCTACCTTCCCCCCCTCTTCCCTCCCCTCTCTTCCCCCCCTCTTCCCTCCCTCTTCCTCCCTGCTTCCTCTCCCTCTCTCTCAGAAGAAAAAATATGATGTTTCCAAAACTTTCAGAACTGTACTCAAAGAGTTTCACTGTATATAAATTATACCTTAGTTTGAAAAAATTTTTAGACCATAGAATCTTAATTATTGGTCTGAAAACAAGGACCAGATGCTACTTAAGCAACCAAAGCAGGAACATTAACCCTTGTTAGATCTGCTTCCAGGTTTGAAAACTCCCTTCTATTAACATTTTGCCTAGAAATCTAAACAACAGTTGTAAAATAGTCATAAATTCCCTTAGGATTAAAAATATATTTTAGAGAAAACTACCTAGAGCTTTGTCAAGGGAATAAAACCCAAGCAGTAAATATTAACATAAATCTTTCCCAGAACCATGATGGTCACAACAAATGAGGTTACTCTCCTAATTTGGCTTCAAAAAGCCAAAATTTTACTTCACAAAACCTTTTTAACATTTGTCTAAAATCATTAAGTGCTTTTACTTAATTAGGCATTATAGTAAAATAGTTAAAAGTTCAGGTTCAAGTCATTCATTTTGGCTCAATGGGTAGAGTGTCAGCCTGCAGACTGAAGGGTCCCGGGTTCGATTCCAGTCAAGGGCACATGCCCAGGTTGTGTGTGGGCTTGATCCCCAGTAAGGGGCTTACAGGAGGCAGCCAATCAATGATTCTCTCTCATCACTGATGTTTCAATCTCTCTCCCTCTCCCCTCCTCTCTCTGAAATCAATAAAAATGTGTGTGTTTTTTTAAAGTTCAGATTCAAGAACTCAAATACCTAGGCAAGTTATTTAACCTCATTTTGCCAAAATTTCCACATCAGTAACATTGGAATAATTATAGCTACCTCTGAGAATAATCCCAGACAATTAAATGAGTTAATACATGTAAATCATTTAGAAAAGTGCCTGGCATATTTATGTAAGCCTCAGGAAGTTTTAAGCTGATACAAATGAATGATGTTAATAATCATCAGCTGTGTGTCTTTGGACAAATCATTTTACCTTTCTATATCATAATTCTGCTCTATAAGGTAAAAGACCTAAATTCAATGGCCTAAAGACCCACCTGGTAGTAATACTATTCTATGTTCCTATAATTTTTACCTGAATTGCACCTAATCGCCCTGCAAAGATTAGGTATTATCCTTTTCTATAGAAAAATCTGATACCAAAATAAACTAAACAACTTGCCCAAAGAGATAGTAAGATGAAGGCATAGCCAAGATGGAGATACGGTATTCTGAGATTCCTCAAAACTGTTCAAAAATTTTAGTCCTCCATCAACTCCTTCCCTTCTGATAGACACAGGTATGACATACCAAAAAAGCTCTCCACTTTATTTTTAAAATTCATTAAGCTACACAGCACATTTGTTTTATGCACTCTTCTATATGGCCATTTTATATCATAACTTTAAAAGGTAAAATATGGCCCAGCCAGTGTGGCTCAGTGGTTGAGCATCAACCCATGAACCAAGAGGCTGCTTGTCTGATTCCAAGTCAGGGCACATGCCGGAGTTGCTGGCTGAACGCCCAGTAAGGGGGCATGCGGGGCAAGGGAGCAGCCAATCGGTGTTTCTCATCATTGATGTTTCTATCTCTCTATCCCTCTCCCTTCCTCTCTCTAAAATCAATAAAAACGTTCATTCACACTGGGTGGCTATTGTTGCGTTGACAGTTGTCACTTTTTATTTGACAGTCTAAGGGGAAAGAGGTCAGTGTACCTAACTAAATAGTCAGATATTGCATGTTTTAAAATTTCTTGTGGCGCACTGGTTGAAAATCACTGTACTAAGGTGCCATATATATTTGAAACACAGTAATACTACATTTTAAATACACACAGATTATTTATAGGAAGAATATAAGAGCATGAGCTAAGAAACATAAATAACTTCTGGATAATGTAAATAAGATTTGAGGAGTACAAAAGGGATTCAATTGTATATTTTAATATTTTTATTTATTGATTTTACAGAGGAAGGAATATGAAGCAAGAAAACAGTCACACTATTCCACCAGCCAGAAATTTATCATTATTAATATTTCCATTCCTGTCTTTCCAAGGTCCCTCTTATATATAAAAGTATTACTTCACTTACTAAACAGGATTTTAAGTACAGCAAAACAAAAAGGAAATTAACATACTAGTTCTTTGAAAGACTAATTCTCTTCAGTATTTTCACAGTAAGCCAAAACCATGTGTACAGGGAACTGGAGAGAATAAGACAAGTGAAAGAAATCATACTTGCTCCTTTTCATTCATTCACCCCACGGCAAACTGGTGTCCATGTTTCAAGAATCATTATATACCCAAAGACTAATGAGTATGTTTCTTTTAAAGAGCAGTCTATTACATAAATAATACACACACATATATACACAGCCTTGCCAGTAGGAGGGACACACACAGTAAAAGTAATTATTATATCAAGACTAATTTTTTTGTCACCCTGAAAGTATCATTAACAGAAAGTAAAATGATACCTGAAAGGCTAATGTAAACTTAATGACCTCTCCCACAAAAACATTTTCTGTGCATATCAGATGAAGGAACAATCTACAAAAAATGGTGAGCGTTGGTTTTACAATGCTGTAACTTATTTACTGATATAAACAAATATGAAATAGTCCATCCACATTGATAACTTACTCTATACTAGACAGTATAATAAGTGCTGGGAAGTGGAGAACAGCCATCAGTACCTATTTCTGCAGGGTTTACAATCTACCTCTTTAAATAAGATGTCAAACATTAGGCATGTGGCCCCCAAAGGAGTCATAACATCTCAAATCTTCATGAAGTTCTAAAAAGATGTGAAAAAAAACCTTATAAATCATGCTATTTAAAGTAAAAAGGGATATCTGGACTTTTTTCCAAAGCATTGTATATAGCAATCATCTTCAGTATAAATTACAGTATCTCATTTCTTTAACTGGCAAAAAATAATCATTCGAGTTGCTCTTTTCAATAATATCTTTCTCTGACAATGACCCATAAGAAATAACTGAAATTAAGTTCCCCAAGATGGGAGAAGAAAGGGAGACATTTTTCTAGTGCAAAAGCACCATTTCCTGATGCCATCCATAACTTACAGGGGGAGGTGGGGCAAATCAAAAGCATTTATTCAAACTTAAGAAAAAAGTTACCTTTTAATCTAAGATTCATCATGGAAAGTTTGGCCTGAGAAAGCATTTTTTAAAAGTTAAAGGCTCAGGCTCTTCCAAATGGAATTAGAGTGACAGGTTAATTGTGGTACTTTGCAAGCAAAGGAAAGCAAGTAGCAATTATTCACCCCTTTACTCAGTCTCTAACACTTAAGCTCTTAGAAAATAAGGATATGTTATAACTGAACTGCTTTCCATAAAGCATGGACATTTTAAAATACACTCTAGCCCTAATCGGTTTGGCTCAGTGGATAGAGCATTAACCTTCGAACTGAAGGGTCCCAGGTTCGATTCTGGTCAAAGGCATGTACCTTGGTTGCGGGCACATCCCCAGTAGGGGGGGTGCAGGAGGCAGCTGATCGATGTTTCTAACTCTCTATCCCTCTCCCTTGGTTAGAATCATCCCAATATGCCAAGGTTACGGGTTCCATCCCCGGTCAGGGCACATACAAGAAGCAACTAATGAATGCATAAACAAGGGGAACAACATATCAATGTTGCTCTCCTCTCTCTCTAAAAAAATAAAATACACTCTACACGATATCAGCTCTTCACATTTAAGAGAAATACACTTACTCAGAATGTTTCCTACCCTATTATTTGCCCTTTTCTAAATTCAGTCACCTCCACAATGAAAAAAGATATCAAACTGATGCTTTATGAGCAAGGTTTATATGTTGGCCCTT
This sequence comes from Myotis davidii, assembly GCF_000327345.1. NCBI lineage: Eukaryota > Metazoa > Chordata > Mammalia > Chiroptera > Vespertilionidae > Myotis > Myotis davidii. Next base: position 4,046,514 of record NW_006289570.1, on the reverse strand, counting down.
ATTGTAGACATGACTCTCCACAGCATGGGACACTTTAAAGCAGAGTATCAGAATCCAACCAGGCTGGACCATCTGCAGAGCTAGTGGAAATGCCCCCCAAAAAATCATCCATAAAAGCCCAACAACATATCGTAAGAGTCTAAAGCTGTGATAACCACAGCAGAGTATAATATACCTCAAGGAGTACCCAAGAAGCTCCACTGGAGTAAAGGAGAAAAATATTTTTTTAGCTTTATTTTTAATTCTCACCCTTGTTAATTTTTTTGGCGGGAGGGGTATATTTTATAAGGTACACTAACCAGTTACTATACTTATTGTTTGTCAATTAAATAAGTACTTAAAGACTAAGGATTAATGCTCAAAAAAATTTTTTTACTGTTGGGATGAACAATCAAAAAGTTTAGAGACCACTGAAGTACTCCTTGTCACTTTCATTTTTACCTGCCCCTTCCACAGAGTTAAGCTCTAAAGGCTAAAACCTGATGTCGAACAAAAGAACAAACTATTTTAAGGTCCCACCACCAAGCTAAAAGATAATAAATCACTATCAAGAACATGTGGAGTTGGACACTAGTACACTGTTGGTGGATCTTTAAAATAAACATCTATCAATACAGTACCTTGAGTATATTCAAATTTAAAATACTTTTTGACCAGATAAGCCCACTTTAAATATTTAGCCTAAGGAAATAGCATAATTGTATAAGAAAAAGTCCAAACCAGTTCATCACAGCACTATCTGAAGAAAACAAAATTGAAAATGTCCATTAACAGGGAACTGCTATAAACTATGATGCATCCATACCACAGAACACTAAATACCCATTATGGGAACATCAATTTGACATGGAAAGTTGTTGTGTAAGTATTTCAGTAGATAATATATAAGAGAGAAAAAAGAATTACCAAGTTATTACATCTAAGTGGGATTATGGATTACCTCTACTTTTTTAATTCTCCTGGGTTATCTCAAGTCTTGTTTTTCGTAGTTTTTTTTTTTAAATTTCCATACTGAATATGTTCTGTAGCTTTTATAATCTAAAATAATACTTTCTAAAATTTGAAATTTAAATAGAATTAAATTAAAATTCGTTACTGTTGCCCTATGGCACTTCCAAAACCTTTTTCCTTAGCTTTGTACCAATTCTCTCCAAATGTAAAATTAATCAATATACTTATTATTCCTTACATTTTGTCAGATTATCAATCGATGGATAATTCAGAGGACTGAATGAATTTATATTTCGCTTCTGCAACTAAATTATAAAAGCATTAGCTACACAATAAATTAAATTTAGAACCCAGAGAAATGAAATCAGGAATGCGTGCTACATGCTACTATCTCTCATAATGAAATCAGTCTAAACATCATGTAAAGCAGTGGTTCTCAACCTTCTGGCCCTTTAAATACAGTTCCTCATGTTGTGACCCAACCATAAAATTATTTTTGTTGCTACTTCATAACTGTAATGTTGCTACTGTTATGAACCGTAATGTAAATATCTGATATGCAGGATGGTCTTAGGCGACCCCTGTGAAAGGGTTGTTTGACCGCCAAAGGGGTCGAGACCCACAGGTTGAGAACCGCTGATAAAGACTCTAACAGGCACATAAAAGACCCAAGCCTGGGCATATCCAGATGATTTGTAGTGGTCAGCACCAAGACAATACCTAAAGGAAAGAGTAAGAACATTAGCGTAAGTTTATGTCTTATCTTTGTTCATTAAATCAACGATTTGTAAGAGTTATGAGATATTTCACCTTTAAAAGAATACTGTAGCTTTAATTTAACCCAACTTCACAATTTTCTTATAGTTTTTCATTTCTTACGCCTTATAGACAGTCAGCATAACTATAAAGTCTAGGTACCTTGCCCTTAAGCAACTGCTTCAAAGTTTTACAACTCAAGAAAAATATACTTTACCTTGAAACACATAAATATATAATCATATACTTAAAAAATAAACAAGTTTCCCAAATCAATACATACTTTCACCACTTGCAATGTGCTGATATTTTTAATGCTTTATTTTATTTATTTATTTTATTAATCTGAGAGAGAGAGAGAGAGAGAGAGAGAAAGAGAGAGAGGAAAAATAACATCAATCGGTTGCTCCTGCATGGGCCCCTGACTAGGGATAAATCCAAAACCTGGGTATGTGCCCTGACCAGGATCCAAGTCCACCACCTCTTGGTGTACGGGACAACACTCCAACCAACTGAACCACCCCAGCCAGGGCTTAATGCTTTTTTAGATCACCATATTTATTTCATTACCCTGTGGCATTGCCACCTGCCATTTAGAAAAGACAGCACTACAACTTTACACAGAACGTACTAAACTCCGTGACTGCCACCTTCCACCACAGCTCCATTATAACAAAATGGGTGAAATCCAGCAAGTCTATTCCAAGTGCAAAACTTGGCACAAATGTGAGACATCCCAGGTCTTTCTGAAGTTCCTGCAACACTGTGACTATTCCTATTGGCAGATGGGATACAAGTGCTGAAAGGTTTCTCCAGGCAAAGTACAGAAACAGAAATCTTTTGTTGTCGTATCAGTTACATTAGTAAAATCTGCACTTGAGAATGCCTAGCAAGTTTACCATTGCTCCACAAACCAACTCTTCCAAGAAAATAAAAGAGGATCCTACCACAATAGGATTCTAATATCATACCCTTACATTTTTAGATTGCTTTCCATATACATCATTTCATTTGATCCTCCCCAACAGTGAGACAGAGAAGTTGGTATTCTTCCATTTACTAAGGAGGGAACTGAAGCTCAAAGGCCTTACCTGGCTTGCCAGTAACAGCACAGCTAAGAGCACAACCTATGCTTGAACCCAGGATTTACTGATTTACCCACTCTCATGCTGCAACAATTTTCATTTTGAACATCTGATGCAAATGTGAACTTAAAAGGTATGTTAAATTTCTAGATACAAAAGTGAAGATGAAAGTATGATACCAATATTGATCATAAAATTAAGATTGAAAATAGTAATGTTAACAATTTCAGTAGCCTCTTGATTTACTGGGAATCCTAGTTCAAGTCAATACAAATTTGGTTTGATACTTTGTCTTTGGTCAACATTTCACTGATTATAAAATTACATATAAATTCACCATAGAACATTACAAAATTGGGTGGTCTGTAAGAAACTGGCCACATAACTTGCACAAACTTCCCCCAAACCATCCTTATGCTTGTGGCTTCACACTAAATTATCAAGTTCCCTATGTGAAATCCGTTTGATTTCATCACTAAGTGAATTACAACAGCATAAGCATGTTGTTTCTGCATAATACTTGCAACATGTACTCAATTTCCAGAGCACTTTTGAACAACATCTAAAATTCATAAGCTTAAAGGCAGAATCCAAGCAGAATGTTCCTTTTTTAGTTAAAAAGGCTCATGTACCTTTGAGATGAACACCAACTTAATTACAAATTATTAAATATTTGGAGAATCAAGCTGAAGAAACTACTTGAGATCAAGGAATGGAACCCTTAATGTACAGATGAAAAAACTGAGGCCAGATGTGACATTTCTAACAGCAATCACGTAATCAATTAATAATGACACAGCCCCACCAGCTTACTGTGTTGAGCATCGACCTATGAACCAGGTCAATTTCTGGTCAGGGCACATGTCTGGGTTGCAGGCTCCATCTTCAGTAAGGGATGTGCAAGATGAGTCCAATCAATGATTCTCTCTCATCACTGATGTTTCTACCTCTCTCCCTCTCCCTTCCTCTTTGAAATCATTAAAAATATACTTTTTAAATATCCTTTAAAAAATAATGACACACAAACTCTCCGCCAATCTATGGTTTCCCATTATTCTAAATGTCTCTGCATCTAATAACATGTGATCCTTAAAAAAGTCACTAACACCTAAAAAATTTAAGGCACATTTTTTAAAGACACATTTAAGATCTAAAAACTAGGGGACAGGATAGTGTCCAATGACAGTCTTTAGAAAAACAATCTCTTGAACTCAAAGTTACAAACTACTTGAGCTAAAAACTGGCTCTTCACTCCAATGCAAGAAAGATATCAAGTAGCTTTTAATAACTAACGTTACCAACCACCTTAACAGCTCTTTTCCCCATCTCAATACTACTCATTTACTCAACAAATATCCGATGGCGTACTATGAGGGAGCTCCAGCGGGTACTGGAGAAACCAAGGGGCTAAGCAGACACGCTCCTGTAAGGCACACTGGGTGCCTCCCCTCCCCCGCTGCACTATGAATACCTCCTTCGTAACTCAGCATTCCACTTCGCCACATGAGGTGCTAACCAGAACTACAGACTGAAAAACTGCCTGTACCGCTCCTCGTGGCCTGGGCAAACTTCAAGGACCTTCCACATAAACCTTCCTGGTTCACAACCCTTGTCTCAGGAAGCTCACCCACCTCCCCTCACTCCCCTGGAACCTGAGCCAGGTGGTTGGGAGCGACCAGGATGGGGGATGATGGGAGGCACCTTCCCTGGACCACTCCGGGAGCCAGAAGCAGACTCACTGCCTCTCCCTCCGCTTCTGCCCACTAGATCCTTCCACGTCCCTCTGAATACACCCCCAGCCGGGCAGTACCTCACTCACCAAGTGTGTCCTAAACACCTGCACAAGTAACTGTAGGAGATGCTCAATTCTGTTTAAGTTTCTCGGGCTTCCCCTTCTGCCCTACCTCCCAAACTCAACGATCTACAAGCAAAAACGCAGTCTCCCCGGAACTGAAATGAACGAGAATCACCTGGAATACTAAAGGGGCCTAGAGCAGAACCTCACACACCTGGCTGCCCGGCCTCTCCTCCGGAGACTGTCATTCACGTGGCCCCGCGGGGGGCCGGGGACCCGCATTTCAGGCCATTCATCCTACTTCGGATGACCGAGGTGGTGACTAGTAACCAGGTGAGCCCTGAGCTACAGAGCCCGGCCTACAAGCTGAGAAACCTGGGTCCTCCATGGGTCCTCCTTGCCATTCACGACCAGTGGGCTGCACCTCGGTGCTGACCCCATGAACGGGTCTGGGTCACCCCAAAACCAGGGAGGTCACGGGAGCCGATTTTTTAATCTCACATCCAGGGCTGGGCGGACTCAAAACAGCGTCATTCCGGGCACCCTTCCACCCGCCTTCCTTCTGCATCCCACCACCGCGCCTGACTTTACAGCGAGGGCCTTGCAGCTGAAAAGGGGAGGGAGATCACCATCACCAACATTTTACGCTAAAACAAACCAACAACAACAAAAAAAAAACCATCTCGTGTAATTCCACCCGGGCCTCCACGGAATTACCGTCCACATCACGAGAAACTACGCTGGACCTCAACTCGAAGAGTGTGCGCACTTTTTATTTCTTTGTGAAAGAAAAATAAGATACCATCGGATAACAAAGTGAAGTATCAAGATACTAAAACACAAACAGTCAAGAATCCAGGTCTCGCTCTGCAACAGCCACCTCGACCTCAATCCCCAACTCGTGGCTCGTGCGGGGGACTCACAGGTGAGGTCAGAGACCCCAGAGGAGTTGACTTTAGTGGGATGGACCCCACTCTTCACCCCTAACATGGACCCCATCGCTCCGAGGTCAAGTCCTCCGGCAACAATAGGATCTCGGGGGCTCCGCACCGCCGGGCCATGCCCGTCCCCCTCGGAAGTCACACCG
>NW_006289570.1:4029578-4040163 GCF_000327345.1 Myotis davidii | reverse complement strand
CGGTCGGGAAAAGAGGGCGGGGCGACGCGGGTTGGGAGGGGGCGGGGCCCTGTCCTCTGGCCACGCCCCCTGGTGGTGGGCGGGGCTTCGGAGCGTAGGCGTGCCCGTGGCGCTGGAAAGGCTGGCGGAGAAGGACAAACAGGTGGTCCTACCGATTTGCGGGGAGACAGATTTTCCTGCCTCTATAGCTCTCTAGACGAGACAACGCCTCAAGCTACTTAACCAGGGAACTAGAGCAATAGTACCCAGTATTAAAGCTAATTTCATAGAAATGTAAGGTTAGTGTACTCAAGGTTCCACTTATATACCATTTCAAACTGCTTCCGCTAACGCTCAGCTGGATGAAGTGAGTGCAAACAAAAAAATATGTTGTAACCCATCCAAAACAGCCTGCAGAATTTTACATCCCGGCACTGAATTACCTCAGGCCCTAACAGACTTACCTCCGCAGAGTTGCATTTTAACATTATGCCCTTGACTTTATGGAAAATGTCTGAGAAAACCAGTCAAATGAAATACTAGTATATCCTTGCATTTGGTGCACCGTTCCCCTCCCCCCCCCATACCCTCTGCAATGATTTAACCATTTTATCATGTTTACCCATTACAATGTCAAAGCTACTTGAAGATAAGGATCCCGTTTGCTTTGTTATCCCCAGCATCTAGAACTTCGCATGACAAGCAATGGGCAGCCAAATTTCTTGGTTAACTAATCGCTGCTAATATTTATTTATACAAGTTCACCTAATTGAATCCTCACAGCTTGAATACGTAGATATTATCGTTATCTCCATTTTACAGATGAACAAACCGCAGCCCGGAATAGCTGCGACTAAAACAAACTTCAAATCCAAACCCAGCTGACAACAAAAATCATGCCTTACTGTCCACTTTGTGGCATTGTCACCTGAAATAAAATCCCAAGTAAGAAATTTCATTCATTTGAGCTCAAATTCAGGAAAGGATTTGCTTTACTCTCACAGAAACAGATGTTCTTCCTCTCTGTTATGCAAGCTGATTGCCTATCATTTCACCTTGGCTTCCAGAAAGCCCACGGCTATATTTGAAGCTCAGTGGTGGCCTACTGTTGACCTTTGGGGTGGGGACGGGGGTGGGGGGGTAGGGAGTCAGGGAGTCCACATATTAACGGTGGTTTTTCCCTTCCCATCTCAACCTGGCACCTTTACTTATTATTTTCACTTTTATTTACACTTGTCCTCATTTCCCCTCTCTGTTATACAATTATAGCCTTCGTGGAACAAGAGAGGAAATAGTAAGTGCACAGGATAGATGAACGTCAAACAAAATAATGGTTTCCCACCTGTTCCTCCAGGTTGCCTTCAGTTTCCATCTCCTCCGGGCACAAGTCCTGCTACCCAAACCTCTGCTCAGGGAAAGGCTGGAGGATGGGTTTTTATAGTTGGGTGGCCTCTGCTTGGATCAAAGCCAGCACCTGACCCCAGAGCAGCTCCCCCAATCAGGAGGCTCAGGACAAAGATTCAGCCAGTAGGCTGTGGGAATCCGCTCAGCCAATCCCACAGTTCCCCAGGGGAGCCCACCCGGAGAGGGCAGGTTGTTGGCATATCACTTTAACCTGTCTTGAGGCAGACAGACTATCACGTTTGTATTTAATTTGGACTAAGGAATTTAAAAATGAATCTTCAACTAAGATATAGGACGCAAGAGGTATTTCTCTCTCTCTCTCTCTTTTTTTTTTTTTTTTTTTTTTTTACAGAGAGGAAGGGAGATAGAGAGCTAAAAACATCGATCAGCTGCCTCCTGCACATCTCTCACTGGGGATGTGCCCACAACCAAGGCACATGCCCTTGACCGGAATCGAACCTGGGACCCTTCAGTCCACAGGCCTACGCTCTATCCACTGAGCCAAACCGGTTTCGGCAAGAGGTATTTCTCTGTGCCCCCAGAATCGTTATGTGTGCCTCCTCTTTCTCATAATCACTAACATGGATTGAACTTTAAGATGGGCTGATGCTAGATGTGTGCTTTACATGTGGATCTAATGTCACTTTAACAACCCAATTAGCCGGTCCTGTTACTCTCCCTCATTTTACATATGAGGCGCAGGATTTGAACTCAGATGATGTGATTTCCCAGAGCACGCTGTTAAACTTCAGACTGAATCTCATTCCCACTGCTGCCCACCTGCTTGCTGTTACGGCAGATCTTTGTAGATTCTCTCTGAATAAGAAACTGCTAAAACTCGCTTCGAGGAAAGGGCCTAAGAGGCCCAGAAATCAGGCTTTTAAAAAAAGATTCCCAGGTGATTCTAATGTGCAGCCAAGGTTGAGAACCGCTGGCCTAACAAGAAGCAATGGGAAGGAAGCCTGCTCTGCATCTGGAGACAAATTTGAACCTTAGTGCCTCCACTTGTTCTGTTTATTTCCCTTTCTCGTGCCTCCGTTTTGTGGGATTCTGATCACTACATCACTCACCTCACAGGAGTTTGAAAACGTTTTGTGTCCTACAAAAAGTCAAACCAATGGATGGCATTTGCGGGGACTTTGGCTGAAAACAAAGCCCTAAACTTTGTGTGATGAGTCAAGAAAAAAAAAACAGAAAACTAATCCAGGCTCAGAGGGTTTCTTGCTGCCCTATTTCTCATGTGAGAGACCCCCTCTACCCACTGACCTTCCTCCCCTCCTCCTGCTTTCCTTTCAGCTTTTTCCCCCTTCTATCTTCAAAGCTGACAATGTTCCCCCAGCTGCTCAGGGACTCTTTGAAGTAGCCCAGGACAGATGGAGAGGTTGATTGATGGAGGTTTCCCAAGGTCAAGCAGGGCCCCTGGCAGGCGGAGTCCCTCAAGCCTCCAAAACGCAACCTTCTCAAAACTTGGTCCTGCTGCTTAATGATCAAAGTCACTTCCCCTTCGGTGGGTGCTTTGTCTGGATTATCCCCGGACACTCATAACCCCTCATCATCTCCTTGACCTGGTCCCAGCCCAGCAGACAAGGTAACCAGGACTCTCAGCTTTCGAGAAACCATTTGCCCTGGGGTCAGATGGTAACTGGAATTGGACCCACATTGATGTGACTCAAATCTCCAGAGGTTCTTTAAGGATCCACACTGCAGCCCTACTGCCGGGGTGGGTCAGCTCAACTCAAGTTCAGCATACAGCAGGGGTCTTCAAAGTGGGGTCCCCGGGTCCATAGGGAGCCCTGAGACTCAGAGATCAAGGTAGATCGGAACTATTTTAATAATAATACTAAGAAATTATTTACCTTTTCTTTTCTTTTTTTTTTTTAACCATGTTGACATTTGCACTGATGGTGCAAAGGCAGTGGTGGTAAAATCGGTGGCACAAATCCAGGCAGTGGTACCCATGTGTACTAGCAGCCATTACCTTCTTTACCTGCCTGCACTGGTAGTCAACAAAATGCCAGTGTCACTTAAGAATGTCCTCGACAAAGCAGTAAAAAAAAAAAAAATTAATTGTATTAACTCTAGGCCTCTGCATACAAGTCTTTAATAGTCTCTATGATTAAATGGAAATTATGCATAAAGTACTTTGTTTCGCTGTTTTATTGAGGTAAAATTCAACGAGCATAAAATCAACTATTTTAAAGTGAGCAATTTGGTGACATTTAGAACATTCACAATATTGTGCAACCACCACCTCTATCCAGTTCCAAAACCCTTTCATCGCTCTACCATAAAACCCTGTACCCATTCATCAGTTACTCCCCACAGAGAAAGCATTTTTGCTACGTGCGGAGGTACGGTGGTTGTCTCAAGGGAAAGCACGTGTGCAATTTTTGAGTTGCAAGCTAAACTAGCCTCTCTCATTGGGGGGGTGGGCGGAAGGTGCACAAAAAACAATCCTATTTTTACTTTGTTTGAAAGAATGGTCAACATGCAAACTACAGTTATTCAGACTTGGATATTTGGCAGACAGTTCCTTTAAAATGTACGAAATGAACTTGTCACATGAAGTAAAACAGCTGATAGTATTTGTTGCCAATGGTCCAATTCTAGCTTACTTAAAATTTTGGAAAACTTGAATGTGCCACCATGAACTCGACAATCCCTAATTTTTTTTACTGCTTAGTTTGCGGTAATATTAGCAAAAGTCCATCTTTGATATTGTATCTGAAATGTGCCAACATTTGAAAAAGCTGCATAACCCAATGAACCAGTATTTTCCAAATGACCAGTGTGTGATGTTACCAAATCATGCCTGAATAAAAGATCCATTCAAATCAGTGGTTTCAGTCTGAGTATGAAAACAAAATCATTCATATCCATCTATGCAACTAAACTTTAAGAAACTACTACTTATTACGTGTTAGTGTGATGCCAAATAAGAATAACCACAATTATCTTAATTGTATGAGGCTGGATTATCTTCATTTATTTAAACTAAAACACATTGCCATAGATAATGCAGAAGCATAGATAAGAATGCAAAATTCTTCTATTAAGTCAAACTCTAATAGACCTGCAAATACATAGAAAACAATGCCATTCTCACTAAATGTTTGTGTTTCGAAATAGTTATTTTTCATAAAAACATGTTTTTATGCTAATGTCATAGGTTTACAATGTTTTTCAATCATGTCATTTTGACATGTGAGTAAATCATTTAATATATTGTCAGTTTTAATTCCTAGCAAGGTAAGTATCAACTGAGATAACTTACATCAACTAGAGCTCTGTAAGTTCCTCACTAATTTTAAATAAACCAATAAGTTTGAGAGCCAATTAAAGTATTCATTGGAATGTCTCAACCCCAAAGGCATTTTTAGTCGGTACATGGATTTTTTAATTTAAATAGTTATGTTTAATATATATATATAGATAGATAGATAATTATAACAGATTAAGCTTAGTATCACAGATCTCTTTGCTTAGGATGAAGCTAAATTTACTTAAAATGACAAATTGATTTTAAAAAAAACATGAAGCAAATAGTACAAAGCTAATTATGTCAAAAATGAATGAGGAGCCCTAACTGGTTTGGCTCAGTGGATAGAGCGTCAGCCTGTGGACTGAAGGGTCCCGGGTTCAATTCCAGTCCAGGGCACATGCCTGGGTTGCTGGCTCGATCCCCAGTAGGGGGCCTGCAGAGGAGGCAGCCCATCACAGCCTCTCTTCTCTCTCATCAATGATGTTTCTATCTCTCCCTTTCCCTTCCTCTCTGAAATCAATCAAAATATATTTTTTAGAAAAATGAATGAGGATAGTATCCAAATGACTGGATTTGGGGAAACACTCAAATAGTGATTGAGTTGTTTTTTTTTTAATTAGGCAGACCTGCCACCAAAACTTACTATATGGGTCACTCCATCCAGAAAATGAATGACTGTGGGGGTTACATGAGTTCACACAGGCACAGAAGTGCTCAGTAGATGTGCCTCCGCCCTGTTCTCGTCCCAGGGAGAGGTGCCTGGCGGCCCAGTGTCAGGGAAGGCCTGCTGCAATGGGCGGTGCGAGGCCTGGATTCCTGGCCCAGCTGACTCATTGTCTGACCCGACCCCGCCCTCAGGGCCTCAGTTTTCTCATCCGGAAAATGACAGGGTAGCATGTCATCTTCTCTTCAGAGCCTCCCAGTCTTGCCAACCATCCTCTGATTAAAGGATCCGGCCTTACCTTGTCTGATGATTGCATCAGAGCATCACAGAATTGCAGCTGGAAAGAACTCAAGAACTCCCAAAGCCTCCCTGGTAGGCCCCCCACCCCCACATTAAAATGAATGAAGAAACTGAGGCCTAGAGAAGTTAGCAAGTCAAGCAAGTTGCTTCCTCACATGGCGGGGACTTGGGGGGAGGCGGGTTGTGGCCAGGTACTGCCCCGGGGTCCAGTGGGGAAATGGGGGTGCTTCCTCTACACTTGGATTAATAACTTCGTCACACCTTAACCAATAACCCGCACTTCCGCTAGGAATAGGAATCCTGCTTCAGGTTGAGAAAAGCAGTGCTGTTTGGTTGGGAACGCTGTGTTAACCACGTTGATGGATTGATGGATTGCTCCGCGTTACTCAACCCGCCTTTGAAAGGCCGGTCCTGCTACCCAAATCCCCCCAGAGAAGGCAGAGGAGGTGGAATTGACAAGAACAGGATAGAAAGTGATGGCCAGGGAGGAAGACCCTGGGACCCTCTCCTCCTCCCTCTCCTCTCCCTGCCCTCTTGATGTTAGACAATACACCCGTTTCAGCGGCCAGCTTGCTCTACCCAAAGCTTCCCTGCAGCCCGGGCCAACTCCCAGCCACAAATAGAACCAGAATCCACTGAAAATAGCTCCTCCCTTCTGCCCAGAGTTTCCAAGTGCTGGCAGGGATGCCCTGCCCCCATCAGCCAGGCCCCAAGCAGGGAACTCAGGTAGAGGAGCACCAAGGCCACATTGGGGAACCATCTCAGGCTGGCTCTTAAGTCCTGGCTCTGCTAGGCCAGCGTGGCTCAGTGGTTGAGCGTCGACCTATGAACCAGGAGGTCACAGTTCGATTCCTGGTCAGGGCCTATGGCTCAATCCCCAGTGTGGGGTGTGGAGGAGGCAGCCAACCAATGATTCTCCCTCATCATTGATGTTTCTCTCTCTCTCTCTCTCTCTCTCTCTCCCTGCCTTCCTCTCTGAAATCAATAAAAACATATTTCAAAAAAGGACTGGCTCAGTGCCAGTACCAATGGGAGCTTTAGTTCTCAGCCACTCATTCAGATGAGACTCAGAAGCAAGGAGCTTGCCCAAGGCCACGGCCACACAGTCAGTGGGAGGTGAAGCTAGAGTCTACATGGTTAACCACTGCACTACGCTCCTCTCTCCACACAAGTCCTCTGCACCAACCAGCTTCATTCGGATCCCTGAGGCAGTGGGGAGCTCCAGCCTTCCAGACCCTCCTTTAACAACGGGGGAAACTGAGGCTCCGAGAGAGGGAAGCCTGGCCCAACGCCGCTCAGTAAACAAGGAAAGCCAGTAGCCAGGTCTCTCAGCTCAGAGGCCAATGTTTTTTGCAGAGGTTGAAGCAAACAGAGGCTCCCTTGTTCCTTTTATGTTGAAGCCCCATGGGTCTTTTGCTTTTTCCTTCTTTTTTTTTTTTTCACGTTTCAATCTCCTCTCGTTTCCCACTGGAGCAGAGAGCCCGCCCCAGACACCCGTCTGGCAGCCTGGCAGCCTGAGATTACCTCTTCATCCCCCTCTGCTCGGGTGTTTAATGTTCTAGGGCAAGAGAGCAAACAGCGGGGCATAAATCATGGGTGACACCGGCTGGCTTTCTCCTCTGCGGAATGAGAAGCAGAGAAGACCCAGCAAGGGAAGAGAATTAACAGGGATTTGCCAACTCATTTAAATCCAAGGCCCCAAAGCACACCTTCCTCCTACTCCCAGGAATGAGAGAGATTTTCCTCTGCCCCAGGACCCCCTTTGTTATAAAAAGAATTCTCCACAATAGTCTTAACCTCTACAGCGATGACAGGAAACACTAGCATGAGGCCGTGGACACTCTGGTGGGAAGGAAGTAAATTATTTGAGACGTGGTCAAGGGGTAGGAGGTCGAGTCTCACACCTCGCGTCACAGGGTCTTGGTCCCATCCCCAGCTCCATCCACACCTCTAGGGAGTCTGCTGAGCTGCCTCAATCTCCCCAATGTGTCTGAGAATCAGGGAGTCCAGAGAGTGCGTACTCTCACGTAGTCAATCTCGTTGTTTATTGCAAATGTTTGTTGAGTCGTCCCTTTGTCTAGCACCACGCCAAGCTCTGCAGAGGCCACGGTGACCAAGACAAAGCCAGTCCCTGCCTGCCTGGGACTTAGAGTCCAGTTGGCAAGTCCAAAGTCAGCAGAAGGCCAGGTAAGTGCTTTGACGGAGAAGATACAGGATGTATGGCCACAGTCAGGTAGGGAACCTACCTAAGTCTTATAGGGGTCCAGGTAACACTGATGCAGAAACTAAAAGTGTACGAGTTAAAAGTAAGAAAAGGGGCAACTAAGGGAGAGGGAACAACCCATGCAAAGACCCACGGGCAAAAGAGAGCCAACCTAGTCATTGAACCAACCAATTGGTCCCAAGGATAGGTCTATTTGGGCATCTTTCTCTGGGGCAGGCTTGCCATTCTAAGACTGGAATCTTGCTGAATGTCTATGGTTTGGTGCTGTGTTAATCATAGAGTATAGGCTGGAGTCCATAATATTGCATTCTTCTAATATTACACATTCCTTCATCAGCACCTCCAGGAAATAACCAGCCCCGTTCCAGCCAGTCTCTGGATGTTGACAGACCCTTTTATTGGCTGTATTCCATCTGTCTCCATGAATCCTACATGCCTGACTTGTCTTTAGGTTGAGCGTTCTAGAACCTGACCCCCACCATCATCCTTTACTAGGGCATCGATGGCATCAAAGTGCAGCTGGTGTGATCTGGAGGCCTCAGGTTTTCTGTGAAATGACAAAATTATATCCAACCAGAGAGAAAAAATAAATAAAGCATTAACATTCTCTCACGCCGGCCCAATGACATGGAAAATTGCCAAGAATGCCTCTGAGGGGAACATTGGCTCTAAAAGCAGGAAATGGGATCAGAGATGGAGGCGGAAATGAGTCTTCACTTTCCACCAATGAGACTTGGGGAAGCTGGGTTGCTTGCTCAGGGCCCTGAAGCAAGGAAATAGCTGGGCCAGCTTTCAAGTGATTGGCCTACGACTTCAGAATGTGTTTCTGAGGAATGGTATCGCATGGCTATCATCAAAATAAACAGAACACAAGAGTTCTCCAGCTCAATAAATTTAGGACATGCTGAATTCAACAAAGGTAACCAGGTTATTTTCTTTGCTGCAGGACTTCTCAGAGCCTTGATATGCTGACATACATAGTGATCGTAAGAGAAGGTTATGGAATTTTCAGAGTTTCCAGAACTCATTTGAGCTAAGGACATGTTGTTTCTGGGAATCCTCCCTGGAACCCACTTTGGGAAATACTATACTAACTATGCCATGTTTTTGTGTATAAAGGGAGTCCGATCTATGTATTTTGGATGGATGAATAGATGCATAATTTGACCATTTCCTTGTTGTGTTACTTCAAGTATATGACATCTTCCCTTTCTCCGAGCCTCAGTTTTATCTCTACAACAGGGACCAATAAACTTTTTCTGAAAAGGGCCAGATAGTACATATTTTAAAATTTGCAAACCAAGTATGACTCTATGGCATATTCTTTCCTTCCTTTCTCCCTTTTTCCCTTCCTCCCTTCCTTCCTGCCTAACTTCCTAACTTCCTTCCTTCCTTTCTCTCTTTTAAAAACTCTTTAAAATGTAAACACCATTTTAGCTCTCAGACCATACAAAAATAGGTGTGTGGGGGGGGGGGGGGGGGAGAAGTAGGATTTGGACTCAAGCCATTACCAACCCCTGCTCAACACATTAAGGTACCAGGAAATCCAGTGTGTATTCTACATTGTGTGATTTTACTTATTTATTCCTTTATTGCCCTCCTACGCTGCCTTGGGAGGTAGGCACTAAGCTTCATCCGCTGTCTAGGGAAAAGGCTGCTGTCCAACGAAAGAAAATGTACCTCCTTTCCCGGGGAGGTCAGTAGCCAGACAAGCTTGGAATGCGGACCCTTGGATGCCAGTCCTGAGGACAAACCCACTAAGCTCTGATGCTCGGTAGAAAAGATACTCAACCTCTATTACAGACCGGTAGCGTCTCTGCAATTTCTATAGGAGAAGGGCTTAAGAGCAGGAAGTGGGCTGAAGAGAGGGACTAAGAAATGTCATTTGCAAGACACATTGGCACAGCAAGCATCCCTTTTACTTACAGCGCATATTTGGGAGGCGTGTGCTAGAGAGTATGAAGTAAAACTCCCAAACCACCCCTCAGATCTGTCCCTAAGGTAGCGACTGTGGACCAAGTTCACTGTTAGCCACAGAGTAGCCCCCATCTCATCAGTCCACCAAGTCATCCTGTGAGGCAGGTGATATGATCTCCACTGAACAATAGAGAAGGTGAGACTCCAGGAGGTTTGGTAACTCGCTTACCTGCCCAACGTCTCCCACGTGATAAAGGATGAAATCACAGTTCAATTGCAGGTCTCCCTGGCTCCGAAGTCAGCGCCTGTTTTAACACACTCGGCTGCTTTGGGCCGCTTTCCTGGGTCTATGTTTGAACGATCAGGTTCTCACAGTCAATTTCTTACACTTTCACAATTAATTACAGAGAGCGTTAGATTGTTTGATAAGTGCTTCACATGTTAGTCTTCATTCCGTCTTCGTATAGATTGACTTCTCGTGTGTGTGTGTTTATTTTTCACCCAAATTCAATATTTGAGTCAAAATTGCTCTGGGATCTTGGCCCAGAAGTAGATCCACACAAATACGTCCAATTGATTTTTGACAAAGGTGTAAAAGCAATTCAATAGAAGAAAGCGTTTTAAACAAATGGTACTGGAGTCCTTGGACATTCATGGACACACAAAAAAAAGACCCCAAGACATTGACCTAAACTATACATGATATCCAAAAGTTAACTCAAAATTGATCAAGGATTTAAATATAAAACTATTAAACTTTTATGAGGAAAAAGGAAATCTTTGAGATCTAGGGCCAGGCACAAAGGTTTTAGACTTGACACCAGGAGCATAACCC
>NW_006289570.1:4012615-4025529 GCF_000327345.1 Myotis davidii | reverse complement strand
GGGGACTCAAGCCATTACCAACCCCTGCTCAACACATTAAGGTACCAGGAAATCCAGTGTGTATTCTACATTGTGTGATTTTACTTATTTATTCCTTTATTGCCCTCCTACGCTGCCTTGGGAGGTAGGCACTAAGCTTCATCCGCTGTCTAGGGAAAAGGCTGCTGTCCAACGAAAGAAAATGTACCTCCTTTCCCGGGGAGGTCAGTAGCCAGACAAGCTTGGAATGCGGACCCTTGGATGCCAGTCCTGAGGACAAACCCACTAAGCTCTGATGCTCGGTAGAAAAGATACTCAACCTCTATTGCAGACCGGTAGCGTCTCTGCAATTTCTATAGGAGAAGGGCTTAAGAGCAGGAAGTGGGCTGAAGAGAGGGACTAAGAAATGTCATTTGCAAGACACATTGGCACAGCAAGCATCCCTTTTACTTACAGCGCATATTTGGGAGGCGTGTGCTAGAGAGTATGAAGTAAAACTCCCAAACCACCCCTCAGATCTGTCCCTAAGGTAGCGACTGTGGACCAAGTTCACTGTTAGCCACAGAGTAGCCCCCATCTCATCAGTCCACCAAGTCATCCTGTGAGGCAGGTGATATGATCTCCACTGAACAATAGAGAAGGTGAGGCTTCAGGAGGTTTGGTAACTCGCTTACCTGCCCAACGTCTCCCACGTGATAAAGGATGAAATCACAGTTCAATTGCAGGTCTCCCTGGCTCCGAAGTCAGCGCCTGTTTTAACACACTCGGCTGCTTTGGGCCGCTTTCCTGGGTCTATGTTTGAACGATCAGGTTCTCACAGTCAATTTCTTACACTTTCACAATTAATTACAGAGAGCGTTAGATTGTTTGATAAGTGCTTCACATGTTAGTCTTCATTCCGTCTTCGTATAGATTGACTTCTCGTGTGTGTGTGTTTATTTTTCACCCAAATTCAATATTTGAGTCAAAATTGCTCTGGGATCTTGGCCCAGAAGTAGATCCACACAAATACATCCAATTGATTTTTGACAAAGGTGTAAAAGCAATTCAATAGAAGAAAGCGTTTTAAACAAATGGTACTGGAGTCCTTGGACATTCATGGACACACAAAAAAAGACCCCAAGACATTGACCTAAACTATACATCATATCCAAAAGTTAACTCAAAATTGATCAAGGATGTAAATATAAAACTATTAAACTTTTATGAGGAAAAAGGAAATCTTTGAGATCTAGGGCCAGGCATAAAGGTTTTAGACTTGACACCAACAGCATAACCCAGGAAAGGAAAAGATCTAAGTTGGACCACATCAAAACAAAAACTTACGCCAGAACCGGTTTGGCTCAGTGGATAGAGCGTCGGCCTGCAGACTCAAGGGTCCCGGGTTCAATTCTGGTCAAGGGCATGTACCTTGATCGCAGGCACATCCCCAGTGGGGGGCGTGCAGGAGGCAGCTGATCGATGTTTCTCTCTCATCGATGTTCCTGGCTCTCTATCCCTCTCCCTTCCTCTCTGTAAAAAATCAATAAAATATATATTAAAAAAACAAAACAAAAACTTATGCTGTGAAAGACCCTGTGGAGAAGAAGATAAGCTACAGACCGTGAGAAAATATCTGTGAGCTACGTTTCTGACAAAGAACTCTAAAACTCAACGGTAAAAATCAAGGAATCCAATGAGAAAATAGGCAAAAGACACGAACAGGCATCTCATGGAAGAGAGTACACACATGGCAAACAAGCACATGAAAAGATGTTCTGCCTCATTAGTCATAAGAGAAATGCAAACTGAAACCACAAGGAGATATAACCACATGCTTATCAGAAAGACTAAAATAAACAATAGTGATAACACTAACTGCTGGTGAAGATGCAGAGAAACGTTGCTGCTGGGAATGTAAAATGGCAGGGTCATTCTGGTAAAAAGCATGGCTGTTTCTTACAAAACTAAACATACAGTTACCGACATCCAGCAATTATACTCTTTTTAAAAAATTTTTTTTTTATTGATTTCAGAGAGGAAGGGAGAGGGAGAGAGATAGAAACATCAATGATGAGAGAGAATCATTGATTGGCGACCTCCTGCACACCCCCTACTGGGGATCAAGCCAACAACCTGGGCATGTGCTCTTGACCGGAATCGAACCCGGCACCCTTCAGTCGACAGGCCGACGCTCCATCCACTGAGCCAAACCGGCTAGGGCCAGCAATTATATTCTTGGGCACTTACTCCAGAGAACTGAAAATATGATCACACAAAAACCTGTACATGATTGTTCATAGCGTTATTCATAATTTCCCCAAATGGGAAACAAACCAAATATCCTTCAGTAGGTGAATATAGAACAAGCTGATACCATGGAATACTATGAAGCAATAAAAAGGAAGGAACTATGGATACCTGCAACAACATCCTGAGCTCTCAAGGGAATTATGCTGAAAGAAAAAAGCCAACCTCAAACGGCTACACACAGTATGAATGTATGAATGCATATATAACATTTTTGAAATGACAAAATCATAGAGATGCAGAAGAGATTTATGGTTCTCAGGGGTTGGGGCGATGAAGAGAGAAGGAGAAGGATATGATTCTAAAAGAGTTACAGGAGGGATCCTTAAAATGGAACCATTCTGCATCTTGGTTGAGGTGGTGATCAAACAAACCTACACAGGTGGTATAATTTCATAGAACTAAACACACACGTACCATGAATGAGTGCATGTAAACTGGCAAAATACAAACAGTGTGGGTCAACTGTGTCAATTCCTGGTCGTGACATTGGACTCTAGTCATACACGGTATTACCATGAAGGGGAAATGAGTAAAAAACATAGGGGATCTCTCTTGGTACTATTTTTTTACAATTGCATGTAAATCTACAATTATCTCAAAATAAAAGTTGGGGTTCATTTGTTTTTTTAATTCACTTGAGGTCTTGGCCCAAGATGGTTCCTTTCAGGGGTGAAGGTACATTTACCATTCATTTGGGTACTAAGGTCTCAACCTGATCATCTTTAGCAAAACCAATAACACGGTGTGGGTGTGGGTGGGTGTGCGCGTGTGTGTGTGTGTGAGTGTGGCACTGGGCTAAGTGCTCTCCATAGATCATCTCTTTGTCAACAGAAGCTAGTGAAGAAGAAAACAATGCCATTACATCTCCATTTAATAGATAAGGAAACTAAACTCAGCAAAGTCAGGTCATTTGTCCCAATGCACGTAGCAATTAACAGTCAGGAATAAAGCCAGAGCTTCTGAGCCCGAGACGCACACCCTTAACCTCTGCACTGGTCCTCCCTCTGATGAGATGCTATATGGCATTGGTCTTTCGTGTAGGCTGGCCTTGAACCTTGGCCAAAAGGCCAGAACTCTCCTTGAGTAGCTACCAGGAGTGGCAGTCCAGTGTAAAGAACACTAGAACCTTCCACTAGATTTCTCTCTCTAGACCGGTGATGGTGTACCCAAAGAAAAATCAATTAAAAAAATGAGTTCACGTGTCACCTCTGACACGTGTGTCATAGGTTCGCCATCACTGCTCTAGACCATGATTTTCAACCTTTTTCATGTCATGGCACATTTAAAGTAATCACTAAAATTCTGCGGCACACCAAAAAATATCTTTTTGCCAATTTGAAAAAAAAATAGGTATAATTTTGATTCATTCACACCAAACAGCTATTGTTGTCATTTTTTTTTTAAATTTAACCATCTAAAGGGAAGAGGTCAGTACCCCTGACTAAATAGTCAGGAATTACATGTTTTAAAAATTCTTGTGGCAACAGCATTTGAAAATCGCTGCTCCAGACCATACCAATTCTCAAGACTAAGTCTAAGTCCCAGCACCATCACTTTAGGCTGCGTGGCCATAAGAAAGTCACTTCTACCTGAGTTTTCTCAGCCTCAAGCCAGGGCTTGCAAACCCAGCACTGTCAGTGGATCCAATGAAGTCATGCATTTCAAAGGGCTTGGGATACTCCAAAGGGGGCAGTTATTATTAATAACAGGGCACCATGAAATAAATTCTAAATATAGGCCACTCACTCCTATTTATCTTCTGGCTCGATGGTAAACACTTTAAGGGCATGGGGCTGAGTTTTAGCTTTTTATTTTCTCCTAACCTCCCTTTAAAAAGTGCTCACACACA
Organism: Myotis davidii; assembly: GCF_000327345.1. Classification (NCBI taxonomy): domain Eukaryota; kingdom Metazoa; phylum Chordata; class Mammalia; order Chiroptera; family Vespertilionidae; genus Myotis; species Myotis davidii. The sequence continues at coordinate 4,021,409 of NW_006289570.1, read as the reverse complement.
AAATGGTAGGTTTTCTCAAAGTCCTTGTTTGGCTGCTCTATTGGTAGAAATGTGATCAAATGCAAAAGGTAAAAGCAAAGTATTGATAATAAAAAAATAAAGAACCCGGTGCTTTGACTGTGTTTTTCTTGTCCGTTGCAAGGAGAACTGAGAATGGTTTTTCAGCCCCAAATTGGCTCCTGAATTTCCTGCCTTATAACCCCAGGTAACTCCTTGTTTTCAATGTTTGGAAGTGTGGATTCTATCTTTTCAGCGGCCTGGAAGAATGTGAAATTTGTGAAGCCGGGTGAGGCACAACATGTTCTTGCTATTTATACCAACCAGGATCTGTGGCTGTTTTTTGGGTGAGGTTTTCCACATAAAATCCACCTTCCCGCCCCCACCCCCCAACCCTTTCCCCATTTATGACAACCTTGCAAACTCATAAACAAATTCCTCAGCTTTATTACTAATGCCAATAACATGGACTTTTAAAGCTGCCTTTCATCCGGACATCTCAAGCAATGTTGCAAACAGTAATTAAAGTTCAACACCCTGGTGAGGGAGGCATCTATTATTCAACCCATTTCCCAAACAGGTAAGCCCAGACTTACAAATTAGAGGCCTGGCCATGGGTCACTAGGGGTCGGTCCGGGGAGGAGAGTGAAATGAAGAGTTCTAGACTTCTCAATGGCAGTGAGGGCGAACCTTTTGAGCTCGGCGTGCCAGCATTTTGAAAAACCCTAACTTCACTCTGGTGCCGTGTCACATAGAGAAAGTTTTTGATCTTTGAAACCATAGTAAAACAAAGACTTATATGTTTGATATTTACTGTATATATTTAAATGCCATTTAACAAAGAAACATCAACCCAAAAAATGAGTTCGCGTGTCACCTCTGACACGCGTGTCATAGGTTCGCCATCACTGGCCTGTGGCGATGCCCTCTGGGAGCAGGCATCTGCTTAAGTGGGGGCACCATTGAGAACCATGCAGCCGAGGAGTGACGCAGCCAGGTTGGGGCTGTTCAGTGACCATGCAGTCCTGCCTCCCAGCTCCCCTGGAATGCCTGGCTGCAAGCAGACACGGGCCTTCCTCCGTGGCCTTCTGGCACCCCTGTGGTTCTCTGTCGGGGAGCTAGAGGGTTGTCAAAAGGCAAACGCACTGGGGCTGCCGGCTTCATTGGCAGCAGCGAGCAAGGCTCGCGCCCAGGAGAGGTGGCTGCGGGCCCTCCCAGGAGGGGGGCACAGTAGGTGTATGGGCGGCAGCCAGGAGGCTGAGAAAATGAGGCATTCATCTGAACAGTGTCAGGGATTGTCAGTGGGCACGGGGAGAGGAAACCGAGCCCGGGGGTGCAGGAAGCAGAGACACACGGCAACATATGCCTGCAGCCAGTGGGAGAGAGACAAAGCAGCTAAAGACGGGGAGAGGCCCGCCGTCCAGGCCCCTCTCGCTATCTCCGCAAAGGCTGCTTTGTGCCTTGTCATTGGCAGGCCGCCCCCAGCGAGCGCTGGATGCCCGTGTGGGCTTCGGGACATGTGGGTGTCCTGGCACGTCAGTCAGAATCATAGGGGTTCGGCTGGAGGCCGGGCAGCCTTCTGGGATGGGCTGCTGACATCTTGATAAAGTTCTCCAGGCCTACAGGCAGCGCCTGACCGCTTTCCCGGGTAGCGGTTCATCTTGGGTCGCCCCTGCTGCCTGCCTGCTGCCCACCCGGGGCACAGCAGCTGGCAGGCCGCTGCCCCCTGCCAGGAAAGGCCTGAGGCTCCCTGGATCTCAAGAGTCTTGGCTTTCTTTTTAAAATTTTAATTTAGAGAGAAAGAGGAAGGGAGGGAGAGAGACATCGATTTGTTGTTCTACTTATATATGCATTCACGGGTTGATTCTCGTACGTGCCCTGACCAGGGATCGAACCTGAAACCTTGGTGTATCTGGACGATGGGAGTCTTTTTAAATATATATATATATATGATTGATTTTTACATAGAAGAAGGGAGAGGAATAGAGAGTTAGAAACATCGATGAGTGAGAAACATCGATCAGCTGCCTCCTGCACACCCTCCACTGGGGATGTGCCCACAACCAAGGTACATGCCCTTGACCGGAATCAAACCCGGGACCCCTCAGTCTATGGGCCGACGCTCTATCCACTGAGCCAAACCAGTCTTGACTTTCAACCCCTGGATACAGTGTCTTCTGAGAACACCCCCGATCACCAGGCAGGAGGCCAATTTAAAGACACAAAACGTACTTTTTAAACATGGTCACAAGTTGTCTAAAAAGTATGAAGACTTACATCTAAATCTTAGACTGCCTAGAAATTTATGCCTTATCCTGGGTTCCCCCCAAAGTCGAGTCTGAGATAAAAGCTTCTGTATTATTAGTTTATCTAGCAAGCGGCCCCAGGAAGTAGGAGTAAAAGACAAGCAAGGAGCAAGAGCCAGAGCCAGGGTGGGCCACGAGGGGCTCTCATACAGCTGACTGGTGGTTCGGTTCCTCAGGACCTGCTGAGATGCCTTGGGAAATATACCTTGGAAGCATCCACCCTGAGGTATAAAGGAGGAAGCATTTGGCCATCAGCTCCCATTCCCCTTAGGCAAGGCTTGCCTCATGGGGTGTGAACATTGCACACTTCCAAGTTGCACATATTGAGCCTCACAGGTACCCCACCCTGGTGACATACAGTAAGAGAGGTGAGGTGTTGTCAACTTGCAATTGAGCGCATCTGTCATTGGTTGGAATAAGAGGTGAGCCCAAGAGCTCACCAACAGGATCCAGCGACTCTTCCTGAACCAATCACTATAGCTGGAGGGGAAGAGCAGACTTAGTTGATTGGCTGAACATGGAACTTGACCAACCCTTGGGGTGGAGGAAGTGGGAAGGTGGGGAGGTCAACCTCACCCAACCACAAGAAGTACTACACTCAGATGTCTGATCCACTCTACATGTATACGGGCATGTCCCTACCCCCAGCCACTCTCTTGACCTCATACAATGGACACCTCCCATTCTTGCCTTCCCAGAGTCCATTCTACCTTTTCTGGGAGCTGCATCCTTACTTGGGGATTGGAAAGCCAAGCCCACCCCTACCCCACAACTGTCAGTTCTTGTGGTTGGGTGAGGCTGACCTCCCCACCTTCCCACTTCCTCCACTCCAAGGGTTGGTCAAGTTCCAGGTTCAGCCAACCAACTAAGTCTGCTCTTCCCCTCCAGCTACAGTGATTGGTGCAGGAAGAGTCGCTGGATCCTGTCGGTGCTTACATCTGCATTGAGGTATCTACACAGCCACACACTGGGAGAGGCGATTCCATCCCAAATTGCAGGGGTGAGACTTGAAGGACTTAAACCCACCGGGACACTCATTCCACTGGATGTAGATGCTGATTTCAGAGTGAGCTGGTGACCTCAGTGGCCCAGACAGGCTGACCTTCAGGACTCTGGTTTGGATTGCAGGGACAGATGTGTTCTTGTTGGCGTGGAAGTCAATACTAGTAAGAAAGCCGCCAAGGCCAATGGCTGCAGGAGGCCATCCTAGGACTCTGAAGTGAACCAATCTCTGCCAGAGCCCTCGCTGCGTACGGCAGAGCCCAAAGACAGAAAGAACTGGTCCCGGAGGATGAGGACATGGGTGAGTTGTTGAATCAACCAAACCTGAAAGCTCAACCTACTTCTGATGTCTCCATTTATGTGAACCAATCATTGCCCTTCAAGGTCCAAGTCAACTTAAGGTGCATGTTCCGTTGGCAGCTGAACACAATCCTAACCGAGACATGGACTTGAGCATAAAAGAGAACCATCAATTCCTATAACAGAAAAGTCCCGGGAAGGAGACTCCCGGGGAGGCTGAGACTTCACATGTGTTCTCATTGGATCATCATCATCTCACCCTGGTAATGACTACTTGGGTCTCCACTTCACAGATGAGATGAAGGACAAAGAAAAGAAAAAAAAGAATGAAAAAAGTGAAAGAACCAACCTAGTGGTCATCAAGTGGGAGTAGTTTTGCCCCACAGGGGACACTTGCCAATATCTAGAGACCTTTTGGTCACCACGACTCGGGGGAAAGGGAGGTGTGCTGCTGGCCTGTAGTGGGTAGAGGCCAGGAATGCTGCTCAACATCTCACAGTGCATAGAACTGTCCCCAACAAAGAGGTATCTTGGCCAAAAGATGAATAGTGCTGAGGTTGAGAATCCCTGTGTGACTAACCCAGGGCCCCTAGGATTCTAGGCTCAGAATCAAACTCAAAAAACTCAAACTCTGCTGAACACAGCTGAGCTCACGCTGGACATGCAATGCAGCCTAGCACCAGAGCCGGTCCGGACTGCCAGGAGGGGAAGGGGCCTGGGAGCCGGAGGAGGAGGAGAAGGGAGCCCAGCCATTCCAGGGGCACCGTGCTCTGGTGCCAATGTCACCCTCGATCCAACGCATTCCAGGGTGAGCCCCTTGCAGATTCTTGCATAATTTCTTGGCCCCGGAGGCCTGTGCTTCAGGGCACCTGGGGAGGTCTGTGGCTCCATGCCCAGAATACCAACCCCATTTCTACCTGTTTGGCTGGCATTTGCTATACAAAATTGGAAATTAATAATTCATCTCACAGGATGAATAATTCAACAGAGGGGACAAAGGGCCGCTGGCATCACAAAGCAGCCCACGGTGCCTTCTCGAGGGAGAGGGGAAAAGAAACTCTACAGCCAGGCTGGTGTCTGGACCCAAAGGACCCTGATACTAGACAGTTTAGATTAGAGCACAAGGAGTCGATGGGGGCATTGGGGCTTCCAGAAGGGAACTCAGGACCCTATCTGCCCCCCTGTCCCCCCAGCCCCACCCCACTTCCAGCCTCTCTAACCTTCACAGTTCATTACAGCCAGCTGCACTGGCACTTGTTCCAGGAAACTTTCTCTGATAACCCCAACCGGCTGAAGCTGAAAAGCATTTCTCTCTGATCCACGTGTGAGCCCCTTAGCCCTGACCATTGATTACCCACAGCCTCACGCTAGGCCATGTTTCTGTCACCAGAGCTTCTCAGGCCATGGGGTGGCTTTTCTAGCTGAGCGGGAAGAGGAGATTCAGCAGAGAGCGGATGTCAGTGGTTCTTAGCACTGTGGGCATGTAGCTCTTTTGAGGCTGGGATGAAAGTCTTGCAGCCCCTTTACTGGAAAATGCTCCCCAATATATCCGTATACAATGCAAGGGGTGCATGGATCCTGGGAGCCACTTCGTGGACCCAGGTTTAGGATTCCTGCCTCATGGGGAGCTTTCTGTTCAAAAGAGGGACTACAGACCTCGCCGGTTTGGCTCAGTGGATAGAGCATTGAACTGCAGATGGAAGGGTTCCGGGTTTGATTCCGGTCAAGGGCACATACCACGATTGCAGGTTCCTCCCGGGCCCAGGCCCTGGTCAGGATGCATGCAGGGGGCAACCAATCAATGTGTTTCCTCTCACATTGATATTTCTCTGTCTTTCTCTCTCTCTTCCACTCTCTCTAAAATCAATGGAAAAATATCCTCAGGTGAGGAAGAAGGAGGAGAAGGAGGAGAAAGAGGAGAAGGAGAAGGAGAAGGAGAAGAAGAACTACAATTGTCCAGGAAATAAAAAACAATGGAGTCCCTGAACCTTGCCTTAAAAACGGCCCTGTCCGAGGTGCCAAGGTATTTTAAGGAAATGAATCATTAGCAAGGAGCTATGCGATGCCTACGTGTAACCCTGGGTGAGTCATTGCCTAGCTCTGGACCATGGTTTCTTTACCTGCAATCGAAAGAGCTTGTCTAGATCATCATAGTAATTTGATTCAATCATCCACTCAGCAAATATTCATTGCACCCTATTAGGTGCCAGGTACCAAGCTAAGAACTGGAGAGAAGGTTGGTGAACAAAACAGATGTGGCTCCCAGGATCAGAAGGCAGAGTCTAATGAGGGAGACAGTTGTTGATTAAACAATCAAGTGCAAAAAAAAAACACAAGATGATGAGCTGTGATCAGTGCTACACAGGGACGTGCAGGGAGCTGGCTGGGACTGTGCATATCAGGGAACGACAATCACCTGCAGAAGGAAGAGGTGACGATGATTCAGGTTGGTGAGGGGAGCATGGGGGCATTTCAGACAGAGGAAGCAGCATGCGCCAGTGCCCTGAAGTGTGAGGAGCCAGGACACTTAAGATGGTCAGAGTGGCTGCATTCCGGAGCCCTCTGGGGACTGTGCGGCCCAGGGAATAAATAGCTAGAAACATGGGAAGACTAGGTTCCCCTCTTTATAATGGTCAAGGCATATCTTCCAGGAGCTTCTTTCGATGCTCTGGGGGAAGGGGGCGGGGAGCTAAAGAGCTGTCACTATTCCACTACATTACAACCCAGGTTTGATGGCTAAAAGCATCAATATCAACCTTTGCCATCACCAGCACAGCTGAAGTTGCCTTTTCACAGCTCTTCCACGCTGATCCTGCGTGAAAAGCCCACGATGCTACTCAATAAAGAGTGTTTATCATCGAAGTGAAGCAATCTTCCTCCCTAACCCCCCGTCACCCTCCAATTTAAACTCTGTCCCAGGCCTGGAGGAATTATTCCACCTCCTGGTTCCGTGGCTCCATCGTCCCACACTGGTGATTATCGGAAGCTCGGACGTGCCAATTGCCACTTGGATGGGTGGTCTGAGCGCAGCCTCTTAGCTGCGTGGGGCAGACGGAGCTACCCTTTCATCTCCCCGGATGGGGTTGAGGCCGGAGCCACTGCGGAGACTTCCACACCAGCTGCTGGGCGACTCGGGGCCAGTTCCACCCCCTCTCTGGGCTTCAGTTTCCTCAGCTGTAACACGAGAGGTTTGGACCACATGTTCGAGAAGAGTCCTACTTTGACTTGGGGATTCTCTGCCCTCCGCTTTCTAAAATGTGTTCACGTGGACATCTCCTCCGCCCCTTGCTCCCCCCATTTTTCCGACTTTTGCTCACAGACCAGCAACAGCAGGCAAGACAACCACTCATTGTAAATCATAATGTGAGGCTAATTAGCTGCCTTCAAATCAAGCCTCCCTTCTCGGAGGCCAGGAAACTGCGTTTTTAAGTTCTCATTATCCTCATTTAACGCTGCTTTCTCACTAAGACCCAGAGGGGTGAGGGAGAATGACAAGCAGATGTTTTGTTATTAGGGGCCCTGTGGGGTGATTTGAGACTTTCACTGCAGTGATGGTTCTCTGCATTCCTCTGGAGTCAGCAGAAGCTTCGATGAACTTGACAGAGGGCAGGGGGATTGGAGAGACATGGAGCCAAGGCCCTACTGAGAGAAAGCTGGGCTTAACAGAAAGCTGCTGGAGACAGCATTTCCTGGCTGGGGACAGCGTGGATTGTGAAATTAGTATATTTATGGAACACTTTGCAAAGAGATTTCAGGCTGTTCTTTCATTTTCTCATGAAGATACGTTGCTACTGCCTGAGCTCTTCCCACCTGTCGGTTCCCAAATTTCCAGAAAACTCAGACTAAATAGCATCCTCTTCAGTGCCAACTTGCCAGCCACATTAACGAGCCACCTTGGATTCTTCGGCTCTGATCAAGGCTTCAGATGAATGCAATCACCTCTGACATGTGATGGCATCTTCACGAGGTACCCTGAGCCAGAACCACCCGGCCAAGACACTTTGATCTTTTGGATGGCTCCCTCTGAAGGAAGCCAGGGGCTATGATGTGCGGATATTCAAGCAGCCACCCCACCCCCACTTTCTTTTTACTTTAAAGTATGCAATTTTTCTCCAATGATAAAAATAATACATTATCAAAAAGATCAGAGTGCTGCTGGTCTCTGTGGCTTTAAGCAGCCAGAGGCAGTGAGGCCGCTGTGGGAGCCAGCGCACCCAGCACACGAGAACTGAGGGGAGCCCGCTGAGAACACACCCGCTTTGCACAGCGCAATAGGACAGAGCTGAAGTCTCATCCTTCAACAACTGTTTTTCTTTTCATTCTTAACCCACAGAAACCACGTGCAATAATAAATGATTAATACCCAGAACTGCTTTTTAATTTAGTTCCAGTTGGACATATGTTAGCTCAGACAAGGATGTCTCCTTTAGAAGGTCACACTCCTCATTAATCTCTCCATGCAAAGGAGAGAAAACAAAGATGAAAGAAACACAAGAGTTAACACTGATAGAGAGAATATCCTTCCTTATTCTCTCCCTCGCTCCCTCTCTTCCTCCCTCCCTTCCTTCCTCCTCTCTAAAATTTCTTGAGCGCCTACTATGTGTGTGGCGTTGTTTTAAGCCACTGAGTTTGGGGGTAATTTTGTTGCACAGGAGTAGAGAATTAACACAATTGCATACCCCTCCACTCTGGCTAAGGAGTCTGTCCTACTCCAAGTGCACTGAAGCAGGAGGGATGGTTCTCTGAGCATGCTACTTGTAGCGGTTCTCAACCTGTGGGTCGCGACCCCTTTGGCAGTCGAACGACCTTTTCACAGGGGTCGCCTAAGACCATCCTGCACAACAGATATTTACATGACGATTCATAACAGTAGCAACATTACAGTTAGGAAGTCGCACCGAAAATAATTTTATGGTTGGGTCACAAGTGAGGAACTTTATTTAAAGGGCCAGAAGGTTGAGAACCACTGCTACTTGGATTTTTCCAAAAGGTGGAATCACAACCGAGTATTACCTTCCATCCGCCGGGAGAAAGGCGCGATGAGGGCGTGGCTACCGTCAGACCGGTCCCTGTGGGGGCGGAGTCTTCGGGCTGGGGGCGTGGCCTCAGGCCCGGCTTCCTGGTGGCAGTTGGCGCCGGGGGCGGGGCCGGGTCGAGGCTTCCTATCACCGTCTGCGGAATCGCCGTTT
>NW_006289570.1:4004802-4012585 GCF_000327345.1 Myotis davidii | reverse complement strand
GCTGGATGCGGGGCACCGGTTCGGGGAGGAGCCGTGGGGACTCTCTGTCTCCACGACCGGGCCCCGACTGTGCTGCCCCAGGGGCCTGGAGTCGCCCCCCAACCCTCCATCCCCACGAGGCCAGAAAGTATAAGGGTTCGAGGCTCGGCCCCAGAGTGACTTGAACGAGTCGCGGTCCCCGCAAGTCCATCCTGGGGCGAGGGGACCGCGCTGTTCAGTTTCCTCGGGGTTCATTCATTAGTTCCACACATAGATGGCACGTTTCTCCTACGTGCCGGGCACAGATCTGGGCACTTGGGGATGCAAACCGAACAAGCCAGACAGACAAGACTCCTGCCCGCATGGAGTGTACAGTCCAGCGGCAGGAGACGGCCGGTGACGGGTAAAGGCGCAAGATAATTGAACATACGACAGGAACGGGGGGGAGTGGAGATTTGAGATAGGACCGCCTGGCACCTCAAGGAGGGTCACGTTGAGTGGAGACCAGAAGGGCGATGACAGGGAAACGGAGGCAGCCGCAGCCCTGGGAATGCGCCCCGGCCTTACAGTAATGGGTGCTGGCCCCGAGCTCCCCTCCTAAAGAAGGTGCTTTCCTAACTCTCGGCCTTGCTGTCCTGCTTGGCACTGGGGTTGCAACGGTGGTGGCACAGACGTTGTCACGATCATCGTCCTTATTCTTTCGGAACTTCAGGTTCCTTCTGTGCCTCCTTAGTTCCTGCCCACACGTTAGCTCAGTGGTTCTCAACCTTAAATGCACATGAGAATCACCTGGGGATCTTTTTAAAATCCTGATTTCTGGGCCTCATCCTCCAGAAATTCTGTTTCTTTGTTACTAATGTTGTGGCCTCGCCCCATAACAAAAAAACAGAATTTCCGGAGGATGAGGCCCAGAAATCAGGATTTTTAAAAGATTCCCAGGTGATTCTAATGTGCAGCCAAGGTTGAGAACCACCTTGTTAGAGGAAAACGCACGTCTTCTTTGGCAGCCTTCCTCTGCCCAGCCAGTTCTCTGTCCTAGCTGCAGGGGCCTCCCCTACGTAGCGTACATCATGGTGTTGAGACTTACCTGTTTGTATGGCTGTTTGACTCATGGCTGTCTTTCCCTTCAAGACTAAGTTCCATGCAGGGCGGGACAGGCCTGTTATGTGTGCACCTGAGCCTCCTGCGGGCTTCAGTGCCTGGATCAGAGGTGCTCGGGAGTCCGTGGGTGGAGGAGTGAGAGGATTAAGATACACTTTGCTCTGCAGTGGTTCCTAGGAGGCCTCTCCTGCCACCAGGTTATTGCCTTCTCTTTCTGATCATGCCTCTCCTCTACTTAAATGGCTCCTCGCTGCCTGCAGATGAAAAGCCAGAATCTTTAGCATGGCATCCAAGGCTTTAAACAACAAACAGACTGGCCCCATCTTTCCTCTCCAGCATCTTCCCTCCACGTCTGTCATCCCCTCCCTGACCTGGCGTTTCCAACCATGTCTTCCCCTTCCTTCAAGCCACAGGCTCTGAGGCTTGGCTCACGCTCGCTCTTCGCTTGGAATCCCCTTCCTTCCCATCTTGTCAGGCTACCCTTCAACCATCCGGTGACAGGTCACTTCCCCGTGGCCTTCTCCCTTCCTCTGCTGTGCTTGTTCTGGGGATTTCCTGTTACAGCTCTGGCCACACCAAATCATAGTCACTGACCCTCCCAGGACCCTGCACGTTTGAAGTCAGTGCTGACTGAGTGAAGAAGCCCACGGCGCTCTGCCTATGACGGGACTTAGAGTAACAACCAGTGAACTTATCGGGTGCTTATTACACACCAAGTCCTGTGTCGAACACTTAGCGCCATTACCCTCGATTTCCGCGTTGGTAAAGTGAAGATGCTGATAGAACCAGCCTTAGAGTTGGTGTGAGCGTGAATACGTGCAGAGTGAGTTAACACGTGTGGACTGAGTTCACGCCGAGCAAGAGTTGCCAGCAGGTGACTCGCACGTTGCTCCTGCGGCTGTTGTCATTACTTTGGGGCGTGAGCTTCCTCAGGGAAGAGACCCTGCCTTATTGGGGTGTCTTCCGAGCACCAGGCCCTGGCCTGATGTCAGATATGGACCCCCATGTATACGTATATAGTCCATGTGACGCATGGATGATCGTGCCCCTCGGCTTCTCTGCGAGGGCTCGGAGGTGATGGTCTCCTCATCCCGGCCTCAGTATGTCTTCATGTTGTCACTGAGACGGTGCTGACGGTTTATGGTGTGTCTGTTAAAGGGCCTGATTCACTTCATTCCATGATACAGGCAATGTGCACAGCCCCCCAGTGGGTCAGGCCACTGGTATTGTGCAAAGAGCATTGGATGGGAAGATAGAAGACGTGCGATCTGCCGTTCATTGACTCTGAGGCCGATCTGGGCCTCTTGAAAGGAGCTCGTACTGGCATGTTTCTGTGAATTCTGTCATCCTCCTTGATCCTCCTGTCCATCCATGTCCTTCCCCCCTGAAGCCTAGACAGGTTATAAAATCTAAACACACCCACAAGTGAGGAAAGGCCCCTGGCTTCGCCCTGAAAAGACTTCAAATCTGGTTGGAGTTATAAGTATCCTGTTCAGTTCATTGTTCATCAAACATTTGGATGAGGCCACCTCTCCACCAGCCTGTGCTGGTCCTGGGAAAGTTAGGAGGAGGAGGAGAGCCGGGCACTGGCTTCACAGAGCTCACAGGCCAAGGAGGGCTGGGAGCTGGAGCCATAATAGATCATCTAGGCACGTGGGACCGGTCCTCAGAGGGTGGGAGTGTGTAGTCACTGTAGCCTGGGTAAGTACAGGAGCCAGGCCTGTGAGGCCCATGTCAGGAATCCCTTGAGGCCAGCGGTTGCAGCCCCCGGGACCAGCCCAGAGCAGGCACTTGCACCAGGAGCCTATGTGTCTGCTCTCTCTTCCCATCCATCTTCCTTTCAGGGGGGTCACGCAGCACAATGCCAGCTCTGCCCCTGGACCAACTCCAGATCACCCACAAGGACCTGAAGACAGGAAAGCTGAGGACATCACCAGCGCTGGTGAGCGGTGCCTTGAGGCCTTTCGGACTGATGTTATCATTCTTGTGATTTCAAAAGTGCGAAGTAAATTCCTTCTTTATCTGTTCCAAGAGTGACCTCAGGGCCACAGTCAGTAATCCAGTAGCTGGGACACTACCAGGTCCTTCCAGGCTCAGCGTAGAGGTTTCCGTTCCAAGCCGCAGCCTGAATTTGAGTCGTATTTTCCCTGTCACCTCCCCACACCTTCCCCCAAAGCATTGCATTTTGAATCGGAGTCGGAGGGCAGTTCTGGCTAGCCTGAGCTGGCCTGGAAATGGATCCATCCCGAAGCCGGGTTTGGGCATTTGGCCTGTGGGAGGGGTTCAGGTTTCAGGTAGGCCTTTTTCAGAGCTATCTCAGCTGCTATCCACACTTCGGGGGGAACACTGATTTCAGAGGTCCGGCCGTCTTTGATCTCAATGTCAATGGGCTGAGACATGCCACATACAGACTCGGCAGGGCCTGGGAGACTGAAAACGAAGGAGGCTGTGAGGATGCCAGTTACCGGCTGCAGAGGGAGATCAGAGCCACAGGGAGGTGCCAGGCTGCTGAAGGAGCCAGACCCGGGGCCTGGAGTGCCCCTGCCCACTTGCTGTTTTCCCAAGAAGATGAGCTTCCTCGCACAAGGTGGGAGGAAGTACTTTGCCGGGGCTGGAGTCAAGGCATGGGAAACCAGAGCTTGGTGTTCTATTTCCTGCTTTCTGAATGGCTTCCTGTTACTTCCTAACTACCGTCCAGGCCGCGCATGCCCGCCACTGCTCCCAAGAGTATTATTAATAGTACTTAGCAGTCACGGAGCACTTGCGCTGGGCCAAACCTTCCTAAACACTCACCTGGATTATCTCTTGTAAGCTGCGCCGTAGCCCTGTGAGTAGGTATTTTGGCTGTCCGCATCTCACAGATGAGGAAACAGAGAGTTCAGGGTCACAGAAATAGGAAATTAGGGGAGCCAGGAGGGGAATCCAGCTAGGCTGACCCTAGAGGTCAGACCCATCATCTTTCTGCTATAAAACCTCCTGTTTCTTTTTTGGAACCTTTTTATGTAAGGAGGGTATTGATCAGAAAATCGAAAACTCTTCTGCCCAATAGGGTAGCCATTTGCCAAACATAACAATTGAGCACTTGAAATGTGGATTGTTCAACTGAAGAACTGGACATGTATTTTAACTTTAGTTAAAGTGAAGTAGCCCCATGGGGGAAGTGGTGGCCTGCACGGGTGGAGAGCAGCTCCATTACTGCAGAAAGTTCTGTGGACAGGACTGGAGGAGACGGGTTCCTTGAGTGGTTGGGTCTGATTTTCCACCTCAGTCCTTCCCCACACAGGGAACACCAGGGTTGCTGGGCTGTGGGCTCCGGGAGGGCAGGGACCTGGTGCCTTCTCTTCATTCTGGCTCCCCGGGGCCAGGAAAATTCAGTAAATGAGTCAAGGACCCAGCAGCCATTGTGACAGGCACTGGAGCTGCAAAGAGAAAAGACACGGTTGCTGCCCTGGAGTTGCCCATGGTCTGAGAGAAAAGCAGACCAGTAGCTTCTCTGCCGGGTGATCAGGGTGGTGGTCAAGGAAGTCCAGGCTGCTGATCCAGGCCAAAGCGGGGTGTGTGGGCAGGGGGGCCTCGGGAGTAGTGGGAGGACATGCGCAGCCAGGGAAGGCTCCTTAAGGGGGGAGGTCCTGACCTGGGTATTGAAGGATGAATAAGGTTAGCCAGGCAGAGCAGTCGGCAAAGGTGGGTCTGGCAGGAGGACCCGTGGGTGCTGTTTTGAGAGAGCCTGATTCCTCCACCAACCACTGGTCACCTGCGTTGGAAACAGTTTCCCAGGGGCTTTGAGTCAAATGTCACGCATACTTGGCTGTGTGACTTTGGGCAAGTTACGTAACCTCTCCATGCCCCGGGATCTAAAAGGGTAATAATAGAACCAGCTTTGTGCGGTGGCTATGAGGATTACACGAGACGTCTGAATAAACACTGTACTAGAACATAGTAAACACGCAGTAGTGATGGTGGTAACAGTGACCGTGACAGGAGCCTTGAATGGGAGTAGGGTGGGGAGAGGGATGAGCTGAGGGAGACAGTTGCCTGAACGAGGAGTAGTCTTGCTGGCCATGCCAAAGAGGATTACCCTGCTGGCCGCGGAAGCTCCTAGAAGATTGTCGTGAGGTTTGTACCCATCCTGTATCTGTGTTTTTAGTCCTAATGTGGGACAAGGAGATCTCTACCCAAGGGACAGCCACCGTGCTGCCTTTGCAGGGTGATGGGTCAGGCTAATGTTTATTGAGTACCTACTGTGTGCACAGTGCACACTTGGTGCTGTTGAATACCCCAAAGCAAGTCTTTGGAGGAAGATAAGACTCGTTTAAGTGGAGCTGTTGGAGAACGGTGCAGATGGTTACTTATCAAGAAGTGTGGTGGGCAGAGAATGTTCAGAAAGCTCCTTTGAGCAGGCGGGACCTAAGCCAGCTCTGGGGGCTGAAGATACAGCTGGGCCTGCCGCTCCCTGCCCTGAAAATTCCCAGGTGCCCATTACCTACGAAATAAAGCCCCTACTCTGAGCTTGGCACTCAAGGTTCTTTAAAGGCCTTAGGATCTGGTCCTTCCTCACCTCAAAAGGACAAGCAGTGAGACCAGGATGGCACATGGGTACCACAGGTCACTTAGTAGGTCTGCAGTGTAAGCTTTGGTTCACACGCTGCCTCGGTTGCCTCCTTAGCCATGTGACTTTGGCAACGTTCCTGAAGCTTACCAAGTCTTTGTTTCCTCCCCTGTAAAAAAATGCTATCTCCCTTTTCTTTTTTTCTTTTTTAATATATTTTATTGATTTTTTACAGAGAGGAAGGGAGAGAGAGATAGAGAGTTAGAAACATCGATGAGAGAGAAACATTGATCAGCTGCCTCCTGCACACCTCCCACTGCGGATGTGCCCGCAACCAAGGTACATGCCCTTGACCGGAATCGAACCTGGGACCTTTCAGTCCGCAGGCCGACGCTCTATCCACTGAGCCAAACCGGTTTCGGCCTATCTCCCTTTTCAATAGTTGTTGTAGGTAAGAAAGAAAGGCTGGGGAACATGCCTGCTCAGCAGCAGGCACAGGATAGGCCCTCGGCACCTGGTGGCTTTTATTGTCATCGTTCCAGTGTTCTCTCCCTCCACATCCATCTCCTACCTCCCAGGGCAATCTGTGCCCTCTTTTTTTTATGGCGCATTTATATGCCTCCATAAAAATACTGCTTCTTCATTCTAAAAATCTTTCTCATTCTCCAAGGCCCAACTCAGACGCTGCCTGCTCTGGGAATCGAGCTGGCCCTTGTCCTCCATTTGTCCATCCCCTTTGCACTCCCACAGCCCCTCTGGCAGGTCTGAGCTGTCACTTGCTCTGTTTTATGCTCTCTTGATGGCTTAGATGTGCATCTTCCCCGCTGCAGCGTGGTCTCTGAGCACGCAGATGCTTTTCTTCATGTGCCACACCACAGCAGGGTTCCAGTCAATGCTTGTAGGATGGTAAGGAGAGTAGGATCTTGGGGTGGTGGTTTGGGGGTGGGGGGTGTCTGTTTCCGGAGTCGAGGAAGGGTGAGTAACCTGGCCTGAGCAATGAATGACCTAAGAGGTGAGGTGTCAAACAGATAAGAGTTTCGGGGAAGCCAGGAAACCCAGGAGATGAATTTAGACCTTAGAGGGTAGTTTTGAACTGGGTTCAGTCAGCAGGATTCCTTTTTCAAAGATTTGCACCTGGAACCCCACTGTATAAATTTTCATTTAAATGGGAAGGGTCCGAAAGACCCACCCAGAGATCCCCCCACCCCCCAGGAATCCTTGTGGAACCCAAAGACTCCACAGTTTGAAAACTTGCCTTAGGCAGTAGGGAGGCATAGGTGGTGGTCAAGGAGACTAGCAATCAGTCAGATTTTCCTGTCCCCCTCCCCCCTGGACTGGCAGACCTGGAAGTGGGTGGATTGTGTTTGGTAACAGCTGAGATGTGGCCTGGTCTTCCTCCTGTTACCACTTCCCCTGGAGGAAGCAGCCCTTTGCAGTCAGAGGAGCAAACTGGGCTCTTCATGGTGAACAGTCAGGTCTGTTCACGGCGGGGTAGGGCTTGGGCGGGAGAACTTGTGAATCTACGCCAAGACCTGCAACTACTCGACTAGCATCTTTTCTTTAAAAAAAAGAATGACTCAGGTGTTTTTTCCTGATTATAAATGGATGTAGCATAACACATATAGAATAATGCCATTTTTGTGAGGAAACATCTAGACAAATGCCGTCTGTGGGTGTATTTTAACGTAAACGCCTACGAAGGGCCTGCAAGGACTCTCACTGGGTGGACGGACACGGGCTGGGAGTGTGGTCCCGGCAGCGCCCTTCTCTGTAGTGTTGTCCACTTCTGAAAGAAAAGATGCTCAGGTCTCACTTATATAATTAAAAGATAATTTTAAAAAGTAGTACATGTTCATTTTTTTTAATTGGAAAGCATTTTCAAGTCAAAATCTCCCCTCCAGAGACAGCCACTCTCAGCTTTAGAGTGTTGTCCCCACACACACTTTTATTTTTTAGCCTGTATGTGAATGTGTTAAATCTGTCTGTCTATCTATCATCTATTTATCTATCTATCTATCATCTATTTATCTATCTATCTATCTATCTATCTATCATCTATCTATCTATCTATCTATCATCTATTTATCTATCTATCTATCTATCATCTCTCTGTCCTCCTACTTTTGCTCCATTGTATTTAATAATACACTGTTA
>NW_006289570.1:3998460-4004780 GCF_000327345.1 Myotis davidii | reverse complement strand
ATCGTCTATCTATCTATCTATCTATCTATCTATCTATCATCTATCTATTTATCTCTATCGTCTATCTATCTATCTATCTTTCTATCTATCTATCTATCTATCTATCTAATGTCTGCTTTTTTTTTAATCCAAAAGCTGATTATATTATATTAACTAGAGAGGTGTGTACCCTGCTTTTTTCTTTTCTTAACCTTTCCCCGTGTGATGAAAATAGTCTCCAAGAAAACATGGCTTTAAAGCCCGCCTAGTGTTCTGTGGAAGTAACCAAGCCCCTTTGTCAGACACACGTTGTTCTTTATGCGTAAAGGCTCCTGGAGGGTCACCGGTTGGACAGCCCGGTGCTGTCATTGCTGTGGGTTGGCAGGTGGGCCCTCGCTGACTAACCTCTGCCACGTTAACACGTGGTTTTTGGATCCGTAGCACCCCGAGCAGAAGGCAGACCGGTATTTTGTGTTATACAAACCGCCCCCTAAAGACAACATTCCCGCCCTAGTGGAGGAGTACCTGGAACGCGCCACCTTCGTAGCCAATGACCTCGACTGGCTCCTGGCCTTGCCTCACGATAAATTCTGGTGCCAGGTAACATTCTATCAAAATTAACGCTAAGACAAAGCACTTGCCATGCTGTTTGGTTGGTTTCTGTTGTCGTTTCTCTCCTGCTAGGAGAGGCTTTTTTCTCTACTTTTTTCGCTGGATCCTTAACAGGCAATTGTGGTTTGGATGGCTCTGTCTTGTATCACAATCTTAATGATGTTTATACAGCACCTTCCAACGTGTCATTTTTAGAAACTGTGTGTAGCCCTCGCTCATTCATACCTTCTTAGTCCCTTGGGGTTGGAGTGTTGGCCACGGCCGCAAGCCCCGCTCGGTCCACCCACAAGCCCTGGGGTGTCGGTGACAATCCTGGCTCTCCTCTGTTGCCCGGCTCAGGTCATCTTCGACGAGACCCTGCAGAAGTGCCTGGACTCCTACCTGCACCATGTTCCCCGGAAGTTCGACGAGTGGGTGGCCCCGGCCCCCGAGGTTGCTGACATGCAGAAGCGTCTCCACCGCAGTGTTTTTCTCACCTTCCTCCGCATGTCCACTCACAAGGAATCCAAAGTAAGCCCCTGGTCCCGTGACAGGCCGCCCCCAACACCCAACACCCCTGTGCGTTCTCTCCGTCCTGGGAAGGAAGGCTCTGGAAGTATCGCATTTCCTCTTTGTCTCCGCTCTGCCTTTATTCCCGCTGTTGGGGAAGAAATCTGTGCCACCGCCCTGATCCCCTGGCTCCCCGGGTCCGTCTGCATTACACCCAGTGTTTTCTTCAATGGGAGCCCAGGGCCCTTTGCCAGTTGACGCGTGACTGCCTTTTCTTGTGCGTCAGAGGGTGAAAATACTGATTCTCATTTTTGAAAGGATCTTGTATGTGCTGTTTAAAAACCTTTACTCCTCCCACCCCCCAATTTTACAAATAATAATGCTGCTGCCCTGGCTGGTTGGTTGGAGCATCATTCTGTACCCCAAAAGGTGGTGGATGCGATCCCTGGTCAGGGCACATACCCAGGTTGTGGGTTCAATCCCCAGTTGGGGTGCATGCGGGAGGCAGCTGATCGGTGTTTCTCTCTCACATCAATGTTTCTCTCTCCCTTCCTCTCTCTAAAACCAATAAATAATAATAATACTGTCTCTAAACAACCCAAACATTACAGAAATATTTTGTCAATAGTGAAGGTTACCTACAAAATCCTCTCCCCCCAATAACTACTGTCAAGATGCCTGTTTCTTTAGGGAATTTTTTTCCCCCTTTCAGTAGCGGGATGTGTGTGTGTGTGTGTGTGTGTGTGTGTGTATTTATTTTAAAAATAGGATCTTGTGGGGTCTTTAAAACTTCTTTAGTATGGAAATTTTCAAAAATCACAAAATGATGAACCCCATGTACCCGTCACCCAACTTAAACAATTATCCACATTTTGCCAATCTCATTTTCTCTCTCCTCCAGAGATTTTTTTCTTTCTGGAGTATTTGAAAGTGATCCCAGACATCCTGGTAATTCACCCATAACTGTTTTAGAATGAACCCCCAACCAACTATTGCACCATGTACTTCTGCTTCTTTTTACATGAAATGGCTGTTGCCCCAGGTCAATGTAGGAGTGTCAGACGTGTCCACAGTGTGGATGGAGCTTCATTTGCTACCCAGTCCCCTGTGGTGGGCCTGCAGGCTGTTTCTCCTGCGTTTGCTCTTACTTTACAATGCGTCTGCATTCAGACAGTCTCTCACCCTCTCTCTGCCCGGCTCCTAGGATCACTTCATTTCCCCCTCTGCATTCGGAGAAATCCTCTACAATAACTTCCTGTTCGACATCCCAAAGATCCTGGACCTCTGCGTGCTCTTTGGAAAAGGCAACTCGCCGCTGCTCAAGAAGATGATAGGTGTGTGGGGTGTGGGGCTGGGGGGGTGCATGGAGTTGGCCCCATAAATCAAACCAGAGGTTCCAGGGGTGGCACCTAGAGGAGTACGGGGGCATTCGGAGCAGCAGTGGTGGGTGGTGCTTGGAAATGGCTTCGGTGTATGTGTGTCCATCCTGAAATAAGTGGCTGGTGGCGCTGGGGGAGTGGAGACAGAAAGCTGTCCCACACGGCTCCTCGGGGCTCTTTGAGTCTTCGTGTGAGGCTGTGAGTTGAACAGTGGAAGGAGTGGGGACGCTGGAACCAGAAGAGCAGCAGTGACAGTACCAGTGTACCTGCGTGTTCACTGGGGGCTGAGCACTCCTCGTGTTATGTCAGTTGATCCTCACCAGCCCTGTGATGTAGGGCTGTCACCTCCCCATTCACAGACAAGGACACTGAGCTCCAAGTGTAAGAGGCCGTGACTAACAAGCGGCCGAGCTGGGGTTGATGTCACGTCGGCCTGACTCCCTAGCTCTTGTTCTTCGCCACTCCCTGCCTCAGGGCTGCTGGGGCCGCCTCAGAGCTGACAGGATTTGCATTGTTGCTGAGAACAGACGGGGCAGAGTTCAGAGCGGACTCTCTGGGTTGTGAAAGGAATGACGTCCGCAGTTGGATCCCGTCCGGAGGCAGTGGGCTGGAAGGCTCCATCCGAGACAGGAGCTTTGTCGGGATGCGACAGAGGGAACAATGCCCTTTGAATCGCAGCTCATGGCAGCGGGCCCTGCGTGGAGAGGTGCTCACCCCGGGCACCCCTGTCCGTCTTGCTCACCTTGAAATTGTAGGACACTGTCTTCCAAACACCCAGTACTTTCTCCCCACCCTGGGCTTCTGAACGGTTTCGGCTGAGGAACAACATTCCTAAGGATGCCATTGCTGTTCCATTTTTTAAAAATTAATTAATTATTTTTAAAATCCTCACCCGAGGATATGTCCTTCATTGATTCTAGAGAGGAGGAAGGGAGAGGGAGAGAGAAACATCGATCTGTTGCCTCCCATGTCCTAACGGGGGGTCAAACCCAAGACCTGGGTATGCCCCCTGACCGGTAAGCAGTAAGAGATTTACATGATTTACCTCTGCCCTTTGGTGCATGGGATGATGCTCCAACCAACTGAGCCACGCGTGCCAGGGTGCTACCCCAGGCCTTTTAAATTATTCCTTTAAGAGATCCAAGTTCTTCGCCATCGTCAGAATCAGATAAAGGAGAGGAAGGGGACTTCAGAGTCCCCAAGGGCAGATTGTGAAATATGATCTCTTTTGACACTTATAAAAACCCCTGTTACCCGGCTTAAGCGTTGGAAAGATCTGAGAGAGTGCCTTCCCCCAGGCCGGGTCGTTCGGGTTCGGAGGGGACCATGGTGTGGCCCTGAGAATGATGGGAGGAGACCGGCTCCTGATGCCTGGGTCAGGAGATACTGCCTGGAGAAGGGGACACCTGCCTTATGGGAGGTCTCTTCCTAGAGAAGTCGGGGACAGGGCTTGCTCTCTGAGGTTGAGGACGGTGCAGAGGAGGAGATGTGGTGCCAGGAATGGGGAGGGCGTCAGGTCCCTTGCAGGCCTCTCTCCTTGGAGTGGGATCGCTTGGCATGGCTAGCATATTCAAAAGCAGAGGGTGAGAGAATTTCCAAAGAAATGTCTCCTTAGATTCCTTCACATTATTGAAGACGTGGCCTGGCGAGAATCCTGGATTTGGCATCCAGATTTCTTGAGCAGAGAGATGGCTGACTCCCACTTCCAGAGCCGATGCTGTCACGTCAGGCACAGTGCCCAAGTGTGATCCCTCCCTGGGGGTGTCAGCGAGCTGGTCTGACCAGGGAAGGCCTTTTACGTAACTCGCTGGGCAGAGGTGCTTAAAAGGTTAACTTGTACCAAGCAGGTTCCTCCCCGCCCTGGGAAGTTTCTAGGCTGGGCCGAAGCTGGGTGCCAGCAGGGCCCGGGGCCAGGACTGCTCTAGTTCACGCAGGCTTAGGAGAGGGAAGAGAGGTCACAGAACCTGCTGGTAACCCGCTGTGCTATATCCTCTCTGCCCCCCTCTCCTTCCCCAATTCCTACCGTTCGCTTCTCTTTTCAGGAAACATCTTTAACCAGCAGCCAAGCTACTACAATGACCTGGATGAGAGCATGCCCACCATCCTTCAGGTACCAGCTCTCAGCCCTGCCCAGGGGAGGACGAGCTTGGGAAGCAGACCCCCTCCCCACCTGGTGGTGACCTTGACCTTGCTGAGCCTGGGAGAAAGGGTTACTTCCCACACCTCTCCCCTCCCCAGAAGGTCTCCCTGTCCTGCTTCTCACACACACTTCAGTTCGCTCTTTCCCCTCTTGAACAGGATTGAGCTCTGAGGGCCGTCAAGTGCTGCCCTCGTACAGAGAGGCTTGGATTGCGTGTTGTGTTTGCTGACAGCCATAAGCCTCCAAGAACCCCGCCAGAGAGCTGGGTTTCTCAAATAAGGGCAATAACGTTTTATAAAATCATTCAATGAAATAATAATGCTCATTATAAAACATGGGGAAATATAAAAAAACAAAAAGAGAAGATTAATATTCCTCTATGATTCCATCCCATCACCAAGAGAATTCACTGTTCATGGTAACTTTTTGAATACATTTGGCCTCTATATCCATGGGTTCTGCATCTGGGGATTCAATCAACCATGGATCGAAAGTGTATTTTTCTAAATGTTACATTGCTGCTGATGTGTACTAACAGTTAGGCCTCTGATGGTGTGTCTGTGCTGAAAATGTACAGACTTCTTGTCGTTCCTTAAACCATACAGTATAACCACTATTTATATAGCATTTACAGTGGATTAGGCATTATAAGTAATCTAGAGATGACTTAAAGTATACAGGATGATGGGTGTAGGTTATATGCAAATACGCCACTTTATATAAGGGACTTGAACATCTGTGAGTTTTGGTATCGGCGGGTGTCCTAGAGCCAGTTCCCAGAGGACTCCGGGGGACACTAGCGTGCTTACAGATGGCACGGTCAGCTGAAAGTTTACATGATTCTACCATCAGCGCTGTGTCCCCTCACTGTTGATTTGTCTTATATATCAGTATAGTTTCCATAAAAGCCATCTACAGGGGATCAAAAAAAACATTGTATGTTACTGAATAGATATCTTCAATATTATCGTGCACTTGCCCAGCCTCTCCAGTCGGATAACATCTGCATGATTCTGGGGGCTCTACATACATTTTATCTTTTTAATCCTCACCGTAATCCTGTGAAGAGAATACCCCCCTCATCTCTACTTCACAGTGTCCACTCTGTCCCTGCTCTCTGGGCAGGTCATTGCCTCAGCTGGTGTCCTGGGAGCCCTGGCTTAGGTTTCAGATCACCCACCCCTGGGCAGGCAGGGGTCCGAGCTGCTGGTCCGAGCTGGTGGGAGCGTCACTCTGTGTCTCACAGGTCTTCAGCAATATCCTCCAGCACAGCGGCTTGCAGCGAGACGGGGCCAGCTCCACACCCCAGAAGCTTGAAGAGCGGGGCCGGTTGACCCCCAGTGACATGCCTCTCCCGGTGAGGTTCCCTGCTCGCGGTCCCTTTCTCCCAGTCCCATAAGCAGCTGTTCCTGTCGCGTTAAGAGCACTTCGGCAGGCTCCCATTCTCCTCTGGAAGCTTCATTTAGAGAGTAGTGGGGCGAACAGGGAGCTAGAATTCAGGGGGCAGGAGTTCAGTGCAGTTCAACAGGTTCATTCGTGTGCTGTTGTTGAGCTGTTCATTCATTCGGTGACTTCGTACTGCGGTCCCCCTGGCATGTGCCAGGCCCTGTGCTGGGCCTTGGGAGTAAGGCGGGCGCAGAAGCAGACATGTCGCCTGCTCCCATGGAACTTGGAGTCGCCTTGGAGATGACAGGCAAGGTAAATGTGAGCATCAGAGACAG
>NW_006289570.1:3997121-3998447 GCF_000327345.1 Myotis davidii | reverse complement strand
AATGCGGCAGCCGGGGCTGCCGGCCTGGAGCTCGTGGTCTCCTGGGAAACAGGCATTAACTGTTTCAGAAAGGGACGCCCGCACCAGGTGCTGTGGGAGCAGGTCCTTTCCACCCTCTGACCCTCCGGTTCCTGTCTGCACAATAGAGAGTCTAGCAGCTGCCCGGCTCCTAAGTGGTCATAACGACCAGGAAGTGTCTGAGAAAGCACTCCCGATCCCGAACACCCTCTTCAAAATGCAAGGAGAGCGTGGGCTTGCTATTCTTGTTCTCACTGGGATGTACTTTGTGTGGGACCGCAGGCGTTGTGTTCAGACTCAGGGTTGATTCTCCTTCAGTTTAGCAGACCCTGGAGCTAGAAGTAACCCTAGAGACCACGGGGTGTACCCCCATTGGAGCTGTGGTAGCAAGTCCCGGGCCTAGGGAGAGTGAGTGACTTACCCCGATTGTGCTCGTAGAGACGGGCAGCCAGGCCTGGCCCAGACCGCCCTGCTCTCCCACCACAGGCTTCTCTCTCTCTGCCTGTTGGGGACCCCTGGCCCTGTCAGCTTTGTCTCCTGCCCTCTACAGAGCTGTAACGGGGCGAGGAGAATAACGGTGTTTCCTTTTGGCAACAGGAGTTAAAGGACATTGTTCTCTACCTTTGTGACACCTGCACTACGCTCTGGGCCTTTCTGGACATCTTCCCTTCGGCTTGCCAAACCTTCCAGAAACACGACTTCTGTTACAGGTACCGCGATCCTTCTGGCGGATGAAGTAGAGGTTCTAGTTCGCATCCTCATTCAGCAAGTGTTTACTGGGTGCTTAGAGCCCTACAGCCTGGGGACACAGCAATAAAGAGGACAGGTCAGACTCCTGTTGGTGTGAGCCTGCATTGAGAAACACTCTGAGGGTAGAGGGGGAAAAACCACCACCAAGAATAGGGCAATCCCATTCAGTTCTATTTGATTTCAAGGCCCCTGTCCTGGGCAGGCGCACGGGAGTAATAGACAAGAAATGGTCTGCGGACCTCAGCATCCAGCCCCGGGCAGAGAGACACACACAGGGAGACAAGCAGAGACGTTTACGCATGGGCGGGCTGTGGTGGCCACATTAGGAAATGCTCTGGGAACACCGAGGAGGGAAGCAGAATTCTGCCTGGTGAAATCCGAGGTTTCATGGAGATCCTCAAACAAGGTTTGGAAGAATGAGCTAGAACCTTCCGGACAGAGAAAGGTTGCAGTGGCGGAAAGGGCAGGCCAGGCTGGTGGAGTGAAGGCCCAGAGTGCGTTCCTGGGAAAGCCAGGGAGTGGAGGGCGACATGTGGCGGGGGTTGGGGAGACCGGGGC
>NW_006289570.1:3991183-3997063 GCF_000327345.1 Myotis davidii | reverse complement strand
GGATAAGTCCGACTGAGAGGTGCCTTGAACACGCTGTCAGGGAGCCGGGCCTTTATTCTGTAAGCAGAAGGGAGCCGCTGGAAGTGTTTTTCCAGAGAAGTCATAGGAAGATCCTGTTGGGACAAAGAGAGAGGTGGAGAGGGCATGGAGCAGGGCGAGTCCTCTTCGCCCCCTTAGCACCATGAGCATCTGTTCCTGGTGCAGGAAGAAAGGGGTGCAGGACGCGGGCTGGTAACCTGCACGTTGCCTGGCAACCGCGGGGCTGGCCTCTGGCTATTGCTCTTGCCAGGCATCTTTCTCCACGGCCTGAAGGAGCTTCTGGGAGCTGTCCAGCTCGGCCTGCCCAGCCGCCAGTCCATTCAGTCGTTGACTCGCCCATGCAACAAAACATTTATCTAGCGCTGACATGTGCCAGAGGTGGCAGCGGTGTCTGACTCGTATTGGATCACCTCAGCCGGTGAAGATCAGATGTTAAGATTGATCAGCCTCCCCAAGGATGTTAGGATAGAGCATTGATCGATGCTTTCCCAAGAAAGGGGTTAGGCTGGCATTGTAGCTGTCTGTTTTGTTGAAAGGCATCTTTTCTCCTGGTAAATCTGGCCAGTGCTTGTAGGAATTTGGAAAATCCCAAAAGGTAGGAAATGAAAATCACTGACAGATCACGTGATTCTTAGACTTTAGTGCCTGCTGATGTTCACTTCTCACAGGCTTTTTCCCATTTTGTTGCAGATCTTCCCGAATGTGGACAGGGAGCTTTTGAAAGGGTCTTTGGAGTTGGGGGTAATTTTTGGGAGAGCGGACTTTCCTGCAAGGGCAGTGGAGGCAGGGGAGCAGCTGGGCCTCTGGGGGTGAGGGGGGAAGAGAGGGAAGCATGTTTGCCAAGTGACGCCGCCTTTGACCCACACACAGCCTGGGCTGGCCCAGCCTGTTCAGCTGTGCTGGAGGCCAGGCACGCCCACTGAGCAAATGCATGACCTCATCCCGAGAACTTTCTGCGAGGACGAGTCGCCCAGACAGCTTCGCTAATCCCTCTCGTGGCGGCCTTCTCCTTTCTCTTGAGTGTGTACTGAGTGCATCTGAATCTCTCTCGCTCTCGGTCCTTTCGTTTTATGAATTAATAATACATGCACACAGTTCAAAACTCACAAAAGTATGAAATATATAGTGATGCCTCACTCTCCCCTACTCGAATCTGTTCCTCATACGGAACCATTGTCCTTAGTGTTTATGTGGAATTTTCCAAAGATATGCATATAAATAGGCACATAGAAGCAAATATTTGAACTATATATCGCCCAGCCGCTTCTAAAAATGTATTGCTGGCATATGAGTGCTCTGTGTGCTGTTTGCATTGTACTCTTAAATCTGATGTATGTCAGTGCATAAAGCACCCTCAATCTCTGGTATGGCTGGGTGGAATTCCACTGTATGGGATACCAGACCCCATAGATGAAGCTATAGGATTTTTTTCAGACTTTCGCTATTACCAAAAAAAATGCTATAAAGAATAACTCTTTGGTTGTCTAACACTATGTTGTGCACCTGAAACTAATACAAAATAATACTGAATGTAAACTGTAATTGAAAATCAAATTATAAATCATAAAAACAAAACAAAAGAGTAACTTTGCACACCCATCTTGCACTTCTGCAAGTATTTCTGAGGAACAAATTCCTATAGGTAGCATTGCAGGGGCCGATGATATATGCATTTTACATTTTTGTAGATCTCGCCCAGTCACCCTCCGTAGGAGTTGTTCCACCTGACTCTCCCTCCTGCAGTGTATCCTGGTAACACCTGCATGTGGGCCAAACTGCCCTCTCTGTCTTCTGCGTGCCATCCCAGGGGCCCACTAAGGCCTCTTTTGGCCGGTGCCCCTCTGCTGTATGCGGCATTACACTAGGCTAGAAGTGGCCAGAAATCAGCCAGTTGACAAACATTTGCCTGAAAACGTTCACAGAGTATGTGCTACGGATGCAGCACTGTCCTAGGCACATAGGCTGCCGTTCTGGCTTTGGGGAGCTAGGATGCTCAGACAGAAGTAGTCTACAGAAGAGAGGTGGCTGCATTGAAATTCAAGGACAGCCTATTCTGGTGCCGTGCTTCTGGTCCTGGGAAGGAGTAATCACATGGGGGAGCCTGATGGTGAAATGTGTGGCTGGCTTAATTGAGGGTTAAAAAAAGCGTGTGGCTGGAACGGAGAGTTCAGATTCCATCTGGGAAGGTGTGGGTGTGAGGTCGCCGTGATGAGAAGCAGGGCTGTGCCAGGTGAGGATGTACCAGCGAGAGGAGTTACGACTTGAGGACAGAGGAGGTGGGCAGCGGCTGGAAGTTTCTGAGCACAAAAAAGAGAGTGACCCGTGTGTTTCTCAAACCTCAGTGCGTCTGGGTGGCCAGCTCGTAGCCCTGTTAGAATGAGCCTATCAGATGGCTTCCCATCTGAATGGGAGGCGTGGCTGCTGGTCGCTTCCTGGGACCCACCACAGGGGTACAAGCTGGGGTGAGCTTGGAGAAGAGCCAGGGTCGTCCCAGGAGAAAATTGTGGAGATAACTTGGGAGCAAGAAGCGCCTTCCTCCTCCCTTGGGTTTGCTTGCTTTCCTCGTGACGTGTCGTGTTTATGAACGAATGTAGCCTTTACCCACGTGTCCTCCACAGACTCGCTTCCTTTTACGAAATAGCAATTCCCGAGCTGGAGTCTGCAATTAAGAAGAGGAGGCTTGAAGACAGCAGGTGAGGCGGGGACAAAACTCTGGGTGGTGCTGTGGGTGAGAGAAGCCGGAGCACAGGCCCTGCTTCAGCATCCCCGTCTCCAAGGCAACGGGTGGGACCAAGGACCACACACCTTTGGCTGGTGCATCCCTACCCAGCAGCCTCCTGACCCCGGCATCGCAGCCCTTTCCCCTCAGCTGTGCTCTAAGCTCATGCTAATGGCCCGCTGCCTCCGGGCCCACTGTTTGAATTAGAAGTGACCCTGGAACCAGCCAGCCTCAGAGCCTGTAGCGTTTTCCCCGCTGCTGTCAGCAGTGAGCTGTGAGGCCTGCTCAGCCCAGGGTGTGTACGGGCTGGAGCTGGGTGGAGTGGGATTAGTCTCTCAAATCTCTATTTCTCTCTTCCCCTCGGCCTTCACAGGCTGCTGGGTGACCTGTGGCAGAGGCTGTCCCACTCCAGGAAGAAGCTGCTGGAGGTTTTTCACATCCTCCTGTACCAGATCTGCCTTCTCCCCATCCTAGAAAGCAGGTGAGCCCGTGGGCGCCGCCCCCCGGGGGAAAGCATCCGCCCCAGCCCAGCAGGGCCATCACCCTCAGATCTGCCCCCCCTCCTGCCTCCATCGCTGAGCAGGAAGGGAAACCAAGAAAAAGCCTCTTTCCTCCAACTGGCCGGAGGCCTTGCGCGGGGCGGGGCGGGCGGAAGGAACTGCGGATCATCTGCGTTGGCTGAGCTCATCCCCGCTGTCCTGTTGCAGCTGTGACAACATTCAGGGCTTCATCGAAGACTTCCTCCAGATCTTCAGCTCTTTGCTGCAGGAGAAGAGGTGAGTGTGGCTGAGCTGGAACCAGCAGCGGGACAGGCCCGTGGTGCCTCATCAGTCCCCACAGACCTTGCACAACAGCCCCTGCCGTCATCACCGCGGTCTAAGGTTCTGGAATCCGTGGTTGGGAAGCAGACACGGGGTGTGGCCCACAGCAGGCCAGTGCCCCTGTGGCCCCAGCTCCCCCTCCCATCTGCTGTCTGTCTGGCAGGTTCCTCCGGGACTACGATGCGCTCTTCCCGGTGGCCGATGACGTCAGCTTGCTGCAGCAGGCCTCGTCCGTCTTGTATCCTTCTCACAGCCCCGGGGATGGGACCTGGCCTGACCAGGTCAGAGGTGGGCTGCTGGG
Source organism: Myotis davidii (assembly GCF_000327345.1). Lineage (NCBI taxonomy): Eukaryota > Metazoa > Chordata > Mammalia > Chiroptera > Vespertilionidae > Myotis > Myotis davidii. The sequence goes on along the minus strand of NW_006289570.1, from coordinate 3,993,183 downwards.
GCCCAGGGGAGCAGAGGGCAGTTGACCCGAGAACACACAGGCAGCTGGCTTACCCTGGGCCCCTGCCCAGGCCCGAGCCCGGTTCCTCATGCAGCCCAGGTGCCTGGCTGGTGCCCGGGGTGCATCCTAGACAGCCCTGGCAGCAGCCATGTGATCAGATGCTGGGGAGGGATTGAGAAATGAAGCTGCCTCCGAGCTGAGGGGGCAGAGAGGCTGTGGTCCCCAAGAGAGACCCCTTAACACATCCTCAGAGATGAGACACGGGCTGCCTACATCCTCCAGGCGGTTGAGAGTGCATGGGAAGGGGTGGACCGACGGAAACCCACAGACGCGAAAGACCCCCCAGGGGCCGAGGATCTTAATGGCGTCGGGGCGACCGCGGAGCCAGTCAGTGGACCGGCCTCACATCCGGAGAACTCGGAGGAGGAGGAGGTGTGTCTGGAGTGGCGCTTTCTCCCGTGGCAGCCGCTCCTGTCCTCATCCTGTCTGAGGGGTTGGGGCAGCGGAAACCTCCCTTCTTGGTTTCTGCCCTTGCTGCGGGGGAGGGGGGGCATTGTAATGGGCAGCCTTGCCCTGCCTGTCAGCCTGTGCTGCCTCAGAGGGTCCTGAGCTGGGCGTGCTGGGCCGGTTAAGGAGAGCTGGTCTCCTAAGCTGTCACAGCCTCAGTTTCCCCCCATCAGATGCAGCTATCCTCTGAGCAGGTCCCATGGCGCCGGTCTGGCTGCTGCTGGTGCGGTGCCAGGTCGCACTCCGTGGCCCCTGGAAGCCCCTCCATAGGGCGGGGGCCCGTGGAGCCCGTGTGGGAGCCTCTCCTCTCCTGCTGCCTCTCAGGCTTTTCCAGAGCCACCAGGTCCGTGGCTGTGCTGAGCCCAGGACTCTGCCCGTGTGTCTGGAGGCAGCGTGACTTGGGGAGTAAGACCACACAGTCTCTGGGGTCAGGCAGCTCCCGGGTCTATCAGGGTCCTGCCCCTCGCCAGCCGTGTGGCCTTCGGCAGCGTCACCCACTCCGAGCCTTGGTTCCTCCTCTGTCAGGTGGGGCTCGTCGTCCTGCCTCCCTGAGGTTGTTGGGACGCCCAGGGCGGCTGCGGGGAGCTCCCTGAACGTGGCCAGCCCTCGGTGCCTCGTTAATAGACACTGACAGGCTTCTCGGAGCCCAGGTGCTGTCGCAGGGCCTTGGGGCGTGACAGTCCCTCCACCTCTGCCCACCCTCCTCCCCATTTGGCGGCTTATCTGAGTCAGGAAGGTTTTGTTGCTTTTTTATTTGGGAATTTCCGTGAAGGAAAAACCTAACAAAATTAAGCCACATCAGGCATGCTGTAAACGGGCTCCCTTACTGAGAAGCGTCTGACTACAGGGAAGCATCGCCCCACGGCCCGGACTGGGGGCTGCGTCCGCCCTGGCCAGCTGCATGGTCAGCGTGAAGGGACCTGGGTCAGTAGGAGCCGAGACCGTGTGTGGGGAGTCGAGCCGGCGCCGGGCTCTGAGCGGCTCTTTATGAGCATTAGTTCCTTCAGCCACTGGCAGCGGCTCTGAGGCGGGGGGCGTGTGAGAGCTTGTTCACAAGGGGAGGCTGAGGCTCGGGGAGGAGAAGCAGCTCGGCTGGTCAGTCCTAGAGCCCCTTCCCCGGGAGGGAGCAGAGGCTCGGAGAGACTGGGCACCTGGCAAAGGGCCGATGGCTGTAAGGGCAGGACTCGCACCAGGGCCCTGGATTCCTGGTCCAGTGCTGTTCGGGGCCTGTTGTCCCAGCAGCACCTGGCCTCACCTTCCCCTCCTCCCCCCAGTGCTTGGGGGCCGCTGCCGCCCTGGGCCCCCCGGTGAGTGGCGTGGAGCTGGACTCGCTCATCTCCCAAGTGAAGGACCTTCTCCCGGACCTCGGGGAGGGCTTCATCCTGGCCTGCCTGGAGCACTGCGGCTACGACCCGGAGCAGGTCATCAACGACATCCTGGAGGAGCGGCTGGCCCCTGCCCTCCGCCAGCTGGACCGCGGCCTGGACAGGTGG
>NW_006289570.1:3986367-3991158 GCF_000327345.1 Myotis davidii | reverse complement strand
AGGCGCTCCGCGGGCCTTGTCAGGGCCCCGTCTTCGCTCCTCTGCTTCCCACTCTTCCCCGTCATTGCCACTTCCCAAGAGATCCCTGAGGAAGGACAGCAAAGTTTCTCACCTCCTCCATATCCACCCTTTCTGAGTTTGGCCCACTGCTTCCCTAGGAGCCCGTGGGGCAGCAAGAATAAGTGCGTGAAGGGTATTTCTTCCGTGAACAAATGATGTTCATCAAACAAGTGGATTGAGTTAGCTCTGCCTTTGGACAAGCTTTTCAGCCTCTTTGTGCCCATTTTACAGATGAAGGCACTGAGGCACAAAGAGGTCAAGTGATCTCTGGCTGCCTATCCCATAGGGCTGTCGTGAGCAGCAAATGAGGGAGGGGACTTTTAAGAAAATTGGTGTGAGTGGGCAGCGGGACTGAGGGGAGCCTTGTGTAAGGTGCGGGTCATTCCAGGCAGAGGCCAGACAGGGCAGGTGTTTAGATTGTGTCCCAGGTGTGGCTGTTGAAGGCGAGTGGTAAGGGGGAGAGGGTACAGGTGGGATTAGCTGGCAAGTGCCCCTTACACTGCTTTCTGTGCCCCCTCCCCCCAGACAGATAAAACCCGACCCGACGCCTCTGCTGACATCGCCTTTTTATTTCTTGTGGCCTTTTTCGTTTGCTCAGTTTGAGTTCTCGGGGCCTGTGGAGTCTCAGCAGGGACTCAGTGGACCTGAGCCGGGTACACAAGGGCAGGAGGTGAGTGCAGGGGGCTGCGGGGTTGCAGGCACCCCAACTCCGCAAGCGCAGCGAGAACGCGAGAGAAACCGTGGGCTTCATCGTTAGGAGACAGGGCTCCCTGGCAGCCGAGACCTGTGTCTTGCTTGTTTGTTTTTTCAGTTGGGTGCAGGTTCTTTAATAGTTGTACTTCAGAATCATCACAACAGTTAAAAATTCATTTTAGTGAGTCCTCCTCGTTGGTAGCAAAACGCCAGAGGGACCCAAACTCTCCCCAGGGAGTGAAACAGACATGCCCCTGCCCACATGCGTTTGTACTAATCAGTTCATCGAACAGCAACGTCAAGTCGGTTATAACAGGTGCTACAGGTGGAGCGAGCAGACCTCCACGCCGCTGGCAGGGGCTTCGAGCAATCCAGGCAGGAAGGCTCCTCGGAGGCCATGACATGGGACCAGGGGAGGAACGGGGGAAGGGTCCGTGCAGAGTCGGGGAGGAGAAGCTTCCAGCAGAGAGCACAGCAGGGGCAGCGGCCCCGAGGCCATGGGGAGACGGTGATGATCCCACGGGCCAGTACACTTTGTTCTGGAAAGATCACCTGACTCTGGGAGGGACTGGGAGTCGGCTGTGATGGTAGAGGGGACAGCATAGTAGAGAATGGCAAAAATAAGACGTTGACAACACTGTGCTCGTCTCCCCAAGTTCCCCTAAGGGTGGTGTTTGATGAAATCCAGAAATCTGGGCTCCGTGGGCGAGCACAGCCTGCCCTTTCCCCGGCTTATGATGGAGACAGTGCCGTGAGACAGGGCGGGGACCTGCCTGTCCTTACGACAAGCTCCCCGGTGGCAGAATCGCAAGCTGCTGCTGCAGTGAGGCGCCCATGCGACTCCCCTCCCCAGGGCCACTGGGAGCTTGGCTGGCCGAGTGCTGGAGCGCGGGCATAGGCCAGCTATAAAGTCATCTGGCTGGCTGGACAGGAAGCAATTGGAATCTGCTTAGTCACACACATTGCAACAGCCCCAGATCCGAGGCCAGAAATGGTCTTCTGCTTCAGTGGCCACTGTTCCAGGCCAGAAGGAGCCTCTGTAGCTTGGGCTGTGGGTAAAGGGGCAGACAGGAGGGCTGCGCCCCCGCTCTCAGGGCGGGCGCTCCCGGCCGCCAGGCAGTCTGGGTGGCAGCTGTTTACTGAACTCATTGTGCCGGGTAGCCCAGGGCTGAGGTTTGCAAAGAGGCAAGGCCTTTGTCCGTGTACTCGTTATTTATTCATTCGGCAAATATTTATTAAGCAATTTACCATCGCTGGATCCTGAGCTAAACAGTAGGGAGACGACGTGAACAGGGCACCCAGGCTTCGCCCTAAAACGGCACAGAGACCATGGGAAAGGCAGGCCGTGCAGTACGCAGTGATAAAGGGGGAGAGGGGCTGGGGTGGGGCGTGAGGGGCTTGGTGGGGACACCTGTCCTAATCTGGGTAGGGCAGAGGGCTCAGGGCCCTGGCCCTGCCCTCAGGAGCACGGGAGAAATTAATAGCACAGGCAGGTCACACGTGAACTCCCAGGGCATGCTGGCTTCCATGCGGCAGCTTCATGCTGTCTACTTTTGCCCGTCACCCTCACTAGACTGTGAGTTCCAGGAGGTCAGACCCATATCTACTCTTTCCTGAATCTCCCCCCAACTCAGTACTAGTACCCTGCCTGGCTCAGAGTAGGCCCTTAGTAAAAGCTGCCGAGAGAAGTCCAGTCCTACGCTGGAGGCTGCAGTCCTGACCTGCCCCAGGCTCCGCGGCAGACAGCCCCACAGACGCAGGCGCCTACCCCGGCTTGTATCAAAAGCCAGTAAATAGAAGGTTTTGATGGAGGCTGCGTATGGCTCTCTGTCTCTCCCCACTCCCACCCCCTTACCCTCGGTACATTCCAGAGGCCTGATTTCACAGCTAAGCTGGGCTTTCTTGCCTAGCATCTCATATTGATTTTCCCCTGCAGGGCTCAAAACTGCATTCCACAGGCCTCCGTGTCTGACAAGCCAGGTTTTTCTACAGATTCGCAGAACTATGAGTCAGGAGGCCTGAGTCCCCATTGTGGCTGTGCTAGCTCATGGCCCTCCCGGGCAGTCCCTCCCCTGCCCTGCACCCACACTTCCTCATCTGTGATACATCGGGAATGAACTTACAGGCATTTCCCCCATGCGATAAGACATGCAAGACTGAACACAGGCCAATGAGAGGCCGCCATGGTGAAGTGGGGGTGAGAGGAAGAGGTCAGGATCCTCACACCCAAGATCCCCTGGGGCTCCCCTGAGCTCAGTAGGAAAACCACATGTGGCCCTGCTCCTTCTTAAATGTTTGTTTTAAAAGATTCACACACCCTGGACCCTCCCGGGGGTGCCCACTGTCATTGGGTGGGGCTCACTACCCTTTGTGCGTTCACATGCACAGGTACAGACTACCCCTGTGTGCGTTCACATGCACAGGTACAGACTACCCTGTGTGCGTTCACATGCACAGGTACAGACTACTCCTGTGTGCGTTCACATGCACAGGTACAGACTACTCCTGTGTGCGTTCACATGCACAGGTACAGACTACTCCTGTGTGCGTTCACATGCACAGGTACAGACTACTCCTGTGTGCGTTCACATGCACAGGTACAGACTACTCCTGTGTGCGTTCACATGCACAGGTACAGACTACTCCTGTGTGCGTTCACATGCACAGGTACAGACTACTCCTGTGTGCGTTCACATGCACAGGTACAGACTACTCCTGTGTGCGTTCACATGCACAGGTACAGACTACTCCTGTGTGCGTTCACATGCACAGGTACAGACTACTCCTGTGTGCGTTCACATGCACAGGTACAGACTACTCCTGTGTGCGTTCACATGCACAGGTACAGACTACTCCTGTGTGCGTTCACATGCACAGGTACAGACTACTCCTGTGTGCGTTCACATGCACAGGTACAGACTACTCCTGTGTGCGTTCACATGCACAGGTACAGACTACTCCTGTGTGCGTTCACATGCACAGGTACAGACTACTCCTGTGTGCGTTCACATACACAGGTACAGACTACTCCTGTGTGCGTTCACATGCACAGGTACAGACTACTCCTGTGTGCGTTCACATACACAGGTACAGACTACTCCTGTGTGCGTTCACATGCACAGGTACAGACTACTCCTGTGTGCGTTCACATGCACAGGTACAGACTACTCCTGTGTGCGTTCACATGCACAGGTACAGACTACCCCTGTGTGCGTTCACATGCACAGGTACAGACTACTCCTGTGTGCGTTCACATACACAGGTACAGACGTGCCCACCGGAACAGTCTTACTTTCAGCCTTTCGTACAGATGGGATCGTGCTGTATGCATTCTCTGTCGCCAGGTCTTTCCTCTTCAGAATTCTTTCTCCATCAGCATAAGCAGATCGGCGTCATTCTTGAGAGCTGCCGCACGCGTGCAGTGGTAGAGGTGTGGCCCAGGTCATTCAGCCATCTCCCTGGTGATGGGCATTGGTTGCTTTCCATTTTCACGATTCACAAATGATGCTGAGAACAGAAAACCCCCGGCAGACCTCTTGGTGCACACAGCCAGCGCTTCTCTAAGGCGGGTGCCCCGAATGGGAATTTTCTGGTTAAAGGGTGTTTTATATTCTTTTTTTTTAAAGTATATTTTATTGATTTTTTTACAGAGAGGAAGGGGGAGGGATAGAGAGTTAGAAACATCGATCAGCTGCCTCCTGCACACATCCTACTGGGATGTGCCCACAAAGTACATGCCCTTGACTGGAATCAAACCTGGGACCTTTGAGTCTGTAGGCCGACGCTCTATCCACTGAGCCAAACCAGTCAGGGCCGCTTTATATTCTAACAGCTGCTCCTTGGATGCCCTCTAAGTGCTGGGCCCGGGCACATGGGCACCAGCAGCGGTGAGTCCCACCTCCCCATACCCCGCCTGGGCTGGGTAGTAGTCGTCCCCGTTTGCTCTGGCCTGAGGGTAAAGGGGAGCCCACAGTCTCTCTGGATCCTGGACACAGCCTCCGGAGCCTGATGGTCCTTTCCTCTCTCCTTCGCTGCTTC
>NW_006289570.1:3985455-3986309 GCF_000327345.1 Myotis davidii | reverse complement strand
TGTACAGTGTGGTGGTGGAGGAGGTAGGTGCCGGGCTGCAGGGCTATGAGCAGTACCGTGTGGTGGTGGAGGAGGTAGGTGCCGGGCTGCAGGGCTATGAGCAGTACCGTGTGGTGGTGGAGGAGGTAGTGCCGGGCTGCAGGGTGGTGGTGGAGGAGGTAGGTACCGGGCTGCAGGGCTATGAGCAGTACTGTGTGGTGGTGGAGGAGGTAGGTGCTGGGCTGGGGAGACCAGCGTCCCTGGGCCCCTCTGACCCACCCGTCTGCCGCTGCAGGTGCCGCTGCAGCCAGGCGAGGGCCTGTCCTACCGCGGCGATGACTATGAGGATGAGTATGACGACACGTATGATGGCAACCAGGTGGGCGCCAACGATGCCGACTCCGACGATGAGCTCATCAGCCGCAGGTGAGGCCACGGGGCAGGTAGAGGGTGGAATTCTGGGGGCAGCATGGCTTTGGGGCCCCGGGGCTCACCCAGAGCCTCTTGTTTATCCAGGTGGGGAGGCCGAGGCTCTGATCACATGAGCACGTCAGTGGCAGAACCAGGGCCCAAACTCCGAGTCCAGTGCTCCCTCCAGCCCCAGTCACCCCTTGGCCTGTTGGTCCAACCCACCCTCAGTGGGGTCCCCTAATTTAACTTCATGCAGTAGTTTCACTTTGTTCTCAGTTGCAGAAAGCCTTTCCCAGTGGGTTTAGATGGAGATTACCCAATACAGATGAAAAGTGAACTGGAGAGCCCCCAGCCCACGCTCAGTCCCCCCCAAGCCCGTACGTCAGACCCTGGGATCCTCGGAGAATCCGGGGGCTGGAGCAGAGCTGGCGGGAAAGGCACTTCGGTTTTTCCCAGCCTCCTCG
>NW_006289570.1:3967513-3976420 GCF_000327345.1 Myotis davidii | reverse complement strand
CCGGGGCCCCCCCAGAGCCTCTTGTTTATCCAGGTGGGGAGGCCGAGGCTCTGATCACATGAGCACGTCAGTGGCAGAACCAGGGCCCAAACTCCGAGTCCAGTGCTCCCTCCAGCCCCAGTCACCCCTTGGCCTGTTGGTCCAACCCACCCTCAGTGGGGTCCCCTAATTTAACTTCATGCAGTAGTTTCACTTTGTTCTCAGTTGCAGAAAGCCTTTCCCAGTGGGTTTAGATGGAGATTACCCAATACAGATGAAAAGTGAACTGGAGAGCCCCCAGCCCACGCTCAGTCCCCCCCAAGCCCGTACGTCAGACCCTGGGATCCTCGGAGAATCCGGGGGCTGGAGCAGAGCTGGCGGGAAAGGCACTTCGGTTTTTCCCAGCCTCCTCAGCCTGTCCCATCAGGCCCCTCACCCGCCCCGTTCCCTCTGCCCTGAGGCTCTGAGTTTAATGTTGCCTTTGATTTGACCTTCTCTCTAAACCGTAGGCCCTTCACCATCCCTCAAGTGCTAAGAACCAAAGTGCCCACAGAAGGGCAGGAGGAGGATGACGAGGAGGAGGAGGAAGCTGAAGACGAGGCCCCCAAGGTACCTCCTCAGCAGGTGGCGGACGAGGGAGGAGGGCGCAGCTCTAAAGGGCGGTGGAGACACTGCACCCCTCCTGCTGGCCTGGAGGCAGCCCGCCTCAGTGCCGGCGGAGAGGGCACCTTCAAGCCCAGATGGAGAGGGCACCTTGAAGCCCAGATGGAGAGGGCACCTGGAAGCCCAGAGGGAGAGGGCACCTTCAAGCCCAGATGGAGAGGGTACCTTGAAGCCCAGATGGAGAGGGCACCTGGAAGCCCAGAGGGAGAGGGCACCTTCAAGCCCAGATGGAGAGGGTACCTTGAAGCCCAGATGGAGAGGGCACCTGGAAGCCCAGAGGGAGAGGGCACCTTCAAGCCCAGATGGAGAGGGTACCTTGAAGCCCAGATGGAGAGGGCACCTGGAAGCCCAGAGGGAGAGGGCACCTTCAAGCCCAGATGGAGAGGGTACCTTGAAGCCCAGATGGAGAGGGCACCTTGAAGCCCAGATGTCTGTTCGGAGAGCTGCTGGCTTCGGACTCGCCTCCGCTGCCCGGGGAGGGCCCGGGAATGGCTCAGAGGCCGGGCCTTTGAGCTGCTGGGTTCCCTCGGCCCAGGAGCCGGAGCCGGGAGAGGGCAGCTGCCTGCCTCCGTGCCCAGGATGGCAATTTCTAAAATCAGAGAAGCCTCAGAGCCCACGGGCCCTGGGAGACCATCTGGGCTGGCGGGTTTGAAAGTTTTATTTTTTAGCAGCTAAACGTTTTCTTCAAATAAAATCTTAACGAGAGCCTCACCATAGAGGACAGTGGGAAGCGGTGATGCTCAGGCTGAATGGAGGGGCAGCCCAGGGCCCCCACCAGGGTGATAAATTCAGATGTGCCCAGGGCCAGGCCACCAGCCCCCATCGCTCCCATTTGTCGTTATGTTCCAACTATAGTCACCCCCCCGACCATGCCGTCCAGGACCCTCAGTCCCTAGTGCTGCCTCCCCTTGGGCAGTTGGGGGAAGGGACAGAGGAGGCGTTCTGGGGCCGGGCCCCGCCCTGCTGTGGCTCCCCCGGCTCCTGGCATGGAGGCATCGACGAGATTCAGTCAGTGCAGTCTCGCTGCAGCTTGGGGATCTGGGACGACGCGTGATTCTTTCTCCCCCTCCCCCCGCAGCCCGACCATTTTGTGCAGGACCCTGCGGTGCTACGGGAGAAGGCAGAAGCCAGGCGCATGGCCTTTCTCGCCAGGAAGGGGTGAGCATTCTGGTGGGAGGGAGCCATCCGGGAGTCCAGGCGGCCAGCTCTGCGGCCCACCCTTCCACCCGCTGATTGACAGACGCTGAAGCGTGTCCCCTCGTGTGAGAGCCCGATGTGTCCAGCCGCTGGCTGGTGTCAGGCAGACTGTGACACGGGAAAGAGCCCAGAAGGCACTTGGTGGCCGCCAGCACCAGGCCCCGGATGGAGGAGGGGACCCATCCCCAAGCCTTCCTCCTCCCTGGTGTGGGCTGCCCACTAGCTGGTCCTTCCTCACCGCCTAGCCAGGGTCCCATCCGCAGGCCAGGCTCAGAGAAGAGAAATCACCAGGCAGAGCTTCCAGGGCCCCGAGCCCCGCCCCCGCGAGGCTCCACTCCTCCTCCCGCTGGAAGGGGGGGAATGGAGGGGCCTGGCCCAAGCTGTGCCCTTTCCCAGGGATCTTCAAGGAAGGCCAGGGCTCTTCCTGGCGGAGCTCCTCTGGCTGATGGTTCTCCTGGGATGGGTCGTTCCTCCCTTAGGTACCGACATGACAGCTCAGCAGCTGTGGCCGGCAGCCCCCGGGGCCACGGGCAGAACCGTGAGACCACCCAGGAACGCAGGAAGAAGGAAGCGAACAAGTCGACACGAGCCAATCACAACCGGAGAACCATGGCCGACCGCAAACGAAATAAAGGCATGATTCCCTCCTGACGCCGCCACGCCAGGGCCCGCGAGGAGGCAGCGGTGCCGAGCTGTTTCCAGAGCTCGAGGCCTCCTCGCCAGAGACCCAAGTTCACCTCGACCCCTCAGCCGCCTCAGCTTTGCAGCCCCTGAGAAGGCCGCCTCGTTGTCCACCAGCCAGCCGTGAGCACCCTCTTGCAGAACACACAGTGCCTTATCCCACAGCAGGGGAGCCGGGCCAGCAGCGGGCAGAGGGGAGGGACAGAGCCCCAAGGCGAGGCCCAAAACCTCTTGCAGGCAGACACCGCTTCCCTTTTCTCTGGAGAGCAGGAAACCTGTGTATCCAAACAAAAGGCCTGCGAATAGAATAAAGCGTTTGACCCTTTTAAGCAATCATCCATGACGTGCCCGTGACCCGCCGTCCCCGTGTCCCATCCTCCCGTGACAGCCACTGAGGAGGGCAGGACGTCACCGGGTCCTTCCCATCAGCCTCTCGTGCTTGCCTCACGCGGCCCCCCTCCCGATGCCGCTCTGCCTTGCTGTGTGTCCCCGGGAACATCGCTCCCTTCTCTGAACCTCCAGCTCCTGCTTGTGGAAGGAAGGCCTCGGGTGTGAGGCCCTGCAGTCCTGACTGTTCTTTAGTCCCCACCACCTGCCCCCGCGGAGGCAGGCCCCGTGGTCAGCCCCAGAGCACAGGTGAGGAAGGGGAGGCTCTGAGCTGACGGCGCCGGCCTGGGCCATAGCTAGGAAGTGGGCCAACAGGGATGGACACGCAGGCGGACCCCTGGCCTCTGTCAGGCCCCCGGCCCCCTGGGTGGTGTCACCTCCGTCTCTGCTGGCCTGAGGACGCTTGGCCAGCGCAGAGCCCAGACCAGAACTCAGTGCCTCCTGGTTGTGCGTGTACCATAAATCCTACAGAAATGAGGGGTCGGAGATCAGAAGAAGCAAGTGAGGATGTTACTGCCAGGCCCTGTTGGAGCGAGTGGGACTTGGGCCTGGTTCCCCAGAGCCCCCTCCCCGGCATGGCCAACTGGCTCCGAGCGGATTCCCGGGCCTTCAGAATGTGGCTGCACAATGGCGGGTCAGCAGGCTGATCCGAGCAGCGGGAGCCGGGCCCCTGCCCAGCTGGGCCTTGATGATCGCCCTGGTTGCCAGGACAGTTCATTTGCATGTGGTCAGGATGAGCCTCTGAAGCAGACAGGCCCCTGACAGATTGGTTGTGTGCGGTCAGCCCGCTCGAGTGAAAATCAATGGCCGTTCTCCGCGTCGCGCCCGGTCTCTGGGTGCGTTGGAGATGCAGAGCTGACCTGGGGGCGATGTCCTCCCCTCGCGATGCTGAATTAGCTGAGATCAGGCCCTGGGCAGCCACCCCGCCAGGCGGCAGGAGGACTATTTCCTCCCGCCGGCATTTGCCAGGGCAGGGACGGGGGGCTGCTCTTTTTCTGTCACTGGCCCAGCTCGTCCCTGGAGCAAAGGGAGGCGGGTCAGGGGAGCTCCCGGCCTTAACGTGTCCTACCTGTTACTGTCCACTTGGCCCCTCTCACTTTCACTCTGCCGTCTGCACCTCCTCACCACCAGAGAGGTGTCCAGGCCGCACCCGCTTCCTGGTTTAAAGGCCTTGAGAAGACAGAAGGGATTTTTCCAATTTTCCAGAACGTCCCGCCAGGCCAATTGAGCCTCCCTGGGGGATCTGCATGCTTTCTCATTCCAGATCTTGAGAGCACCCTTTCAGGGATGCTTTGAAAACAGCTCAGGGTCATGCAGAATGGTGCTGGCAGGCACACCCCTTCGCCTCATAGGGTCTCAGTTTTCTCATCTGCAAAGTGGGTACATTGGCCCAGATGAATGGTTTTACACTTGGTGCCTGTTAAATCCTCCGAGGTAGCCCCCAGGTTTAAGACGGGCAATAGCAGACGTGCTCTAAGTGAAGTGGGACGGGGGCCCTGAACCCTGCCCACTGGCTCATGGGGTCCAACCACTCCTGCTTCTGAAGCAAGAATTTCCAAGTGCCTTCTCTGTTCCCTGGCAGAGAACATGACCATGACAGGCCTTTCCCAGGAAGCTTTTAAGACCTTGTGCCTCTGAGAGAGACTCGTGTTTGTTTCTGGTCCGTGAGTGGCGATGACGGTTAGCATGTTTGCTTGGACAGCGCTTCTGTGCTGCGAGTGGGTGGACAGAGCGCGTCATTGTTTATAGAAGGGAGCCGGGAGCACAGGGAGTGACTTGCCCGGGGCCCAGGGCGAGTTAGCGGCAGGGCCTGCAGCAGAGCCTTTCTGGGGGCCCCTGAGCCAGCAGGTGCAGCCGGGGGAGGAAATGGTTGTCAAGAACCTGCCTGTCCCTGTTACACCAAGAGCTTGGGGTAAATAATACAGGGAGGGAATAAAACTAAAAACAAACCCACTTAAAATGCCGGGGGGTGGGGGGGCATGGAACACCCCTTTTATATGTCAGTGAAACGATGCTAGCCACATGGGAAACTAAATATTCAAGAATGATGTTTTTTAAAGTTTGAAAGCAGAATACATGCTGGTGAAAATGTAAAAAAGAAAGACAGAAAGAAAAGATTTTGCATACAGACCACATCTGGAAGGGAATGTGCATGAATGAACACAATGATGAGACCGCGATGAATTGCAGTGAAAATAAAGGTACTTACTGAGGACTCTCATGGCCAGAGTGTCACTGGGCTCTTTCCTTGCCTTGTCTTGTTACTTCTCAGGCACAGGTGAGAAGATTGAGGTTAAAAGAAGGCAGACAGCCTGCCCAAGGCCGCACATTGAGCAAGTGGCTAAGGAGGGATGCAGTCCCAGGATTGTCTCCTGGAGCCCACCTTCTTTTTTTTAAATATATTTTTATTGATTTCAGACAGGAAGGGAGAGAGAGAATCATTGATCGGCTGCTCGTGCGCGACTCTTACTGGGGGCTGAGCCGGCAACCCGGGCATATGCACTGACCAGGAATCGAACCATGACCTCCTGGTTCATAGGTCAACGCTCAACCACTGAGCCACACAGGCTGGGCCAGAGCATTAGCTTTGCATGTTTGCTGCCTGCCCTCAGAGCTTGGGCACGGGTGCTCGGCCAACTGGCTGGGCAGGCCAGGGGAGGGGAGGACAAGTTTGCAGGCGCTGCACAGGTACGTGTGAGAAAGACCTGGTCCCCACCCTCATGGAGTTAAGACATTTTTGGAAAAATTATTAGTAACCGTCGGGCTAAGTGCTAATAAATAAATGAAGAAATGAGGAGGCAAGGTCCACAGAACGTGGCCGAGCGCCAAGAGACTTTCCAGAAGCTGAGGGTGGTGGTCACTGTGTCAGGCAGCAGCCAAGATCCACCAGGCTAAGGCAACGGAGCTCCTGGGGGCTCTGCCCCAGCTCTGCCGCGGAGGCGGGGCAGCTGGTGGAAAGAACGGAAAATGAGGAAGACAAGGCGAGAGAATGAGCCTATCTTGAAAGGAACTTGACATCACAGAGGAGGGAGAGGGGACTCAGGTGAGGAGGGAGTGCTGGACCCCAGAACATGCTTAGGGGATGGCTAGAAGGAGCTGGGGAGCCCCAGGGAACCCTGCTGGGAAAGGGTAGTCAGTGAGGGGAAGTGGGGGGCCAGGGCCCATGGGGAGCTCTCTAGATCACCCTTGCCAGCGAGGGGCAGCCCGGCATCAGGTCTCCCTGAATCTGTAGGTGCTGCCCTGGTTGGGTAACTCGGCTGGTTGGAGCATCGTCCGGATATGCCAAGGTTGGATGTCCAACCCCCGGTCAGGGGACATAGAAGAATCAATCAGTGAATGTGTGGCTGAGTGGAACAACAAATCAATATTAATCTACAGGTGCCGGAGCAGCCAGCAGGGGCCTCAGCTGCGGGCTGAGGTTGTGGCAATTCTGCAGCCTGAACTGAGGTTAACCCATAGGTCTGAAGATGAGCATCCCAGTCCTTGGTGTGGTGGGGGTGACAGTGTGTTAGAATGAGCATGAAGCTCTGACTTCACATCAGACGAAATTCTCTTCCCACAATCAATAATCATCCAGACGATTTTACACAGATGGGTGGAACTCGGAGAGCCTTAAAGGGCACCTAGCCCCCAATTTCTTAACCTATGTAAACCTCCAAACCTCCCCGCCCCCCCGCCCCCATCGCAGGCCCTGGGGTTTCAGATACTATACTCCCTCCTCCCCCGGGGGCAAGGAGCTTTTCCTGCTTATGAATCCACGGGGCTGCTGTGGGTCTTTGCCAGCCAGGGAGGCTGTGCCAGGCTTCACTTGCTGTGCCCTGAATCCCAAAAACAACGGGCACTTAATTCCCGTTTTCCAAATAGGAAATCATGCCACCGAACATGCTTTTTCTGGCTGCGTGACCCGCCCTCCGCACGCTGACATGTCCCTGAAGTGTGCTGTCATCCCAGGCAGTAATTATGGTTTTCTCCTCCTGACCGTGGTTTTCACAGAAGAGCCTGGTAGAAAAGGGGCCCCCAGCGGGATGCGGACGGATTTAATTATTCCTGGACACTTAGGGATTTTACTTGCAGGGTTTACAGGCAGACTCTCACCCCATCTCTCATTGCCTGGTCTGATCTACTTCACGTTCTTTCACACGTCACATTCCCAGGCCTCACATGCCCATCCTTTTTATTGCTCCTTTGGTCACAAAGGTGGCCTGGGGCGGGGACAGGACCACGCGATGAAGGGCCAGCAGGCTGGGGGCTGGGCCCTGGACTGCAATAAGCTGTGTAACCTTTGGTCTGTCTCTTGGCCTCTCTGGGCCTCCATTTCTTCTTGTGAGAAGTGGGGACGATGGTTCTCCCAGTCCTTGCCTCATGGACACGGGTGATTGTAAGGGTCAGGTGAGATCACGCCTTGGGGGACATGCTAAAAGCAGTGAACCTTGCGCTGACTGGTCTGGCTCAGTGGACAGAGCGTTGGCCTGCGGGGGACTGAAGGGCCCCAGGTTCGATTCCAGTCAAGGGCACGTGCCTGGGTTGTGGACTCGATCCCCAGTAGGGGGCGTGCAGGAGGCAGCCAATCCATGGTTCTCCCTCCACATGTGGTTGACTAAGAATGGGAAAGAGGGCATGTCACCTTCTTTGTTCTAAACACCATACTTCTGTTGATATGATCAAATTTCTCCATTGACAGAGGGACAGGGGAGAGGAGGACAGCAGGAAGCCGAGCAGAATGTATTTTCCAAGTCTCCCCTCTGCCAGTCTCCCCTGTGGGCCTGTGGGCGGAAGGGTTGCCCCTTGGGGGGCCCCATGGGAAGAAGGTGTTTCATTAGGAAAACTCAGTGAGCCACAGCGACAAGGAGTCACAGGGCATCGCAGCCCTAGGGAGACCAGGCTGGGAGGGAGACAAGTCTGGTCAGACCTCAGGCAGGAGGGGAGACAGAGCGGAGAGGCGTCGGTTTCATGGCGACAGGTGTGGGGCGGAGATAAGGGCTGCCTGCGGATGGATGACACGAGGCTGCCGGGGTCTAAACAGTGTCAGAGATGCTGAAGTGAGATTTCCCGGGGACACGCAGGAGATCCCAGGAAAGTGAGTGGGCCCCGCGGGATGGGAGGATGTCGGTGAACATGGTTTTAAACAGCAGGGGTGGGGTGGGGGACGCCTGGGTGATTCCGCTGTACAGTCATCCCCAAAGCTCCGCTCTGGCCCCCGAAGACCATGCAGGGAGCCCCTGTTGGTTCACTCCCTGCAGATGACACTGGCTCATAAGCCTGTGCTAAACAAGCATTATCTCAGCTATCGTCTGTGAATTATTATTATTATTATTACCCCATTTTCCACATGGGGAAACCAAGGCTCACAGAGAGAAAGCAACCCACCCAGTTAGAGTTCAAACACAGGCATGTTCCGTGTCCACAGTCCACGCCTAGGCACGTGATGGGCGGGCAGAGGGACCCACAGCAGCAACCCTAGCTGGAAGGTTTCTGAAGTGAAGTTAGAGGTAGCCTGGACCTTAAATGTCAGGCTAAGGAATGTGAACTTGATCTTGCAGGTAGTGGGGAGCCATTTGACGGTGTTGGGACATTGACCTGGCAGCCTTCCAAGGACGCAGGGAAGAGGAAGGGCCCGAGCCGCTGAGGAAGGCTCTGTGCAGCAGGGCGGCTCCGCGCCAGCACTTCCTCGGCATTTCATCATCGCCTTGTCCTTGAGGCCGGCTGGAGTCTGTCCTTGACATTCAGTCGGTGCATAAATCCCAGCCTCTCAGGCCAAGGCCCCAATGAAAAGAGAAAAAAGGTTTTTACAGGGTGTGGAGCAGTGCGTACGCGTGTAGCCTTGAGCCAGCTGTCCCGCTCCACTCTCACTAGCTGTCACCCTGGGTGGGGCGCTAACCTCTGAGTCTCACTTCCACTTGTGAAATGGGGTAGAGATAGGCGCCCACCTCGGCATGAAGATCCAGGGACATGGGGCATGTTAACAGCACCCAGCCCAGGCCGGGCCTTGGGTGAGTGCCC
>NW_006289570.1:3950020-3967196 GCF_000327345.1 Myotis davidii | reverse complement strand
TCCCCTGGGGGCTGTGCCTGCCCCTGGTACACAGTGCCTGTCCCTCACTGACACTCGAGCGGCTGCCATAACTTCCATCTTGCCTGAAGAATTGGTATTCCCTTCAACTTTACACGTTGCTCAGACGTTTTATTTTTTATTCTTTTAAATATATTTTTATTGATTTCAGAGAGGAAGGGAGAGAGAGAAACATTAATGATGAGAGAGAATCATGGATCGGCTGCCTCCTGCACCCCCGACACTGGGGATGGAGCCTGCAACCAGGGCATGTGCCCTTGACCGGAATTAAACCGAGCCAAACCGGCTAGGGCTGCTCAGACATTTTAAATGCATTGATTTCTCTTCTTTCCTGGGAAGACTCCAGACTCATTTGTAGGACAGCCCTTGTCCCTTCGAATTGGAAGGGCTGGCTGAGTTACAGGATGGAATCTATTTCTTTTTACCACTTACATTGCTTCCCCCGTCTCCTTCTTACAAAAGCAGTCATACGCAGTGTCGTTCACACAAGGCGGAGAGGAAGAAAACCACCATAATCCTACCATCTGGACATAATTACGGTTGGGGTTTTAGTTCTTATCCTTCAAGCATTATTTCAGAAAAAGGGATATACACATTGGTTTTACATACACACACACACACACACACACACACACACGGGATCTTACCACAGACACGTGCTGTTATCACCACTGTTTCAGTTATTAAGACATTGTGGCCGAAACCGGTTTGGCTCAGTGGATAGAGCGTCAGCCTGAGGACTGAAGGGCCCCAGGTTCGATTCCGGTCAAGGGCATGTACCTAGGTTGCGGGCACATCCCTAGTGGGAAGTGTGCGGGAGGCAGCTGATCGATGTTTCTCTCTCATCGAAGTTTCTAACTCTCTATCTCTCTTCCTTCCTCTCTGTAACAAAATCAATCAATAAAAAAAAAGACATTGTGAACATTTCTCCCATTTCTCATTCTCATCCTTTTTAAGGGCTTAATAGTATTCTCTTGTACCAGTGCCCTGTAGTGCGCACCTAGGTTGTTCCTCATTATTTGCTACTAAACTACATTGAGCAGCCAGCCTGCTGGCTAAACGTTCATCCACACCCATGATTATTTTCCCAGGGTAAATTTTAGAAACAGAACGGCTGGGTCAAAGTTTTTCTAAAAATATATTTTTATTGATATTTCAGATAGAAACATCAATGATGAGAATCGTTTGACTGGCTGGCTCCTGCATGCCTCACATTGAGAATGGAGCCTGCAACCCGGAGCCTGTGCCCTGACCAGGAATTGAACCATGACCTCCTGGTTCATAGGTCGATGCTCAACCACTGAGCCACACTGGCCGGGCTGGGTCAGAGTTTTTGACTGTCAGGTTGGCCTTCCCACCAGCAGGATTTGAGAATGACCAGACCACATCTCTTTGCTCATACCAGGTATTACAGTAACAAAACCTTCTGAGTTTAATAAGTAAAAGCATATCTAGCTGTTTCCGTTTTGCAAATCCACTCTCGTGGGCCTGAGAAGGATGTAGAGGGGTGTGGTGGATGCTCAGATTTGGTGCCCGGATCCCCCGCAGGAGTGGGATGCTGGAAGTGCTATCGGCCAGCGGCTTCAGCTGTCGGCCCCGTCAGAGGTCAGCCACGCCAAGAACTGCCCTGCCCCATTCTGCCTCCTTCCTCGGCAGCAGCCTCACTGGGTGACTGACGTGACTGTACAGGGCTGCCCTCTTGCCGGCCAGTGTAGCTCAGTGGTTCAGTGTCGACCCATGAACCAGGTCACTTTTCGATTTCCGGTCAGGGCACATGCCCAGGTTGCAGCAACAGATCCTCAGTATGGAGTGTGCAGGAGGCAGCCGATCAGTGATTCTCTCTCCTCATTGATGTTTCTTTCTCTTCCTTCCTCTCTGAAATCAATACAAATATATATGTATATCTATCTATATATATAGATATATAGATATTTTTTAAAGGGCTACCCTCTCACCCTGCTCAGGACAGCTCTGGAAGGTCATCCCATTCTCAGAACTCCCTGGGGATCGGGGTCAGCAGAGGCCTCCGCTGAGACTGCGCCTGCATCTGCCTTCTCCCTCTGCCAGTTCTGTTTCCTTCTCTTCCTTCGCTGACCCCCAGGGCACTTCTTAATAAAGCTCCTGTGCACTGAAGAGTCCATTTCCCAGGGAGCCCAGCCTGTGATAGGCAGCATCCTCGTGTCCGTGTCCACCGGGGACGAGCCTGGAATGTTCGGAGGGCTGGGCTTTCCTTTTTGCTTTGAGCTGCCAGGACAATTTGGACTCCACCCAGAGCTGAGAAGTTCCGAGCCTTGGCAGGCAGCCCTGCAGGAGCTAGGCTTCCGGGTAGCCCCCGGCCGGGTTAATTAAGCAGCCAGCAGGGCAAGATTTACTGCACAGTGATCCTTACTCCTCTTGACACCGCTTTAAGATGACATCTCCAGAAATCAGGAATCGTAGCTGCCACTGTGCAATCTCACAGAGGGTATTTCACAGATGAGGAAATGGGCTCAGAGAAGGGAAGTAACTTGCCCGAGTTCACACAGCCAGGGAGCGCTGGTGCTTGAATTCACCCAGGACGGTCCATTCTTAAAAATCAGTGCTCTTTACACTTCACTCGAGCCACTCAGTGGTAATAATAATATGGATTATTGGATCATCATTCACTTTAAGTGACACGGAAACTGCAAAGCACTTAATACAAAGCCTGGCTCATATTAAGAAGCTGACAAATGTAAGCTATTGATCAGAAACTCCCCCAGGGCTTCCCTTTCTTAGAATAAAATCTGAACTCCTTTAGCACGGCCGACAAGGCCACACGGTATCTGGCCCTCTCTCTCCCGTCCTCCCTCATTTCAGTTCAGTGGATAAACCAAGCTCACACTGACCTCAGGGGGCTTCGCACTTACTGTTCTCTTTTCTTGGAATGCTCTTCCCCTTGATCTTTACTTGGCTGAAATTTCCATTCAAAATTCCATTCAGCCCAGCCGGCGTAGCTGAGTGGTTGAGCGTTGACCTATGAACCTGGAGGTCACGGTTTGATTCCCGCTCAGGGCACATGCCTGGGTTGTGGGCTCCATCCCCAATGTGGAGCATGCAGAAGGCAGCCCATCAGTGATTCTCTTTCATCATTGATATTGATGTTTCTATCTCTCCCTCTCCCTTCCTCTCTGAAATCAATAAAAATTAAAAATAAAAAAAGCCTTTTCCCTTGCACAACTAGAACGGGTGGAGTAAGGATTCAAACCTGTGAGTACCATGACAAACCAAACTCTTTAGAGAGCAGAACTCTAGCAGGAGGCTTCGAGTTCTGGCCTAATTCAATCATCAGACGGGTTATGGCCCAGAGAAGCACGGCAGCTTGCCCAGACACACAGCAAGTTCAAGACGGAATGGAGACTTGACTCTGGGGACTGGGGTGCCCCACAGTGCTCAGGCCAGGGTTTTTCTTTCCCAGCTGAGGCCATAGTGCCTCCCCATGGCCAAGCCAGTCAGCTCCCCTCTACACGATTTAAGAATGGAATTATTGGCCAAAACCAGTTTGGCTCAGTGGATAGAGCGTCGGCCTGCGGAATGAAAGGTCCCAGGTTCAAAAAAAAAAAGAATGGAATTATCGGTTTGGAAGACAAAGTTGCAGGTCACATCCCCAACCCTAGCTCATGTTTTTGAAAACCGGAATTCTTTGGAAGTTAATGGGAAACCCAGAATAATGGAAGCTGCCCTTAAGTGTTTGCAGAGGACTCTGAAGTGGTCCCAAGGAACTGACCGGTGACGATCGGGCTGAGTTAATAAAGCACCAATCCGGAAGCAGGTCTCAAGGACAGCTGACATTTATTTGCTGATGACTCTGACTAATCATACTTCAAACACAGCAGAAGTTAAGAGTCTGTCAGGTGAAGCCATTTCGTAACAACAGCTAAACGTGGTCCGTGGACAGTGCTGTGAGCATCTTCTCACGCTGAGGCCCTGGCTCCGGGCAAACAGTTGGCGGGAGGGCCTGGTCCGTCCGGCCTTGATGGGCGCCTCCGAGGAACTAGTTCTCATACTTGTGCTTGATGTGTTTCCACAGCTTCTGCATTTTAAAGACAAAAGCCACAAAGTTTTAAGTTTCCCCTCTCACATTTTACAATTATACTCCCACTGCCCTGGTCCCTAAAACGAGCTTGAGAGAAAGTCTTACCACGTCCTGACAGTTGCAGCGGGAAAATTGGAAGCAGTACCAGGCTTGTCACACATTCCTAATGTTTATAAAATGCTCTGAGCCCTGGCTGGTGTGGCTCAGTGGGTTGGAGCGTCCTTTTGTACACCGAAAGGTCATGGGTTCAGTTCCCCTCAGGGCACGGGCGGCAGGTTCAATCCCCAGAAGGGAGGCAACTGATCCATGTTTCTTTCACATCCATGTTTCTCTCCCTCCCTTCCTCTCTCTCTAAAATCAAGAAAAACATATCCTCAGGTGAGGATTAAAAAAAAACACACAAAAAAGATGTTATTACTTTTATAGGACATTGAGGTACCGAGATTGAGGGATCTGCCCCAAAGTACAATTACTAAGGAACAGAGCCGGGGAGACGGTTTACTTCTTCAACTCTAGGTATGACTTAAGGGATCCTAAACAACAGAGAGTCCCCAAAACACTTCACACCGAGCCATCCTCCTTTCCTCAGACCTGTCCTTTCTGGGTCAGGGACGAGCTGGACTCTCATTCCTAAAAATACAGAAGTCAGGACAACACACTTCCACGCCTCTCCCAAACGCGGGGAACGGCGAGCTGCTTGCAGGAGATGGAACTGTGGTAGGAGCTTTATACGGGCAGAATGCTGCCCTGGCCACAGGCAACACCGCGTTCGTGAACAGAGCCTGCCTGGCTACCGTGATGCATTACAAACTGAACGAACGGTGGGGGACAGGGCTATCTGCACAAGGCGTGCCCTAGTATAAGCCAGGACTTAATGATAAACAGTCTGCACGGCACCCAGCCCAGCGCCTGCCTGATCCCCCACCTCATGCTCCCAATTTCTCCTGAGGAATGTAGCATGTTATTGTCTTTCTTTTTTAATCCTCATCTGAGGACATGTTTTTACTGGTTTTTTAGAGACAGAGGGAGGTGGGGGGCGGGGGGAGAGAGAGAATCATTGGTAGGTTGCCTCCCCCACGCACCCCCACCCGGGATCAGGGATCGAACCCGCAACCCGGGTGTACAAATGTTCTTTCCTGAGTGGCACTGCCTGGCAGGCAGGGTGGCATCTTGCCTGTAGGTCCAACAATATTCACAGTAAATCCGAGGTCGTTACTGTGATCTATGTCACGGGTAGAAGTGAAGCTCAGCGATGCTAAGAAACTTGCCCCACTTAACGTCACAGCTGTAAAGAACCGAGGCCCAGCGTTCCCACGCAGGGCTCCGATTTCACAGCCCCGACTCGGAACCACCGTGAACGCCGCGCCACTGGCGCGGGAAGCCCTGGGAAGCGAAGGCGCCATCGGAAAAGGCAGCCGCGAGGTCTAAGGGGACAGATGTCCTTTTCGCCATCGTCCACCGCTCCAATCTGCCCTCGAAACCCTCCGCGGGGACAGGGGGTTCAGTCCCAGCCCTGACTTCCTGGTGCTGCAGCCCTAGGAAGTCCTTTGCTCTCCCTAAGGCTTCGGTCTGCAAGTGGAAAAGTGGGAGATCGCAATATTTAAACGCCCTGCAAAGTGGACTCTATTGACCTCGTTTGACGGTTTAGGATTCACCCCCGGCAGAAAGGGCAGATGGCAGTCTGCAGACAGAAGACGCGCAGGGTTCACCCCTCTTCCTTGTGAAGGTGCACTGCGCCCCGTCCCACCTCCCTTCCCATTGACACGCTCAGGTGGGCCCAAGGTCATGGATGGATGGCCTAGGCCCTCACCCCCTGGTTGATGTGCTCGTAGATCGCGTCCGCGCCTTGGTCGAAGGCACGCTCGAAGAACAGGGCACCCACGGCGATGGTTAGGGCGAAGGTAGAGGTTCTGCGGAAGAGCAGGGAGTACAGCCTCCCACTTAGCGTCGGAGCCGCCATGTTTCCCCACCGCCGAAGTAGAGACGCCGCGCCTGCGCCGCGGCCGACCTTGCTCTCCAAAGGCCTCCGACGTGCAGTGCTTTATGGGACATGTAGTCCCTCTGAATCTCCGTACTCGTCGTTTTGAATCACGGAGGTAACGGATGGCTTACACGGGACAAAAGTCTTATAAGGTTCAGATCACAGCAGCCCAAACTGTTTGGTAATATTTATTACACAATTTTACTCCTCAATCATTTCTTGCTGATTGAATATTGCTAACTACAATACCCAGAAACCCTCGCGCTCCCCCACCTACCCTCATGGTGTTGCAGCTTTAATTCGCAAAGGTTTCTGGGAAAGGAGAACTGATACCTAAGGAAGGACTACGAATCCCAGCAAGCAGTTCGCAACGCAAGGGCGGAGGAGGAGGAGCGCTGGGCCGTCGGGCCGGGCCGAGTCAGGTACCTTCTTTGCGGGACATCGAGGGTTGCGTTTTGGTCTCCTGTCCCTCACGGGAGGACTTGGGCTCTTCTTTCCAAGTCCGCGCTCCTCCCGGCGGGCCGCACCGTTGAACGGGTTTAGGAAGTAGAAGAGCGAGGGGCGTGGGCGTCTGGGTCCCCGGCTCATCTCCATTCCCTGATTCCTCGGTCAGTTTCAAGTTCTGGGCTAACGTTGGAGCCCGTGGCAAAAAGTCCGGTCCTGGGGGCTGAACCCATCCGCCCGACTCCAGGGAAAAGGGCGGTTCTTCCCATTTCCCGCATCTCTGGGCTTCCCATCCGAGAACCCTGGCCTGCAAGGCGGGAGGGCTGACACCATCATTCCTACCTGGGAATAGAAAGAACAGGAGCTTTGGGGTGCTCGGGCCGTCAACAGATATTTCATTCATTCATTCGTTCGTTTTATTATTTATTTACTTACTTATTTTCATCCTCTCCGGAGGATGTTGTGTGTGTGTTTGTGTTTTAATTGATTTTTAGAAGAGAGGGGGAGGGGAAGAGAGAGACACATCTAATGAGAGAGAAACATCTAAATCGATTGATTGCTTTCCGTACCGACCGGGGGGATCGAATCCGTCACCTAAGTATGTGCCCTGACTGGGGATCGGACCCTCAGCCTTTTCGTGCTCAGGACCACGCTCCAACCAACTGAACCACCCGACCAGGGCAACAACGGTTCTCTGAGCGTCTTCTCCGGGCCTGGCGCTGGGGACTCATTCTGCTGCGTGCGGGCGGGTGGGGAGGAGCAGCAATGACAAGCCAGCGATGCTTTGAAGAGCAGAAGACAGGTTAGCCAGAGGGACACTTAGCCAGAGACTTGCACGAATAGTAGGAACTCAAATAAGGGAGACGTTGCAGCGGAGGCCTGAGGCTGCTGCAGTCGGGGTGTCTAAGGGACAGAAGCAGAGTGGGCTGTGAAGAGGCGGCAGGGCAGCGCAGGTAAGGCCTTGTAGCCTGTGGGAAGGAGCCTTACGTTTTTCTAGCTGCACAGGAAGCCCCTGGAAGGTTTTCGGCTGGGTGGTGACCTGTGCTAATTTACATTTTAATGGCCTCATTCTGGCTGCTCTCTGTTTTGGTCAAGTTAAGTTTGAGCTGCCCCTGAGACATCCAGCTGAGATGTCTACAGGCAACTGGGGATTTGGCTCTGGAGTTCAGAGGAGAGGTCTGGGCCAGAGAGAAAAGCCATTGACTTCGGGGTGTGGCATTGGAAACCAGGGGCTGGATTCGAGGCCCGGAGCGGACTTGTAAACCGGGCAGTGATGCCTGAGTAGGGGCCTGGGAGGGGAAATGTGAGACGCTGTACATCCTCACTGTGGTTATTTTCAATCTGCAAAGCATCCTAGTACCCCTTCGGGATAGGCCGCTTGACGCTTCTGGGGAAGGAATACTTCCGTGTTGCTAATGACAAATCTGGCCGATGGGAAGTTCAGAGGAGGAATTATTTTAGGTGGAATGGGTGGGGAAGACACGGTTAGGTTGTGGCTTGTTTTATTTTTTTACCTCTTTAGTTAATTCTCTTTGGAGCAACAATTTTTTAAAACCTAATTTTCTGCAAGCCATCAAATTCAACTTAGAAATTATTATTTTATACTTAGACCTAGAAAAACAAGAAAAACGACCTTACCTTTTCCTTTGAGTAATGTTGAACACACTAAATCCCTTTAAACATTCAGCCCTATGAACAGCCTAATTGCATTGCCTTGCATATTTAATTCCACTTATAAGTGTAATATATTTGATTTTCTTTTTAAGTATCTCAGATACATAACCTAACAAGCATAATTTCCCCAGAATACTTAAACAGTTACTAAAACATCTAATAAATTAAACCTGTAAACAGTGAATTTTAAGTTCTTGTAAAGAGTTCAGTGCTTTTAATAGACAGATTCTCTTGTCACTGTTCTCAGTCTGGGGAGTTAGTAAAATACATCTCTGACATAAAATTAGGATATGGGGGGGCACCTTTAGTATCGTTATAGCACCCCAGGAGATCTTAATATGTAGCCAGTTTTTCCAACCATTGCTAACCTCTCCATTTGAAGTCACAAGTCTAATGCCAATTACTGACATATATTCTATCAATTTCCTAGCTATATACTTTAACTTTGATATTTTAAATTGGAATCACATTGCTTATCTGTCATCTACGCAACATGTCAAATTCTTTTCAATGTTCCTGATACTTTCAAATACCAAGTGTGCACTAACAATTACTAAATTCAGGACAGGAACATAAGTACGGGTGGGGCAAAGGTCGGTTACAGTTGTGAGGAGGTGAAACACAGAGTTTTTCCTTGTATTGTTTTTTATTAATTATTGTATTATTTTCCATACGGACACCAGTGGATCTGCTTTACACTGCCCTGTACAAGAAGTTTGATTTATTCTACTCTCTCTCTTTACAATTCTAAATTTTCCTGGAGTGTGACAGGACACCCAGCCAGGACGGGAAACAGTTTTATTCATGGACGTGAATACCAGTGAAGTCGGGGTTACCCCTTCAGCAAGCGGACCGATTGGTGACTGGGACTCGAATCGGGGGCCATGCCTCCCCAGGGGCGCTGTCCCCAGCAGAGGCCCTTGGATGCAGGGAATGGAGGCCGGTGAGCACAAGCTGTTCCCCTGGGCTTTTGTTCCTTAGCGGGTGCCTCCTAGCAGGTGCTAGACTCGCTGGTTAAAACGCAGGTTTCTGGGCCCCTCCAGATCTGCCGGGTCCGGATCCTGGAGATCTGACCCGGGAGACTTCATCTGCAATAAACCCCGCACAGGGAGCCACGGGAAAGTTGGAGCAGCAGTTATTTTAAGAGGGCTGGCCTGGTGCTGCCCAGGGCAGGTAAACTGGGGAGGCTGGTCCAGTGTGAGGAGGGGAGACCTGACTGGGTGGTAACAGAGGGTCAGATGGATTTGAAGCCCAGACTGGGGTGGGGGGGAAGAAGGGGGAGGCACACGCCGTTCTGAGCCTGGGTATCTGGCGCAGGAGCCTCCTTCAGACTATTTTTACCTTTTCCATTTGGAAGCTCTGGCCTCCTGGGACCTGTAACTGTCTGATGAGAAACCGTGTCTCCAGCCTGTGGCTCCCTGGAGCCCGATTCAGGTTCAGCCGCCTGCGCTGGGCCAGGTCTGCTTAGAATCGGGGCGCACCTATCAGCCTTCAGCCAGGGGCCAAGGGAAATGTCTCCCTTGCATCCCTTTCCAGGTTCATCCTGGCGAACCAGGTCACTGGAACCATCCGCGGTGTTTCCCAAGGAAGAAGAAATAGGGTTTATCCCTGCCTGACGAATTTCCCACTTTTTATGGGAATTTTTGGGGGACACTTAAAAACAATACATGCTAAATGTCAAAATGTAGAATAATAGAAAAACACAAAGTGGGGGGGAAAACCCTGCGCATAATCCTATTATCTAGGCATTACCACAGTAAATATTTTGTGTCTGCTCTAATCTATGTATGAGTGTGGGAGGCTTTTTTTCCTTATAATAGTGGTATTATATATTCTGTTGTGATGAGTTTTTTCCCATTGGTTTTTGGTGGGGTTTTGTTATTGTTGTTTTTTGAGTGGGGGTGGGGGGGAGAGGAAGAAAGAGAGAGAGAGAGAAACATCAGCAGACATTTTCTCAGGAATTTGGGAGTGGCTTAGCTGGGTGGTTCCGGCTCAGACCGCCCCAGAAGGTTGCACTCCAAGCCCAGGGCTGCACTCATCCGAAGGCTTGACTGGGGCTGGAGGGTCCACTTCCAAGATTACTCACATGACTGCCAACAGGGTTCGATTCCTTGCCACTTGGACCTCCCCACAATATGGCAGCCAGCTTCCCCCACAGCGAGTGATTAGAGGGGAGACACCAGGATGGAAGCCACAGCGCCCTTTTATAACTTGATCCTGTAAGTGACGTCCTGTCACCTCTGCTCTATTCTCTTATCACACAAAACCGTGATACAGCTTAGGGAGCAAACATCACACGGCACACACATGAGGAGGTGGTATCGCTGCAGGCCACGGCTGCTGCCACATCCACAGATGAGTGTTGAGCACCATCAGCATGTCAGGCGCTGCGCTAACACCGAGCGCGCATGCTTTAATCCTCATGGTAATCTTACGAAATAGTATTATTACCTTCCTCTTCCAGATGAGGCTCAGTGGGTAAGCAGTTTGCTGAGAGTTTCCCGGCCTGGAAGTGGCACGGGTGGGGTTCCCACCTGGGTTGAATGATTAGAGGAGGGTTGACGTGGGTGATCAGTGTGACTTCGGGGTGGCTTTCCCTCCCTCTGTTCTTCAGCCCATCACCTGCTACCTTGAAGGACCATCATTTCTCCCAGGGGGGTCCGTAGACTCTGCACCAGAGCCCCCCTAGATCCTGGCCCTCTCCCAGACCTGCTGCGTGGGAAATTGCTGTGGGCGGGGCCCCCACTGCCTTCTTCTGCCGGGAGGAAGGGTTGCACCTCGCTCCCTGGGGTGGAATGGAACGCGATCAGGATGAGAAAGCCCGGTGGTTGCTACAAAACACCGGGGCATCTGAGGGGGACCCCTAACATTGGGGCTCCCCTCAGGGAAGACATCTGGGTCTCCTTGGCATCCCTGTTGGAGCTGGTCCTCGGTGGGCAGTCTGTGGGCCACCCCCACAGGGCGGTTCCAATGCCATCCCATCCAGACGGCTGGCATCTGTGGCGCTGGGACGTTGCCATGCTCCTGGCGGGTGTGCAATGAAGCCGTCCGCTGGCTGCGGTGGGCTGTTTACCTGGGGTCTGGCAGCGCCATAATTAGAAGGGATGACAGGTGAGCTTGAGGGCAGCATGTGGTGAGCCCAAGTCCTGGGTAATTACAGTGTGTGTGCCGGCCCCTGGCCGCAGCCGAGCTGCTGGCTTATTTTAGCCTGGTGCCAGAGCTCTCTGTACCCGAGGCGCACACAATGGAAGGGACCAAGAATATCAATGAAGCACAAATGTCTGCCCCGTGACAGCCTTGCAGCGGAGCAGTGGGAGGGGAAAGAAGGGGTTCTGAGGTCAGGCTGACCCCCGTGTGGGTGCTGGCTCTGGCCTGTGTGGCTGCAGGGCCTCGGCACATGGCTTCGCAGGGCGTGGGGCTCCAGGCGGATGAGGAAGGACCTTTCTCAGTGTCTCCCCTAGCCTTGGCCTTGAGCACATGGGGAGTGTTTCTGAACCTGGGTCCTCATCTGTGAAAGGCCACCTTGATGGGGAGGGGGAGGGTCTCTGAGGGTTAAATGAGGAATGAGAGCCAGGGGCCTCGCCCGCAGGAGTCCAGTCTGAAGCTCTTCCCTCGCCCCAGCTCACCCCCTTCTCTGTTATCCTTTCTTCTACCCCCGTGTCCCCACTAGTTGGTCTTCTTTTCCTTGAGCCCAGAGGACGGAAGGCAGGTGCCCTGGGTGGCCAGGTGCGGGTTAAGTCTAGAGCTGGGCTCTGCCGGAGGCAGCGGTCCTTCGGGGAGGCTGGTGGTGGCAGTGAGAGGCCAGCCTTTGGGGTCTTAGGGTCTCTTCTCGCTGTCTTCCTTATCCATCCTCGTCGTCCCCCGGTTCAGACTTGAGGAGAAGAGGCCTGGCAGGGGTGTCGCGAGTGACTCACAAAGGGAAGCTGTCATCAGTGGGGCTTGTCGGGAGGAGACACTTGTGATTGGGAGCGGCCCTAGGGCCATTCGGCCTGTGTTCTGAGCCCAGCTCCGTGCTTGCTGGCGGTGTCACCTTGGCTACGTCATTCACTTCCTGCCCTCTCCTGAAAAGGCGTCACAGGTCCTGCCACACAGGGTGCCCTGAGGTGATGCGTTTAGAAAGCTTTTAACCTAGTGCCAGTGCAGCAGGTGCACAGTGAGCCAGGTCCTGGGCGACAGTGCTGGGCGTCACCAGTGCCATTGGTATTGCCCGTTCTTTTGTGGTTAATAATTCATCGGGAGCAGCACATCTCTGTGTATCCCTCCCCCAAGAGGCCAGTCAGACCCACCACCTCATTCCCACAGTGAAAGTAGAGCCCAGAGGGGGGCAACGACTTGCCCAAGGTCACACAGCTGGCTGCTCTGTGCCCTGCGTGGTTTCGTCCAGCTGAGTCCGCTGCACAGCCACCATTTCGTCTCGGCCTCCCAGAGGGACACCCCCCCCTCAGTCCCCCCCCACCACCCCACCCCCATCCCGGTTACTCTCCAGAGCCACAGCTCCTGGGCGCTTCAGGCTTCGTGAATGGCTTGGGTTAGCTCCCGGCCGTGAAGCGTTCATCGCTTACCATTTCAATCCAGCTCCTATAAGTTTATTGGCAAGACGGGTGTATTAGAGCTGCCAAATTTAATATATCAAGTCCGTGTGTCTGGGATGTGGTTTCTCAGCAGTAACTGGAGAAAAGAGGTTTTATGTGTTTTCATTTGGAATGACTGTCTGTTAGTAATCCCATTAGAGCCCTTGACTTAATGGCTGCTGTCCCCGCCTCCGCAGGCCCGCTTTCTCCCTTAGCCCGCTCGCTGCCGGGCCTGTCCAGGGGGCTTGTTTGTCTTAGTTCTTTCTCCAGCCTCCTCTTTTCAAGATGCATTTCCCTGTCTGTCTGCCCTGTGGTCAGGCCCCAGCTTCGTATTTATTTGCCAGATCCTGGGAGTCGAGCTTGTGCTGCCGGCCTGTGCTGCCGCCTCATGACCTTGGGGAAGCCTCCGGTCTTGGTCCCCTGGGCCTTGGGAACCTGCTCTGGGAAACGAGGGGCCAGAATATAGGACCTGAAGGGGGAGGGGCTGGTCTGGACTCAGCCTGTGCAGGTCCCACCTGACGGCCTCAGGGCACTTGGTCCTCCTCTGATCTTGTGGCACCAAACTCCCCGGAGAGTCAGAGAGTCACCCCCGACCTGGGCTGCAGATCTCCTGGGTCAGGAGTAGCTGCTGTGGTCACCACGGCTGGAGGCTCTTCAGACCCTGAACCGGCTGCCTGGGGACCTGCCACGGGAGAGCTGAGCCACTCTCCTGGGGAAGCCGTTGGCACCTCTGCCTGGGCCTCTGGCTTCTCTGGGCATCGAGCTGGTGTGGAAGAGAGGACACGCGGCGGCTGGAGCTGAGGGGACCTGGGCTTACCGAGCCTCGGTTGTCCCTTAAGGAAAATGGGAATTGATTTGTTTATTTAACAACTATCTGGTTGCCTGCTGTGCACTGCGCACCACTTTGAGTGCTGGAGCTTCAGCGATAAACAGAACAAAAATATCCCTGCCTGCGTGGATTTACCTTCCTACGGGGAGAAGAGACAGTGAACGGAACCAGGAACGTGTTACCTCACAGGGGATACAAATGAGGCAGGAAATGGGGAAAGCTAAGTGGAGGGTGGAGGGTTCTGCAATTTTAAGTAAAGTGGTCACGGTCGCTTCCTGAGAAGGTAGTGTTCGAGCGAAGATTGAAGGAGTCGAGTGAGCGAGCTTGGCAGGTACCGGGGAGGGCATCCAGGCAGAGGAACCAGCATGCAGACGCCGGGCGGTGGGCATGGGGCTGGCGTGCGTGAGGAGCAGAGCGGAGGCTGTGTGGTTGGCATGGAGAGCCCAGTCGAGAGGAGATCAGAGGCGTGGAGGGTGTAAGGTGGTGGTTCCCTGGCGACATGTGGAAAATTTAAGAAGTGCTGATGCCCAGGCCTCACCCTCACTGGTTCTGCTTTAACTGGCCCCGGGTGGAGGCTGGGCATCAGAATGATTAAAGGACCCCCCTGGGATGAGGCCCGCGAAGCCCCTCACGGGCTGTTGTGAGTTTTAAATGAGGCGGTGGGTGCACGGAAAGGCTCCCTACACAGCCCAGGCCCGGCCCGCAGGGAGCGCTCCGTCTGGTGGTGGGCATGGGCTTCGGGGTGTGGCGTCCCCTCCTGCCCTGACATGCTCTGTGCTCCCCAGGCAGGGCAGCCGCAGCGCGGGGCCATGGGGAAGCGTTACTTCTGTGACTACTGCGACCGCTCCTTCCAGGACAACCTCCACAACCGCAAGAAGCACCTGAACGGGCTGCAGCACCTCAAGGCCAAGAAGGCCTGGTACGACACGTTCCGAGGTGGGTGCCGCCGACTCGGCCGCCAGGCTGCGGGGCCCTGCCCTTCGCTCTGTGCTCCTTCTTATTATCAGACAAGGAAGCCCGTGGGCCAGCGGCCCAGCGCAGAGGGGCCTCCGAAGGTCAGACGGAGCATGAGCGCTTTCCCCAGCGAGCTTGACTGGGGCTGTTGTCAGATGCCTGGCCAGGCTCGGGCTGCTGTGGAGGTGATGTGGGAGTCAGTAGCTGAGAGACAGGGCAAGGCCAGCCACACCGATCCGGGCAGAGGGCGTGCAGGAGAGGGACCCGGCCGGAGAGGAGACTGGGAGGGGTAGAGCTGGGGGCAGGGCGAGGGCCACCACGCAGGACTGGAGGCCACAGTCAGGGGGCTGGGTTGTCCCAAGGGCAGGGAGCGGTCTTGGAGGGGCTTTAGGCAGCAGCCGGTGTGCCCAGAGCTGCATTTGACACTGATAACTGGCTGCTGTGTAAGCAGGGAGTGCAGTGAACGGCGCTGAATGCCGGGCCGACGGGTGGCTGAATAACCGAGCTTCCTCCGGGAGGGGCTGCTCAGAGCAGCTGTGACGGGTGAATGGACTGAGGCTGTCAGCACCTAGCACGGCCTGGCACCCAGGCACTCACTGCAGGAGCTGCTCTGCGCCGTGTCGTTGGACATGCACACTGAGCAGCAGTGAGGGAGGGGCCGAGGGGCTCAGCAGGAGTCAGCTCAAATGGAGAGGGAGCTGGGCGGTGGGGTGAAGGGTCCAAGAGCTCCCGGAATGAACCGAGGGGGGTCCGGTGCTCAGTGGGACCTGGGGAGCAGGATTCAGGGACAGGGCCCAGAGCCTGGAAGGGAGGAGCTGGGTCCCAGCAGCTGAGCAGGAAGGAGAAGGTGAGACAGAGTTCCCTGGTCTGTGGCTCAGAATTCACAAGAAGGGGGTGAGCATTTATTGAGTGCCTGCTGCATGCCAGGTGTCTTCATTTGCTTTTCTTAGTCATTCTCTAAAGCAGCGGCTCTCAGCCCCTGGAGCGAGGATCACCTAGAGACCTTGAAATTAAACAATGCTGGCCCCCTGACCCACCCCCAGAGGCAGGTTTGGGGCGGGGCCTGGGCATGGCCTTTTGAAAGCTCTCCCTGACTCTCCCCATTTCAGACGAGAAGCCTCACAGGCTCGGATGAGGGCAGGTGGCCAGGCTGCTCAGCAGGCCAGGCATGACTGTGGCTGGGGTCTGGGAGTGGGAGTGCCTGGGAGGCCTTTGACCCTGGTGGCAGGCAGAGACGCCCTGTCCCCCAAATCTTGGGGGCTGTGACCTGGCATGGAACTGGGCCTCAAGATCACCCTGGTGTTTGCTCCGAGTCCCAGACTCTCAGCTGACCGCTCCCTCTGAGCTCTAGCCACACTAGCCACTACAGTTACTGTACCCTCTGCAGACATGCCCTTCCTCCCTCGGCCTGTTCCCCATCTCAGTGCAGGCAGAGTCCTCCAGGGTGTCCTCCCCCCACAACACCCCTCCAGGGCATGTCCTTTGGCCTCATGCTGTTTACCCCGTTTATATCCGCGTGGATTAGTGTGGCTGCTGGACTGGAAGGAAGGACCAGGTCTGCCTTGTTCTCCACTAAATCCCCATCCTGGCACGGAGCCTGGCACACAGGGCGTGCTCAGTCAATGTTTGTCGGATGAATGTCTAAATGAACGAGCAAACAGACACGGGGCGTCGGGGCAGGTGTTAATGTTGGGAGATGAAGCGAGAAGGACCAACGGGGTCAGGTCACGAGGAGCCTTGAACACCAGGCGGAGGAGCGTGGGCCTCTGTGCGCAGGGCCCGGCCGGCGTTCCCAGCGCTGGGAGCAGTCAGTCGTAAGGGAGCTTTGAACAGTTCCCATGCTCTCCCCATCGACGAAGGGAAGCACAGCCTGAGACGGGCTTGGGCATCCGTGCACTTGAATAGCTGCCCGATGAGTCTGGGGTTGAGAACCACCAGTCAGGTGCTGGGCAGCCTGGCAGTCTCCTTTCAATCCTGAGCCACCCAGCCAGAATCCCTTGTGTAGGCTCATCATCCTGCCACCCTCAGCTGTCCTACCCCCCTACCCCACCCCACCCCAGCGGGGCCTGGGCAATGTCCTCTGCCCTCCACCAGCCCACCCCCTGGGAGGGTGTGTGGCATCAGCTGGCTGGACTGATCTGACAAGCCCAGTCCTGAAAGATGGACCCCTCCCCACCCTGCTGATCCAACCCCGCCCCCCCAGGGCACCCTGGAGTGAGTCCTCCCATAACCAACTCCTGGCCCCTGCAGCCTACCCTTCCCCCAGCTCCTCACTGCCCTGGGGAAGGGAGGAGCCCCCATTAGAGCCAGGTACTCACCCAGCACCACAGGGGAAAAGGTGGGGACTTTAGACCTACACTGCCACTTCCTGACCATGGGAACCTTTCTCCTGTCTGAACCTCAGTTTTCCCTTCTGCAAAATGGGGGTGTTAGTACTAAGCAGTGGGTTTGTGAGGAGGAAACGAAATCAGAACTGCTCCCATTGGTTGCGCATCCACTAGAGGGTCTCGGGCTTGGCTGCATGCCGGTGTCACCTGGGGAACATGATGCTGAGGCCACTCCCTACCCCACTTTCCTAGCAGGTCCATGTGCCATCAGGTAGAGGGGTCGCCTGCTTCCTCTGCCAGGTCCTGTCCATCCATTATCTGCTT
>NW_006289570.1:3949447-3949996 GCF_000327345.1 Myotis davidii | reverse complement strand
ATGATCTGTGCAAAGGAGAGAATTAAGATTAAATTAATTTTAATAACTTTTCCAAGCTCAAACAGTAAATGACAAAGTTGTAATTCGAATTCATATCTCTGTTACCTAGAGTCTCTGATCTTAGTTACTTCTAATTTTGCTCCCCCCCCCCCCCCCCCCCCCGCCAACACACACACCTTATAGATGGGGAAACGGAGGCCGGAGAGGTTAAACACCTGGCCTGTGGTCATGTGCATCTGGACTCCGAAGCCACTGGTCTTGCCAGTACCTCAGTGGCCTTTAGAAAAGGCAGTGAATGAATGGGAAGGTGCCCAGCCCAGGCCTGCCTCCCCCCCGGGTGACACCAGTGAATGAATGGGAAGATGCCCAGCCCAGGCCTGCCCGCCCCCCCCGGGTGACACCAGGGCCTCTGAGTCAGGGCACCTTGCTCACGTGCCTTACTCATGGATTTGGACTGATTGATTCTTTGCCGACCAAGAACTACACAACATTTACCCCCTAAATATACGATGAAAGTAAAGGTGGAAAAATCCTCAGAAACCAGGGGTG
>NW_006289570.1:3945776-3948405 GCF_000327345.1 Myotis davidii | reverse complement strand
CTGGCGCTGAGAGCCCGCAGCTGGCATGCGGAGGGCACGGGGAGAGTGTTCTGCCGTGTTGCCCGTGGAGCGGTGCCTGGGTCCTGTTTCCTGGTGAGCTTCCTGGGCACCGGGAATTGTTTTTAGCTTTCTATTTTGAAATAATTACAGATTTCTAAGAGGTTGCAGAGACAGGGCAGAAAGACCTTGCGGTACCAGCTTTTAAAAACAAACAAGAACACAGCCACCCACCTCCCTGGGGGATTCTGTGCAGAGCTCAGAGCCTCTGGCCTCCAAGCTTGCCTTTGGCGGGGTCTGGGCGGGGTCTGGGCGGGGTCTGGGCGGGGTGGGAGGTCGCCCGAAGCTCAGACCCCTCTGCCCAGCATCCCGTCTGTGGCTGTCCCTTTATGGATGGGGGGGCACTTCCCTTCCCGACCTCAGGGAGGACCTGCGTGCAGCGCAGGTCAGAACCCAGCCCCTCTCTCTTCACAGATGCAGCTGCCATCTTGCTGGATGAACAGAACAAGCGGCCCTGCAGGAAGTTTCTGCTGACAGGTGAGGTGTGCCACTCAGCTCCGCTTCTGCCCCTGTCCCTCCCCAGGGACCAGCCTGCCAGCCTGGCCTGCTCAGACCCCTGCCGAGCCTCTGCCCCACCCTGGCCACCATCCTGAACCCCCTTGGTGGCCTTGGAGCCTCAGCTGACTGATCCGTGGGGGTCCTCCCCGGGTCGTGCCTTAGGACTTCCAGGGGCTTGTCCTCATTCTTCAGACCTAGAATGTGATTTTATCAGCTCGCGGGAACCAGCAATCGCTGCGAGGTGGCAAGTAACCCTGGAGACGCCGGTGGGGGTGCTAGACTGGCGGATGAAGTTAGCCTGGGAGCCCAGCCCGCTCCCAGCAGGCAGGGCTGGAGGGGCAGCAGGGCTGGCAGTGCCCAGAAGGTGCGGAAGTAGAGCCTAGGGCGCGAGGTGCTGATGTGTCTGCTCAGTATCCAGCCAGGAAAGAGGCCTGTGGTTTAGAGGTGAAGACCTCAGTCAGTGAGGAGCCACGGCGGGTGAAAACAAGGGAAGGAAAATAGGACGAAGCCGGGAGCATGCGTCTCCTCCACGCTGGCCATGAGGGCCTGGCCCTGAGCTTCCTAGCGGCCGAGGCAGAGATGAAAGCCTCGGTGATGGACATGGTGTAAAGGCGCAGCCCTGGGGAGAGGAGCTGCTGTTGACCCGGGGAAGCGAGGTCAGGAGATGGCGCTGTCCCGGCGCGGGCCCCAGGCCTGCAGGTCGGGGCCTCCCCCAGGACTCCCCATGGAGGGCATATTCACTGGGAGGTGGCGCTGGCTTAGGACACCTCCAGTCTTCTGTTATTTTGAGATACATTTTGGTCTTCTCGGTTGAGGTTCAGAAAGCCACCCTGGACGGTGTACCTCCTTTCATGGTGCAGATTGCAGCCATTCAGGCCTTTCTGGGAGCTGCTCACCAAGCCAAGTGAGCGGACCGGCCCCCGGGGGGAGGAGGGGCACGGCCTGGAGTGCAGAGGAAGCATGACCTTTTCGGGGACCCACATGTAGTTCCTGAGGCGGGGATCACCGAGTGGTGACAAGAGCCACGCCTGCAGAGGCTGCGCATCCTAAATGTGGAAGGTGTCAGTGGGGTTTGACCCCCAGCCGGGGCAGGGTCATGAGCGGGAACAATGGAGCAGACAGGTTGCTCTGGCTGCTGTGAGAGCGGGGCCAGAGAGTCGAGTTTTTCTTCAGGGGTAGGGGTAGGGCAACCCCTAAAGTCTTGCCCCTAAACCTCCAGTGACCCCCAGCCCCCAGCGGAGCCCTCCCTGCCGGAGCAGCGAGTAACTGTCTCCCCCTTGCAGGCCAGTGTGACTTCGGCCCCAACTGCAGATTTTCCCACATGTCTGAGCGAGACCTGCAGGAGCTGAGTATCCAGGTGGAGGGTGCGTTTTGGTCGGGACCAGGGATGGGGTGGGGGGCTGCTGGGGGGAGAGTGCAAGAGCTGAGGTTGGGGGAGCTGCCTGTCCCTCCTCACCTCCCTGTCTCTTATGGTCACCGTGTGGGGTTGGCTGAGGGCTGCTGGGCCATGGGGTGGGTGTCAAACTGCCTCCAAACCTGAAGACACCTAGTGGAGACAGGGATGGGAGAGGGGAGGGGCCGGGAGCAGAGGCGCGCCCCCGCTGGCTCTGCTACACCCCTGGTGTCCTTGGCGCACGGCTTAATCTCAGAGGCAGTGTCTTGGCCTGTCAGACGTGGCCGCTCTCGAGATGGAGGGAGCCGATGCACGCAGTGCTGGCCAGGCCTGGCCCGCGGAAGCGCTGGTCCGCAGGGTGGCTGTTTTCCTCCGGCCCCAGGCTCATCCCAAACCGCCCCATGACTCCGACCCATCTCGCACCCAGCTTGTTTGAACTCCACCCATTGCTCGGTCTTCACTCAGTGAGCAAAGGTGTTTATAGGGCATTTTATGGGAAGACAGTCCGGGAAGCTGAGGCTTCTCCTGCCCAGGGTCAGAGACCGGCACTGACAGAGCCGAGACCCACCCGCTCTGCCCTGCGCCGCGCCCCACAGCACCTGCCCCCAGGGGTGGGCTCCTCCTGAGGCCCAGGCTCCCTGCAGGCGTGTCCCTTGTCCAGCTCCACAGGCGTGGGGGGCA
>NW_006289570.1:3940158-3945339 GCF_000327345.1 Myotis davidii | reverse complement strand
GCGGTGGGGACAGGCCCGCGGCTGCTCCTCGCTCCCCGCCTGCTCCCTCCCAGGAAGGCTCTGGCTGGGATTCAGGTCGGGGTGAACCTGCCCTCACTCGCCTCTGTCTCCCCATTCCCACAGAGGAGCGGCGGGCCAGGGAGTGGCCTCTGGACATCACTGACCTCCCCGAGGGCCATCTGGAGGACTGGCTGGAGAAGAGAGCCAAGCGGCTGAGCTCGGCCCCCAGCAGCAGGTACCGGCCCCCTGCATGCCCTCTTCCCGTGCCCTCCTCCCGTGCCCTCCCCTCCGGGGGCAGGACCCCCGCCAGCCCGCCCTGGCCTGAAGCTGAGCAATCTCCATGAAGTGCCCAGGCCTCGGCACTGACAGGGACTCCTGCTCCCCCGGCAGAGCTCCCCGAGGGCTCCCCGCCCTGGACCTCCATGCCTCACACCCAGTTATCTCTGTGGCGTGGCTTCATGGGACAGCGGCCTGGCCTGAGCCTAGGACGCCCGACTGGGCAGTCTAGGGGAGGAGGCCTTCCCCCCGGCACCGCCAGAGGGGGCAGGTCAGGCTTCTTGCCTTCTCAGTGTTCCCATCTAGAGAGTCGTTAGGCTACTTTACAATTGACTTTCATAGCTTTTCACCTTTGTTTTACATCCGCGCCAAGTTTTTGTCCCTCCCCTTTGAAAAGATACAGCACAGAAGTGACGCAGATGTTGGGCCATCCCTTCCCCCTGGTCCAGGGATTTATGTTCTGCACCTCAGGCTTCTTCGGCCGGTTGGGGGCCCCCAGAGAGCTCTCTCCCGCTCCGTCCACACGTCTCCTTGGGGGTTAGCCAGCTGCCTGGGCGCCCAGCGCAGAGCTCCCTAAGTCACGTTCCCTCCCCCGCTGCTCACCTCCCTGCTGTTTCTGGAATAGAACCTGCAGCTGGGGACCCCTAGACTCTAGAGGACGTGAACCTCTCCCCCAGCCCCTTCCTGGGGACCTGCTCTCCCAGCAACCACTTATTCTCCGTGTCCACCTGCCGTCCACCTGCCTCCTGCAGGCTCGGAGCCAAAATGGATTACTCTCCGGGCAGCACAGGCCTGTCCAGCCTTGGGAAACAAGGGCCGTTAGGAGGGAGAGGAACATTTGTTCTTGTCTGTGCCCTTGCTGCCCTCGCCTGCAGGCTGCTCTTGTGAAAAATGACACCCGAATCCTGGGCCCCAGAGCGTTGGGCTCTGCCCCCGAGGGAGGCCGGAGGTGGGCTGGAGCCGGCTCCCCTTGTCTGCGGCCTCCTCTGCCTCGCTCTGTTCCCCACGTCTCCTCCACTCGAGGCAGCCCTGGAAGCAGGCTCTCTGTGACCTTCAAACACCAGTCGCTCCTCGTCTCAGCCCCCCCCTACCCCCCCAGTCTCCTGCCTCCCCTCTGCTCCTCCAGCTTGTCCGCACAACAGCCCAGAAGCTTCTAAACCACACACTGGCCTGGCCTTGCTTAAACCCTCCTGGGCTCCCTCCACCTCTGGTGGAACTTCCCTGCCCCCTCCCCGGCCCCTGGGGGCCGCCTTCTCACCTCTGCCATCTGGCCTCCATGTCAGTACCACTGGACGCTTGGCAGCGCCTTCGCTGTGGCGGGTGTTTCTGACTTAGGGGCACCTGCGCCCGCTGTTTTCCTCGGCCTGTAGCTGCTCCCACCCCGCCACGCCTGCAGAGTCGGACGCATCCTCAGGCTCAGCTAAGACCCCTCTTCCAGCCCCAGGCCTCCCCTCACGGCCCTGAGCTTGCAGTGTTGTCATGTGGGCCTGGCACTGGATGACACGTGGACAAATGAGAGCATTTGGGGAGCAGGGTCCCCGGCCTGGAGGACTGTTTCCTGTATTAGTGCTGTGGGCCACTGTGGGCACTGGTCTGGTGACCCCCCTGCCTCCCTGGGTGTCTGTTTCCTCCCCTGGGGCCACCCAGACTCAAAGGCCCTTTTCCTGCTAAGCAGAGCCTCCAGGGGAGCCTGTCCTGTAAAAGGGGGGATGGAGGCTGGGTGGGGGGGCAGCCTGGGGCGTTGTGCCAGGTTCTTGACCCTGAGGGACCTGCCCAGAGCAGCGGTGGGGAGGGAGGGGCTGGCCTCAGCCAAGCGGACTAATCCCCCAGCGAGGCCAGTGCTGGTCCCTGCCCTCTGTTGTTGGCTCTTCAGATTGTGCCTTTATCCCTTCTAATCTCCCCCTTTGCACCCTGCTCCGGGCTGGCGCTGCAGCTGCAGCCCACGTACCTCCTGAACTCTTTCCTTCTGATTGAGACCAGGGCTGGGCGACATGAGGGCTGCTCCCGTCCTTGTGCACGGGACAGACAGGCCACTGTGCAGCTCAGGGTCCCCATCTGCCCTGGGCGGGGCCGGGGGCGCACTTCAGGGGCTCCTGGTGGAAGGCCTCGGGGCTGAGGCCCAGCTGCCCAGTCATCTGTTCCTCCTAGAAAAGGGGGCTGAGGCTCATGGGGAGGGGCTCCCGGGATCACACCCTCTGTGGAGAATGGGGGTCACCCCAACCCTGCCGGGAGCCCTGGCTTGGCTGGCAGCTGGGGCTGTCCCTGCCAGCAACCGTGGAGCCTCCCCAACCCCACCCTTCTCTGCCGCTGGGGAGTTTATGAATCTCCCCAGAGCCGTAAGTCATGCTGGGAGCTGCTTTCTGCGCTTCCCCACAAGCAGCAAGCCGCCGAGCAGGGATTCCCCGTCCTCTCCCAGCCAGAGGCCCCAGAGCCGCGCCCGGGCCGCCCACAGTCCTCAGATGGGCTCTGTTCAGCTGGTCAGGCCCCCAGAGGGGCTGGGGGTGGGTACGCGAGGCAGACTGCTAGGCCTCCTGCCCCAAGTCCCCCAGCTCCACCCGAGGCCTGAGTCCTCTCCAGACCGCTCACAGGCGGCCGGCCACAGTGCTCCCTGGAGCGGCAGCCTGAGTAGGGGTCACGCCCAGAGGGACTGGAACGTGGGACAGTTGGTGGGGGAGCTGCCTCTGCACCTCCGTCCTCAGGACAGGGGGCCCCAACTGGGCACCAGGGCAGCCATTCACACAGGCCCCGGATTCCCCAGATGTGGCTCCAGGGGTAGGAGAGGGAATAGCTTGAGAAATGACTTTTTTTTTTTTAAGTTATACAATTTTTTTTGGGGGGGGGGGGATTTCAAAGGCTTGCGTGCCTGTAAAACTTTTCTTAAATAGTATAAAAAAGTCAAAAACCACAAAACACCCGTAATCGCACCACTCTGATAGAACCACTGCGACCATTTGGTTGTTTTCCGGGTTTTTTATGCATTTATATATGTTGTATATCTTTAAACAAAAATAGTATCATGCTATATACATTATTTTATAAGCTGCTTTGTCTACTACTCACACCTACATCAGGATCCCTTCCTCGTCAGTGCATAGAGGTCCGCCTTCATTACACAGGCTGCGTGGCATTCACTGCTGTGGACGTGCATATGTAGATAATCAGTCCCCGCAGGTGGACACACAGGTTCTTTCCAGCCCCTCAATCCCCACCCATACCCCGCTCTGCGCTGGGCTCATTCCTGGAGGTGAGGTTCCTGGCTCAAGGGGCCTGCATGTTTCTGAGGCTCTGCTTTCCAGAAAGGTCTACCCTCCTGCACAGCCGGGCGGCAGGAGGGTGAGCGGGGCAATGCCCCAGCCTGGGCCTGCCTGGCCATGCCCCACTGATCCTCTGCCTTCTCCTTCTCTCTAGGGCTGAGCCCATCAGAGCCATCGTCTTCCAGTACCCAGTCGGCTGGCCACCCATCCAGGAGCTGCCGCCATCTCTGCGGGCACCCCCACCGGGGGGCTGGCCCCTGCAGCCCCGCGTCCAGTGGGGCTAGTCCCTCATCCACCCTGGCCCCCTCCGGGTCAGCTCCCACTGCAGTCACAGTAGAAATAAGGGCTCCTGCTGGGGAAGCTGGGGTTCCCTCCTGCTGTGCCCCACAGAGCCTGGCCCGGCTGAGGCGCAGGAGCACCCCCACCAGGTGCAGCCCTGGCCCTGGCCAGTCAGCGCCACCCTCCCTCCCTCATGGGACGTCTTGATGAGACGGGTGAGGAAACTTCCTGTTGGATGTTTATAAAGAAAGTGTCACTACGGCGATATGGCTACGCTTCCCCCTTGCCCGGTGCCCTCGGCTCCGTGCTCTGGCCTCTGGTCAGAAGATGGGCAGATTGGAGTGACAGGTCGTCTTCTCCAGGGCGACCGCGCTGGCTGCCCTGCTCCCTGGGGGGCCGGAAGAGGGTGGCCAGTGTGGCTGCGACCATCACCCGTTTGAGAAGCGGCTCCAGATCTGGGGAGAGAGCTCACGGGCTCGGTCTGCCATTCCCGGCCCCCACATCTGCCCGTGCTGAGCTGGTGCCCGAGCGTGACATGGCTCAGCTGGGGCAGGGATGAGCTGGGTCTCCAGCCTGGTCGGTGTGGAGAATGGGGAGCCCAGGAACACAGGCCCTGGGCTTGAAAGAGCAGCCTGGGTGAGCTTCACGGCACAGCCTGAGCCCCGCAAGGCGGCTGCCTGGGAGGAGGCCCGGCCAGTGGGAGCTCTCGGCCCCTCTGCTTCCTCCTCACTATACTCCAGCTCTATGCTCTGTGTGGGGTGGGAGGGGCAATGTGGCCTCAGGCAAGGGGCCTCTTGGGGGGAACGCAGTGTGGGGGGACTGCAGGGCCACCTCAGTTGCCCGCTCCTCTGGGAGCTTCTGCCCTCCCTGGAAACCCTGTTGATGTGGGAACTGAGGCCAAATCTGGGGACCCTCTGAGCCCTCACCTGTGAAATGGCTGATTCTCTGGCCCCTTGGGTGTGTGACAGGCTGGGTTTGAGTATAAGGAGGGTCAGAGAATGGGGCCCAGCAGAAGGCCAGGGCCCTTAGCCAATGCCCCCTCCCCAGGAAGAGGCTGTCCACCCCCTGCCTGACCCAAACCTCAGGGACCAGGGTCAGGCTAGCTGTTGGCCCTGGGCACCAGGGCCTCTTCCTGCCTGAGGGGCCGCAGCAGCTCCTGGGCCCTGTACCAGTTCCTCCTCTCCCAGGAGCCCCTCGACATGGGAGGAGTTAGTGCTACATACAGGCCAGGGTGAGGCAAGGCAGGGGCAGGGTGCTGGCGGGGCTGGAGGCCGTCCTCAGAGCCGCCCCCAGGCCCTCCACAGCTGGGCCACAGCCCCATGCAAGGGCGGGCGAGGTTGCCGGACATCCAGGCCCCGAAGTACAGGAGGCG
>NW_006289570.1:3938934-3940042 GCF_000327345.1 Myotis davidii | reverse complement strand
AGGACTGCAGGCGGTGGGGGGTGTGGAGGGCCAGCGGAGGCGTCCAGGCGGCGCCTACTTCATGCCGCTGCGCAGCACCTGGTTGGCCGCGATGAGCATGACGCTGATGATGAAGGCGATGGCGAAGGCGCAGATCAGACTCTTGCGCACACACGTCTGGCGTATCTGCTGGTTGGAGCAGGCTGTGGCCACCCGCCAGGAGCACCAGAGAGACAAAAGGGGACAGCGGAGCGATGCCATCAGGAGCCGCCGGCATTGCTCCACGTGGGCTGGTCCCCTGTGCACAGGGGCACGAGGCTGGGGCAGGCCAGGAGCCCCAGCCCCCCTGCAAACCCCTGGTTCCTCCCCTGCTCTTGCAGTTGGTCCCCGCCAGGGATGGGATGTGGGGGTCCCAGATGTCAGTCACTCACTCTCCACATCCACGGGGCACTCGGCCGTGCCCAGGTGGCTCTCCTCCTCCGTCATGATGATGTTCTCGATGTCCTTCATGGACAGGTGCTCACAGAAAGTGTCGTAGAGCAGCCGCTTCAGCTCGTCCACAGTCAGCTTCTGCATGTCGCACTTGGGGGAGGAGACGCAGCGCTCAGGCCACCGCGGCCACCTGTCCCCACCCAGCGCCTGCGGCCACACAGCCAGCAGGGGCCTCCCGATTCCAGAAGCCTGGGAGCCGCTCGCTCCATTCTACCAGCCTCCCCCAGGGAGCCCAGGACCCTCTGGGAGACAGGACACCCCCTTTACCGAGTGGCCCCACCATTCGCACTGGCCCCTCACTGTGCGCAGCCCCGGGTCCCCCCAGGCACAGCATACCTTCCAGAAGACGGTGTCGAAGTCAGTGCCATGGAACCTCTCCGGGATCCCCATGGTGGAGAGCTTGGGTCCCAGGAGGGTCACAAACTCCTCAAAGTCCACTTGGCCGTCACCTGGAGCGGGCACAGGCCTAATGAGTGGGGTCAGCCTGCACCTGTCCAGCCTCAGGCAGGTCCCTCCTCCAAGCCTTGCCCGTTTCAGGGGCACCTGCCGTGCCAGGCTCTGGGCTGACGGTGAGGCCAAGCGTGATGAGG
This sequence comes from Myotis davidii, assembly GCF_000327345.1. Lineage (NCBI taxonomy): Eukaryota > Metazoa > Chordata > Mammalia > Chiroptera > Vespertilionidae > Myotis > Myotis davidii. The sequence goes on along the minus strand of NW_006289570.1, from coordinate 3,938,981 downwards.
CTCCATGGAGGTGGAGGGCGGCGGGAGTGCAGCAGGCAGGCCCCGAG
>NW_006289570.1:3933400-3938891 GCF_000327345.1 Myotis davidii | reverse complement strand
GGAGCCCTCATGGCTCCCCAGGCCCTGCTGCTGTCCCGGGCGGGTGCGGGCCTGACGTTCCCCCACCACAGACAGGAAACGGAGCTCAGGATGGTGACAACCTGCTCAGGCTACCACCTGCTCTCTGGGTGGAGCCAAGTGGGGGCTCAGGGGGACCAAGGGGGTCTGGGCATTACTGCTCCTTAGGAGTTGTTCCATAATAAAATGCCAGGTGGCAAACACAACTAAAGTATTTCTTACTTTGAATGGCGAGACCTGGGCTGTTTAGAATAGACTTCTTTCTACTTTTCTGTAAGCGGCCAGGGGCTTGGGGGTGGTTGCTAGTGGGGGGAGCGACCTGTTTAGAATAGACTTCTTTCTACTTTTCTGTACTTAATTTTTTTTTTCAGGATACAGACCAAGACCCCTAGGTGTGGCTGCGGCGCTCACACTCTGGCTGTAAGCGGCCAGGGGCTTGGGGGTGGCTGCTAGTGGGGGGAGCGAGTCCCCCGTGGTTCGTGCCCCAGCCCCAGCCCCCGGTGAAGGGTGAGGAAACAGCCAGGGGGGTGGGGGGCACCGCTCACCATCCATGTCCAGCCGCTGGATGATGACTTCCAGCTCGACCTCATTGGGCATGTAGCCCAGCGAGCGCATGGCCGTGCCCAGCTCCTGCTTGGAGATGAAGCCATTGCCGTCGCGGTCAAAGACTTTGAAGGCCTCTCGGATCTCTGTGGGGGGAGCAGAGCAGGTGGGGACTTCACTCCTGTTCCCCACCCCTGCTTCCCAGGCCTCGAGGACCCCCACGCCTGCAGCCTGAGCCCAGCAGTGCGTCCACCGAGCCTGCAGGTCTGGGCAGAGGCGACTGGCAGGTGGCCCAGGCGTCCGCATAGCGCTGCTGCTGGAGCTCAGGGCAGAGCGAGGCCCCGGCAGCCGCGGCCGTCCCCAGGGTCTCCGTGTCAGTGCGCCAGGCCCCCACAGCCCCTCCAGGCGTCCTCACAGCGACCCCCTGTGGCAGGAACCATGGGTCCCACTGTGCAAGGAGGAAGCCAGCACCCCACACTCTCCATCCCCACGCTCCCTGTCCCCATTCCGCACGTCCTCCCCTAGCTCAGCGGCTCCGTTCAGCTCAGCCCGTTAGTTAACACGCTAATGGCAGCCACGTGAGGCAGCCTTGCGGGGCTGACAGCTCGGCGCAGCCTGCCTGGGGAGCCCAAGGTTTGGGGGAAAGGGAGGCAGATGGAAGGGCCCCAGCAGGCGCAGGCCAGCTCAGATGTGGGGGTCGCTCCCCTCACTCCATTATACAGAGAGGGAGACCAGCCTGAGGGCCTGGGTGACTCAGGGTGGGGGGCAATGCAGAGGGCTGGGAGCCTGGGAATGCGCACCCCAATGAGTGACCTTGGGTGGGCCTCAGGCTTACCCACAGTGAAATGGGCGCAAAGGATGTTGGGACAAGGGTTTTCCCGAGGGCCTCCAGGAACTGCGGAGGGTCCTAACCTTTCCCAACGCCATCTGTTTCCCTGTCCCTTCCCTGGTCCTCAGCCCAGGGAGGGCCGTAAGAAGTGTTTTCCTCTGGGAGAGAGCGGATCGCAATTCACTCACAGCCTCTGCTCCAACCCCCCGTTCTCCCTACTCAGTCCACCTGCCAGCCTCCTGGCCCGGACGTCAGCAGAGAGCGCGCTCAGGTGTGCACCTGTGTGTGGTGTGTCCATACGTACATATGTGGAGTGCAGACTGATGTCTTTATGCTGCAGTCCTGGAAAACGAGGCCCAGAGAGACTAGGTGGACAGGCTAGGGTCGGTGTGAGGTCCTCGGGGCTATTCCTGGTGAGGGCAGAGTTAGCTGGCCTGAGGGGTCTGTGAACCCTAAAAACTTGACTGTGGGATCCTACACTTGGGGGTCCTTCCTGATCCTGCTGATCCCACGACAGCCCAGAGAGGGTAGCCGTGTGTCCCAGGCTACACAGCAAGGCAGCTTGGACCGAGGCCCCAAACTTCATCAGGTTCTTCCCTGGACTCTGGGAACTGCAGCCAACTCCCACCTGGAGGTTTCCTGAGCCACTGAGGGGTGGTGAGCTCCCCATCCCCAGGGGTATGTGAGCAGAGGCCTGGCGGTACGGAGACTGCGGAGGGACTTCAGTCGCCTGGGAGTCTCTGCTGGAAGATGAGGGTACTGGCCATGTAACCAGGCTACCCAGGGCTGCTTCTATTGGAGGCCCCTACCCCCTTATGGAAGTCCCCAGGCTGGATGGGAGACAGGGGAGGTCAGGGGAATTGTGGGATATGGGGCAGGCAACAGACCTGGCGGTAGCCAAAGGGGCCCCACAGCCATTTCTCGGGCAGGACTGGCCTCCTAAGATCACCAGATACATCCAAAGACCGCCACTTCCACGCCCATGTGTCCCTTCTGCCCTGGCACCCCCAGCTCACACCTGAGGGTTGCCTCTGTACCTTTGTCCATGCCCAGAGCCCTGCCCCAGCCCCAGGTGACTGCTGAGGCCAAGTTCAGGGACCACCTTCTCAGCCAGAGTTAGCTCTAAGTCACACAGACACAGGTTCAAATCCCAGTTCTCCTGCCTCCTGGCTGGGTGACCTGGGCCGGTGTTTGCTCACCTGTCCAGCGGGACGGTGGGGGTGACTACATAGGAAAATGGAGGGTGTAAGTGCTTGACCGGGCCGGCCGGGCTTGGCTCAGCACAGGGCACTGCAAACGAGAACGTCACAGACAGCAGAGCTGGGAGGAGGGGGAGGACTGGGTGAGCTCTGGACACCAAGGTGGGCTTCCTGTTGGCTGGTGCCGGGCCCTGGGGCCCCGGCCTTGAAGTCCAGCTCTGCCGCTCAGCAGCTGAACGACCAGCTGGAATGCAAGGCAGCTCCCTCTCTGAGCCTCCAGTGCTGCACCTGTGCAATGGGAACGTGGCTCCTGCCCATCGCTGCGGCCTGGGCCTGCCGGGGGCTCTCTGAATGGGGTGGGTGTCATCACGTCCCCGTCGCTGCCGCCACCGTCAGCACAGCCCAGCCGGTGATTCCCCGAAAGCCTCGCTCTGACCCTGCGCTCTGTTCCGGCCCACGAGGCCAGAGGAAGCCCGCTGGGCTCGATCTTGGCATGAGGACGCCTGGCCCGGGAAAGGGCTGGCAGGGCCTCCGGGTTTCCAGGCCCACACTGTCCCCCACCTAATGCCTCCAGGCTGGCAGCCCCAACCCCCTCCCACGGCCCATGCAGCTGTCAGGGCCCGGGTCCCTCACAGGCTCCAGGGGATGCCAGCACTCCGTCCAGGAGTTGGGGTCCAGCGAGGGGGGGTGCTGGAGGCCGCTGCAGGGGCGGGGCAGCGTCGTCCTCGGCGGCTCTCTGAGACATTGGCCCTGTGCCCCATCACCCTGGCCTCTGTGAGCTTCTGGCCCGCTCAGAGGCAGCCACTGGGCTTGCAGGAAAGGAGCAGGATGGCACTGCCCTACCCGCGTTCTCCCCATGTCCCCCTGTGGCCCCTCTCCATGAAGGCTCCATGGTCCCGCTGAGCAGGCCAAGGACCCGGCGCAGAGCCTGCCCTGGCGGCTGCCTGTCTGTCTCCTTCCTCCTCCACCAGCCAGAGGACAGGACTGCAGCTTGAGCGGCCCCATTCCCACCCTCAGGTGCTCAAGGCTGTGGATGCCGCTGGGGCAGGCTCAGGGCTCCTCCAGGCCTCGGGGCCTCTGCTGTGTGTGTCTGTCGGGGAGGAGGTACAGGGAGAACCTGGGAGAGTCTCTCACGGGGGGAAAGGGGGCTGATGGGGGCAGGAGGTCCCAGGCTGGCTCTGCCGGGCCATGTCTATGTGCCAACTGCCACCCATCGCATGGCCCCTTCCACCAAGCCCTCCCTACCCTGCACACCCTGCATCCCTGCCTCTTGAGCCTTCACCGATCCCTCTACACTCCAGCCTCTTACCCCTGCAGGCCCGCTCCTTGGCCTTCCCTACTGCGGCGTCTGTCCCGCCCCCACGGCTCATCAGGGCCCGCACTGGGCACTTCCATCACCTCCTCTGTCACCAGCAGCCCTGGGGAGGGGCAATGCCAAACCCCTTTTACAGATGGAGAAACCGAGGCAAGAGTGGCAAGTGATTGCCGAGGTCACTCCATGAGACAAGGATGCAGAGACTCAAACCCAGCGCTGCCTGGCTGGAAGCTCTCATCTTAACCCCCGGCTCTCCCCCTCCCTCCCTGGCCCTCCTCCCCCTCGGACGAACCGCCCCCTGGATCTCTGCGCCAGGCACGTACTGTCTGCAGCACTGCGTCCCAAGCTGCCAGGCTCCTCTTCTCGGCACATGTGGCTCCCCCACTGTGGGCATCCTCCCAGGAAAGGGCCGGGGTGTTACCCAGACTGCCCCGGGGAGCAGACGCACTGATGGGGCACTGGGGAGGTGGAGGGGGTGGAGGGGGCGGAGGGGGGAATCTGTGCAAGGAATGGTCGCCCTGGCCACACAGCCTTGCCCTGGCATTCAAGGATCACTGGGGCCTGCAGAGACTTGGTCTCCTGGAAGGCGGACTCTCGGGGTGCCTGCAGCCAAGAAAGGGGTCAGGCATGGAGGACTCCTTGCCCTCAGCTGTCACTGCTGTGGGCCGGGAGATGGGCTGGGGCCACCCTGGCATCTGCCTGCTCCAAGACCCCCGCCTGCCCACACCAGAGAGGGCCCTGCCCTTCAGATGCCCCCTGTGCCAGGCCCCTCTGCTCCTCGGGGCCCAGGAGAAGAGGATGGGAGAGAAGCAGGGAGGGCGTTTGGTGTGGCTGGTGACTAATGCTCCTGGGCTCCTGCCAGTGTGCCTGCCGGGCAGCCCAAGGGAGGCTGCGGCCCGGCCTCCTTGCCCCCCACGCTGCCAGCCCTGCGCCCCGCTCACCTCTGCACCCTAGGCTCCTCTCAGCTTCTCCCCTTCCTTGGGGTCTACATTTCAGGGCTGGGAGGTGGCAAGAATCTGGACCTCGTGAGGCCCAAAGCAGGGCTGCATGGTGGGGTGGAGGGAGCAAGGGGAGAGAAGGAGGTGGGAGCTGGCTGGCCTGGGGTGTGAGGGACGGGGTTAAGCCCTGCCTCGGTGGCCAGCAGGAAGGAAGGGGTGTGAGCCTATAGAAGGGGGCACTGGCAGGAGGAGGCATTAGGGAAGAGGCAGCGTATGCCCCATCCCCTGCCCTCTCGCCCCTCATCATACCCCACTCCTTGTTCCAGGCCCCGGATGACAGGGCAGGGATGTGGGTTTGGGGTTCAAGGCCAGAGACGCAGCAGCAGCACCCATCCATCTGTCCTGCCCGCATCAGACACCAGACCCCTTTTCCAAGGCTCTCCTGGCCTCGGGGAGCTTTGGGGGGACTCGGTGAGGAGCAGGTGGCTCAGAGCCTGTGGTGCAGTTGTGGGAGGGGGGCTGCTTGCTCCCACTTGATCTTCCCCTTAAGCCAGTCTGACCCCCCCCCAACACCTGCCCCCTCCAGATCATGGGGATAAGGGGGACCTCTCTCCATGCCTTCCCCTGTGCTCCCCCCAACATCCCTGAC
>NW_006289570.1:3932852-3933333 GCF_000327345.1 Myotis davidii | reverse complement strand
CCCAAGAGGCCCAGCCTCTTGGTGCTCTCAGCCCCTCCCCCAACAACAGACAAGAAGATCCCAGGGGGTCAAGACTCCCCTCCCCAGAGCCCCCCACTCCACTCCACATGGGGCCCCAGGAGGTCTGCGGGGAGTGGAAGCCTGAGCACCTGCCCACAGCCCAGTAGGAAAGGAGCTCCCAGGCGCCAGGGGTCTCACTGCTCCCCAGAATTCTCCATCCAGGGACCCCGCCATCTCATCTAGACCCCTGCCTAAGGTCCCGATCCGTGGCCCCATTCACGCCCAGATGGGTGGTGGGTGGGAGGGCAGGCGGGTCCCTGCCTCCCTGCCTTTCCCTTTCCAGGCTGGGTGATCACGACCAAGACCAAGCCGCTGGATCTGGCCACTGAAGCAGCCCACCAGAAGGACAAAGTTATTGATAGCTGACCTTCCAAACTTCCACCTACTAACCCAGGAACAAGTGGCAATGAAGGACTGAGTG
>NW_006289570.1:3931413-3931888 GCF_000327345.1 Myotis davidii | reverse complement strand
CCCCAAGCCCGCGGGGGCTTCCTGTCCCCCTCACCCGGGCTCCCCTCCCTCCCTGCGGAGGATCACTCGCCCCCCGCCGCAGTCACCGGGATCAAGGTGTGGGGGGGCCCTTTCTTCCTGCCCCTTGGCCCGCCCCAAACCCTTCGAACTGAGAGCAGGGAACCCGGGTTAGGGTAAGACCCGGGCCTGGCCGTGAGCTGAGGTCGGCCCCAGGCGGCTGGGAGCTCGGGGAGAATCACAGTGTGGGTGCCAGTTCGGGCTCCAAGGTAGGGAAACTGAGGCTGAGGGACAAGGGCGTTGAGCAAGGTCACGAAGCAGGGGCAGCAGCAGGAGCTGGTCCGGGTCTGGGAAGGCTCCCCAACCCTCGGGCTGACACCTCCTGGCTGACCTCCCCTTCCCCTCCCCATAGAGCCTCAATCCTGGCTCCTTCCCCCGCTCCCACCCCCGGGCCTTCAGAGGAGGAGCCAGGGTCTGT
>NW_006289570.1:3921321-3931322 GCF_000327345.1 Myotis davidii | reverse complement strand
TGAGGCCCCCGAGCACGTGTGCACGTCGCGGTAGATGTTCGTGGGCATAGCACGTGCGTGCCTCTGTCTGTTATCCACGAGGGTGCCTACAAGTGTTTGCAAGTCCCATGGGCATGGGTCAGGAGTGTTTGGACACCTGTGTGTGTGTGCTCGGGCTGTGAGCTGGCAGGGGAAGGGAGGGCAGGAACTGGTTGGCAGAAGTCTAAGTGAGGGTGGGGGGCAGGGGGCAGGCCTGGGGCTGAGCGTGGCATGGGCCTGTGTGCACAGAGGTGAGTGTATGTGTATGGGGGAGGAGATGACCCTCTGGCCTTGCTGTGGCCCCAGCTGTGAGTCCTGCCCCTGGAGGCCCCCTGGAAACCCCCTCCCTGTCCCCTTTGGTCCAGTCGGCCAATGGCCCCAGCGGGAGAGCAGATTGTCACAGCCCTGCCTGACCCTGCCCTTCCCAAGCTGATGGCATTTTTCTGCCTGTTTCTCTGCCTTTGTCGCTGATTAATCACAGTCCTGTCTTGGGGCCTGGGGAGAGGGGGCTCAGGGAGAGAGGAGTGGTAGTCCTGGCTGAGCCAGGCTGGGCTGGGAGTCAGGAGGGACCCCAACTATTTATGTCTCCCCAGCCTCTGTGGGCTCCTCGGATGCCCATTAGGACCAGTGCCTGTGGCTTTAAGAGGCCCCGGGAAAGCCCACACCTGAAACCCTTCTCATCCCTCTGCCCCTTGTCTGACATCCCACCATTGTCGCTGCGGGCTTTGCGGTCCCTCAGGTCCTCTGGCGGACAGATGACTGGGGATGTGAGAGTTTAGAACTCAGAGCCAGGCACACCCGGGGCTCCTGCATCTCCCACCTCTGCGGTGGGAACGTGGCCATTTCCCTTAACCTCCTGGGGCCTCGGTTTCCCCTTTGTGAAGTGAGGGTGGTGAGGCCACCTCCCAGGCAGTGGTGAGGCTGAAATGAAGTGACATATGAGAGGTGCCTGGCAGGGCAGGGCCTCCCTGGATCTCCTGGGAACTTCCTATTAGCATGACAATCCCCCCGAGAGATATGAATTAATAATAATTATGGCTGCCACTTATTGATGGAGAGTGGGAGCCGCAGCGGCGCACTCCCGTGGTTCTTGCTGAGTGGCCAGGCTGTCCCAGCCCAGGCCAGACGCCCTAAATCACCGAGGGAGGGTGGGCTGGAGCTTGCTCAGGGGTTGGTGGGAAACCCAGCTGGGGGAGGTGAGGACTCTGAGAGGCTGCAGCAGGACGTGTTCAGTTCACATCAAAACCCGATTTTTATGTTTTAGAAGTTTTTCTCATCAACACATTCTCATCCTCAGCTGTGCTTAGGAAAATTGGTGAAATCGAGTGAGGACAGCTGGAGTGCATTTATTATTTATACCCTGCTACAACCACCTTAGAAGAGTGCTTATGCTGCCAAGACCGTGGTCGTCCAACCGCGGCTCGCAAGCCACATGAGGCTTCTTGGCCCCTTGAGTGTGGCTCTTCCACAAAATACCACGTGCGGGCACGCACGTACAGTGCGATTGGAACTTCGTGGCCCATGCGCAGAAGTCGGTATTTTGTGGAAGAGCCGGTGGAGAACGGATGTCGCAGAAACAATCCCTGAGATGAACCAGACAAAAGCCACATGGGTGGGCCTACCTCGCCTGGCCAGGCCCTTAGACCTGACACAGGTCTCCTCCAGGCCTCAGCCGTGGTCTACGGCCAAGGGGTCGGGCTGTCTCCCTTGTGATCAGGCTACTCTGGGTCAGGCTCCACCAGGCCAAAGGGACAGGACTCACTGGGGGTTATCACCCCGAGGCGGTAGCATACTCCACTGTGAGAGCTGTCTCTGGACCCCCAGGTCCCTGGTGGCTCAGGCCAGTCTCTGTCCTCTCCTCTGGCTCAAAGCCAAGGCCCACAGAGCTACGCCTGCTCCCCTTCGCCGGTGGATCCGTGGGCTCCACCTGGGCTGTGCGTGTTACCAGCTGAGTCGTCTGAACCTCTGAAGGCAGTTCGGCTTTGCCCCCACTCGTGGACAGGGGCGCTGCAGGGCCCCCGGGGAGTCACGAGGCTGCATGGGGCGGAGCTGGGGGCTTCAAGCCCCAAGTGGGAGCAGGGTGGGGCCAGAGGCCAGGCTCTGAGCCCTGCTGATCTCTCCCTGCCCTTTCAGCCTCAGAGGAATGCGGCCTCCTCTGGGAACCATTGTTAACCTCCTGGCCCTCCCCCGCTGCACATCTGGGGTCACTGCGCATCGGGGGGGGGGGGGGGTCACTGGGCAGCCCTGGGTAAGCCAGGCTGAGTCAGAGGAGGAGAGGGAGCTGCTGGTACCTGGGGCTCACACAGCCAGCTCCAGAGGGCTGTACGATGTGGCTGAGGCTGCCGCCCGCCGCCTGCTGAAGGGCAGCAGAGAATGGAGGGGGCAGAAAGGACATGAGGACAGTGGTCTGACTTTGTGATGGAAGAGGCAGTGCTGCAAGCAGGAGGAGCTCTGCATGGAGAACCCAGAGCTGGCTCTATGACCTTGGGTGTCTACCCTCACCTTGTACTAGTGAAATAGGACCACCTCTAACCCCCGGTGTGAGCACTTAGGTCCTACGTGTAAGTGCTCGGTGTGCGGAAATGGTGGTTCTTATGACGAGTCAGGGGAACTCCAGGAGGAGGAGCCAGGTGGGCAGAAGCTCAGAAGTGTGAGGGGCCATAACCGGTTTGGCTCAGTGGATAGAGCGTTGGCCTGTGGACTCAAGGGTCCCAGGTTTGATTCCGGTCAAGGGCATGGACCTTGGTTGTGGGCACATTCCCAGAAGGGGGTGTGCAGGAGGCAGCTGATCGATGTTCCTCTCTCGTCGATGTTACTAACTCTCTATCCCTCTTCCTTCCTCTCTGTAAAAAGTCAATAAAATATATTAAAAAAAAAAAAAGCTTGCAGCTAAGCCAATATTCATGCTTTTCTTTAAAAAAAAAAAAAAAGAAGTGTGAGGGGCCCACCCTCAGCTCTGGGGGGCGGGGTCTCGTCTGCATCCTCCAGATCCTGTAGCTGGCCCAGGGCTGGGCTGGGCTGGGGAAGGGAGCGGGGCTGGATGAATATCTTAATGAGTGAACGAAAGAATAAAGGAACGAATGAACGACCGTCCACCTGCCCTTCGGCACTGCAGCTCCGTCCTCTTCTCTGCATGTCACAGGGGAGCAGCTGGCGTGATTGCGGGGTGTGAGTTATGTCTGTCGCTCCCCCATCTGGGGGAGGTGCCGCTGCCATCACCCAGCACTCCCTGGGGTGTCCCCAGGACACTTGCGGGCACCTCCTAAGACGGGTCTCCACAGACCTCACCCACTAGTACTTGGCCGGGGACACGGTGAGAGGTGACCCACCTGTGACGTTGGGAGAATCCGCCGCGTGCAGGGAGGCAGGGAGAAAGACGTGGGGACCATCCTGAGCAGGGGGAGTAGGATGGGGGGCTGGATCTCTCTCCTGTCGAGGCCAGTTTGCTCCCCACCCTCCCTGACCAGGAGGGGACCGCTGCTCTGAGGCCAGCATCCTCTCACCGCGCGTTCAGCACCAGGGAGAGCTCCTGGCAGCCGCAGGGCCCTGCAGAGTAGGGAGAATTTATTGCGGGACACGCAGAGCCTGATAAGGCAATAAATGAACCCATTGTCCAGAGGAAGGAGTCAAAGTGGAGGAGGGCAAGCACCGAGCTCAAGGTCGTGTCAGGACTGCTGACCTCAGCCCAGCCAGAGCCGCGGGGCTGCTGGGGGTCGCAGGGGGTCAGCGGGGGGAGGGAGGGGTGTCCAGGGCGGGCAGAGGCGCTGGCCTCTGCTCCTTGGCTGGGGGACAATATTGTTCCAAGAACCCGCTGGGGACAGTGTGTGGAGGTGAATAAAATATTCATCGTCTGGGCAAACTCATACCATCACTGGATGAATAATGGAATTTATAGACTTGCAGAGGCAGACCGAGCCGGGACGGGGTGGAGGCCCAATCCCAGCAGCCCCTGTCTGCTCTGCTCTCGCCCTGCCCTGGGCATCCCCCCTCCTGGGCCTCTAGATGCCCAGCTCCCACAGGTGACCGGGGCAGACAGGACCAAGCAGGTGACAGAGTCCTGGAGAAGGAAATGGGACGAAGGGGACAGGTCTTGCACCTGCCGCTCTTTGAGAAGCAACTTGGCGATGGAGAAAGAGCACCGGACGCAGAGTCCAGTGTGGCCGAGATGAATCCTGTCCTCTGTTACCAGCTCTGTGCCCCGAGTGTGGCACCCGTCCTGCCTCAGTTACCTCCCCTGAAAACGGGGTTGGTGCTGCCACCACCCAGCCGGGGCTGCCGCCCGCGAGGATCTGGTGAGATGACCAGGTGACGGTGCCTGGCGCCACTCGCTGTCCCTGGCACGCACAGCGCTCACACTTGCTACTGAGGCTGACCTGCAGGTCCTCCCTCGCCGGCGCCCAGACTCCCCTGAGCCAGAGTGGTCTGGATTCTAGAAGGCAGAGGGCAGCCTGGCTGCAGGAGCAGAGAAGCTTCTAGCCCTGAGGGCAGGTTTTGTCAATGAGTGCAAACACCTGGCAGGGAGAGCGAGGCACAGGCACTCACCCAGGACCCATGGGGCTGGGCTGGGGCCTGGGCCTGGCATTTTTAAAAATATATATATTTTATTGATTTTTTACAGAGAGGAAGGGACAGGGATAGAGAGTTAGAAACACCGATGAGTGAGAAACATCGATCAGCTGCCTCCTGCAAACCCCCCACTGGGGATGTGCCCGTAACCAAGGTACATGCCCTTGACCGGAATCGAACCTGGGACCCTTTGGTCCACAGGCCAACGCTCTATCCACTGAGCCACACCGGTGAGGGTGGGCCGGGCATTTTAATCAAGCTCTCCAGTACCTTTGAAGGCACAGCCGGTGTCAGAACCACTGCTCCAGAGGCAGAAGGCCTGGTGGGGGAAACTGAGTCTGGGCAGGCAAGAGGGTTTTAGGCATGTCCCACCCAGAAAATGACAGAGATCCCTGTCTCTGGTCCCCTTTGGGCCTCTGTCTCCCCTCCTGGGAAGTGGGAACCTACCCCCGGGGCATGGCCAGGCTGCTATCTGGGAGGGAGATGGTGGGCACAGAGGGCCCAGCGCCTGCTCCGGGCCCGTTTCCTGAGTGACAGCTGTGACAGCTGGCAGGAGACGAGGCGCAAGGCAGCTCCTAATTGCTCTGGGCTCCCAGATCCCTGCCTCGTCTGTTGCCTTTGACAAGATGCTCCACCAACCTGCCTGCTCTCCCACAGAGGCCCTTCTCTGGCTGGCCTACGATAGGCGGGTTGGTGGGGGAGGATTGGGGGGCAGTTGCGTCTCCCTGCAGGGTCTCTCCACCTCTGGAGCAGGGTGAGACTGGGGCCCTGAATTCTCACGTCGCCTGCCCGTCCTCTCTGCATCTCTCTGGGTGACGCGAGGGGCTATGTGTCCGTTTCCACTCGAACAAGGAGCTGCCCAGATGCTGAAATGCACAGACTCTGTGGGTGGACTCTGCAACCTCATTGGGCACCCCTCCCCCCACCACCAGGGACACCAGCATGTCCTCTGGGATCAGACCCAAGACAGAAACTGTGTGACCTTGTTGGGCAAGTCATTGGAGCTTGGAGTGTTGGTGCCTCGCCTGGGAGTAAGGGCACCTGTCTGTCGGGGCGAGACAGGGAGAGGAAGGACACAAGGTGCCCAGCCCAGGGTCCGAGGCGGAGCACAGATGTTCACCGTCCTCAGGGTTCCGGGGACCAGAGGCCCTTAGCACACCCCTGGGGCTGAGTTTTCAGGTGGGTGCCTGCCTCCCTGTCTCCAGCCGCCCACCACCGCTCAAATTCCTTCCCAGGAGCGTCAGCTTATTGACCCGGCTTCAGCCCTCTGGCCCAGCGCTTCCTCTTCCCCAGGCATGGGCTGCTGCCTCCACCTGCTGCCACCTGGCCTGGGCGCAGCCTGCGTTTGCACACCTCCAGGCGCGGGGCTCTCACCACCTCCAAGAGGCAGAGCCAGCACTTACTTGTTCCCTGGGTTCTGGCTTTGTGCTCCAGTAGCGCCCCTGTCCTGAGACAAGGCGTTGAGAGCCCCCCCAAAGGGACCCCTGCATGTCACCTGGGAGACAGACAGCGCCAACCATTGACGAGCAGCTCATCAGAGTGGCACTCCCCCAACCACAGCGTGTAAGGTGGCACGGTGAGCCTGTGTGCAGAGGGCGCTGTGGTGGCAGAGAGTGGAGGCAGGGGAAGTGGAGGCCACACTTTTGGAGGAGCACCTGTGGCCCCTTGTCCCAGGGCCCAGCTGCAAAGGTCAGCCCGGCCCCGAGAGACGGGGACACAGATGGGTGAGTTTTGAAGAGGAGGAGCCGTGGGGGTGGCCCAGGCTGAAGGTGCTGCTCAGGGAGGGGCTGGTCCTGCAGGAGCCCCGCCTATCCGGCCACCACCACTTCCGTGGGAAACTGGGCTGTGATCCTTTGGAGTCCCCAGTGCTGGGGACCGGGGCTAGGCCGTCTCCAGGGCTGAGCGAGGCCTGCAGACCAGGCCTGAGCCAGCCCCCCACCCCGGGCCCTCTAATGATCCTCTGTGGCCCGCAGTGCCCGGGTTGTGTTGAGCCTAAGTGATGATAAAATCGACAGCAGTTTAATTGGTAATTTTAATCCTGGACAGAGCAGTAATGGCGTTACTAATTGGATCGTTAGAGATTTGTGCTTTATGGCTGTGTAATTAGAGGAGCTGTGTGGGGCTGGAGTGAACTGGGGGGCCCTGTGGGGCCAGGGGTCATCCTAACTTAAAGAATAAAAAAACCGCAAAACAGACACACTACCCCCGTTCTCCCTCTGCCCGGCTCTGGTATCCTGCTTGCACTCATCACAGCCTAACGTGCTGGGACTCTGCCTTCTGCCTGGTGCTGAGTTTTAATCATTGCTGCATCCGTGTTGTGACGTACAGTTGATGCTCATACATCGATGTTGAATGAATGAATGAATGAATGAATGAATGAACAGGAGGTTCCCTGAAAAGGCGGCCCTGGCAGGTGAGGGCAGGTTGTGGGGCTGAAGGGACAGGAGGTCGATGCTGGGCCGAGACACCCTGGCTGTGAGCCCTTCCTTCCCTCCAGCCCTGACTCCCACCCCCACCAGTAACTCAGTCAGGAGATGGCACCCCAGCGACTGACATCAGCAAATCACTCGGTGGAGGGGCGGCGATAAAAATCTCTGTCCTGCTGCCAAATACTCAACCTCGGTGCCTTCCACTTGCGCGGCCGTCAGCCGACCTACGCTCCCCTTCAGCCAGGTCACCTCGTGGCCTCCCACTGCCTCCTTCCGCCTTGCCCCCCAGCAGTGGCTGCTCCAGGGTGGGCTTTGGGACTTGAAGGTGGGGTCCCCCCCTCTGCGGAGCGCAGCTCCCGGTTCACAGGCAGGAGCCGGTGCCTGAAATCCCACCAGCAGCACCCAGACAGGCCGCACCCCGGCCCAGCGCTGGGGCCCGGAGCTCCCGGCACCCCCTGCCCACCCACCTGGCCGGCTGCCTCCGCCTTCATCAGGTGATGTACGGCCCACGGGCCCTGCCAGGAAGCAACGGCAGATGGATGGGCAGTGCGGAGGGTGGGCTCAGAGCCAGGAGCCGGAGCAGGGAGAGGAGGTGCCTGGCTCCAGAGAGAGCCATTCCCGGAAGGCCACCCTCCCTGACCAAGGGCAGGACGGGGAGTACCGGCATTGTCTCGGGCATGGCTCCCAGGCTGTGGCCCTTCTTGTGGGGCAGTGCAGGGAGCTGGGGGCTCCTGGCTCCTTAACGACGTCTCCTCAGGCCTCAGTTTCCTCATCTGTAAAATGGCACCAACCACAGCCCCAGGCTCAGGGGTGCTCCAACCCCCAACCCTGGGAGCTTGGTGCTGGGCCCGGGAGGCAGGCGCTGTCCCTACAACTCTGCTCCCTCCTCCCTGTATTGCCCCACCTGCGCCGCCCCCACCGCTTGGCCTTTGGGGGACTCACACACAGCCAGAGATGGGCAGGGCCTTGGCCAATGTCTAGTTGGACCTGCCTCCCGTTATCTCACAAGGGACCACGGGTCTTGAGAGAGGCAGGTGGGAGGGCTTGGGTGACCCCTCATGGTGATGCTGAGAGAAGCACTCTCCCCATGATAGGCCCAGGTCGGGGGCGAGGGGGCGTGGTTGTAGCTGCCCACCAGGTGGGAAGGACAGGCAGGGCAGCTCTGGGCCCAGGGAAGGGGCGGGGCGGGGCGGGGGAGCTTTGCGGTTCCTGTGACTGAGTCAGGATGCGCCAGACGTCTCCGTGGGCTCTGTCTGCGTCCAAGGAGACCAGGACACCGGGCAGACGAACGGCGTGTCCTTGCTGCTGGCCTGGAGGAGGGACGGGGAGACGGGGTTCGTGCTGGGAACCCGGGCTGCCTGCTGGGCTGGGCAGCCAGCGTCTCCCGGCATCTGTTCACCTGCCCCGCTTCCCAGAAGAGCCCGGACTCCGCATGGGGCTCTCGGTGGCCGTGCACGTGGCACAGATGCACACAGGCAGGTCTGGCGGACGCCTGAGGGGGTGTGGGCACGCCAGGACGCACGTGGGCGTGTCGGCCCGGACGTGTGCTCTGTGGCCGGGTTGGGTGCACACCTGTGTCTGAACACCTGGGGCTCGAGGACTCAGGGCACAGCTGGCGCTCAGTCGGGGCGGACGCGTTGTGGGCACATATGTCTGTGGCTCAGTGAACTTTGCACGCGTGGGCCTCTCCACACACGCAGGCGTAGATGAGATGTGCACGTGTGTGGGTGGATGTAGGGAGAGACAGGTTCTCACCCAGCACCAGGCCCTGCAAGCTCGGCCTCGCGTTGTGGGCACATATGTCTGTGGCTCAGTGAACTTTGCACGCGTGGGCCTCTCCACACACGCAGGCGTAGATGAGATGTGCACGTGTGTGGGTGGATGTAGGGAGAGACAGGTTCTCACCCAGCACCAGGCCCTGCACAAGCTCGGCCTCAGCCTCAGTAAAAAAAAAACCAGGGTCTGTCCCCCTTGTCAGAAGTGGGGACTGAGGGCAGCAGCCAGCCTAAGGCCGCAAGGTTTCCCGCCTGGAAATGCAGGAGAAGGACCCCTGCTCCGTCCTCCACAGGCTGGGGCTCAGACAAGAAAACGCCCCCCAAGATGGGAGACAGGTCTGACCCGGAGAAAGGCTCTGTAGCCAACCACGGGCTGGGACGCTGTTCTGGAAGGTGAGGGTCCCTTTGGACTTGTTCTGAGCAGGGGCGGGGCATGGCCGTGGAGCCCCAGGGTCGGCCGGGGCCTTTGGGGTCACTTGAGCCCCCTCTGCTCCCTATGGGCGAGTCCCTGGCGGGGACCCTTGCAAAGGGGGGGAGCCCCAGCCAAGGGCCTTGTCCCCTCTCCGAGCCTCTTTCCTCAGCTGGAGAATGGAGCCCTCCTCGCCCCGACCCGGCTGGAGGGCTGGCGACCCAAGGTCATCTCAGGGACAAGGCGGCGGCCCTTGCCCTGCTTCCCGCCAGGGGGCAGCGGACGGACGCGGGGGCTGCGGGATGGGAGGCAGGAGACTGGCCTTCCAGTGCCGTTAGTGAAGGGATTTGTCATGTTAATGACGCGATCTTTCTTGCCCGGCTCCCGTCAGTGGCAGCAGGAAGGGCCAGCTGCCTCCCTGAAGGAGGCGGTGCCAGTGCTGGTGGGGGGGTGTCCTGGGACCAGAGGCCTGGGTGCTGGGGTTTGAGGGGCGTCGACTCACCTCCAGCCCAGCTCTGCCTCTCTCCCCCTGAGTGACCTTGGGCAAGGCCTTCCCATGGCCGAAGCTCCGTATCCTCATCTATAAAGTGGGGCTCACACGATCCGATCGCTCCCTTGGCTCCCAGCATTGGCTGCTGTCGGTAAACAGTCTTGCACATCCCTCCCCAACCCACCCCTCCAGCCCCCTCTCTCCTGCTCCTCAATTTCAGCAGACCCTCCCCCACAGCAGCAAGATCTTTTGGAAGTGCCCACCTGGCACCTCACTCCTCTCACCCAAACCGGCCCCACCCCACCACACCACCG
>NW_006289570.1:3911824-3921301 GCF_000327345.1 Myotis davidii | reverse complement strand
CCCGTCCCCATCCTGTCTCCATGCCTCCGTCACCCTGACTTGTCGCTGTATGAACATACCTGGCTCTCTCTCACTTCCAGGCCTTGGTATACGCTGCTGCCCCGCCTTAGTCACACCCCTCACCCTGGCCCCTCGGACCCGAGTCCCCTCTGGCTGTCATACCCACCCTCTCTGTGCCCTGTGGCAACATTGGTCACCCTGGACAGGGCGACCGCTCGTGTCCTCATCTGTCTTGCTTGCTCTGTGTTCAGCACGTAGTAGGCCCTCCCGTGATGTGTTTGTTGAATGACTGAATGAGGGACCGCGGAGCTGCCCTCTGACCCCGGAGCACAGCAGTGAGGATGCGGGTGGCGGCGGCCGTGAGGGTGACCTGGCTTAGCCTGGCCAGATGGAGCCCAGTCCCCGGGGAGGGGAGAGGCAGAAAAGATCCATCACCCGAAGGTTGGTCCGAACAAGTGTGGGCGTCACGCCTGCCCCCCACGGGGTCCCATCCATCATGCTGTCCCCGGGACACGGGACACGGGACACTGGGATGGGGCGGGCAGGCAGCACCCCTTCGCCAGGCCCCACGGGGCTGGACACGTCCGGAAGTCTGCAGCTGTCTCCTGTGCAGGGGAAACTGAGGCCTGGGGGAGACTCTGGAACCAGACCAGCCAGCGCTTGAGTGGCAGCTCTGGGACTCCCTTGTTTGAGCCCGGGCGAGGCTCTGGGAGTCAATGTCCTCATCTGTAAAATGGGGGCGCAGCCACGACCCTGACCCAGCAGAGGGGAGGATTAAGGATTCCGATTGAGGCGATTGAGGCTCATGCCAGCAGGCTCCTCGGGCCTCAAGGGGCAGAGCCAGTGATTCAGGCAGGACCGGCTAATTGTCTGGGCCGTCAGAGGGAAGGAGATGATGATGGATGCTCCTCCGACTGGAGGGGCTGGGGGGTTGGGGGGGACAGGGTGGCTGAGTGATGACCAGGCGCCCTGCTGATTACAGCTCAGCTGTCCCGACCAGCTGGCCAGGGGGACAGCTTGCCCCAGGCTCTCTCCCAGCCCCCACGCTGTTTGCTGGGAAGTCGCTGGCTCCCTCCTCCTCCTCCTCCTTTTTAATTATAAGAACAAATGCTTTCTGAGCCATCATGTCACCGGAATCACGCAAGGGCCTGGGGGGTAAGATCCGTGGGCACTTTAAGGTCCTCATCCCACAGGAGGGGAAACGGAGGCTCATTCATTCACTCAGCAAGTCGGTGCTGAGCCCCTGCTCTGTGCCCGGCGCTGTGCTGGGCACGGGGGAGTCAGGCAGCAGTTCCGGCCACCTGCTCACCCCAGGCACGCTGCGAGGGACAGGTGCACCGGGACTGAGTTTGGACCGATGAGGCTGTGACGGGCAGTCATCCCTGTGTGGGGGATGCACGCTCCCTGGCGACTGTGGGGTGCTCGGTGCCAGGCACAGTGCTGGGCACGGAGAGCGCACGGTCTCACTCACTCATCCCAGGCAGACCCCGGGCACCCCACTTTCCAGCTTCGAACACCGGAGCTAATGCAGCGACTTGCTTGGGGGCCCCCAGCTGGGAGGAGGTGACACCCAGACCTGCACCAGGACTTGGCTTTTTCTCCTCCATCAGGTCCCACGGCCCCACAGCGATACGTTCAGTGAGGAGCTGCCAAGTGGGGGGCACGTGAATGAATGAGCAGAGGCACCCCAAACGCACCAAGCCCAGCCCCCGCATCACCTATTCACCCCACCACCACCTCCTCCCCCAGAATCTGGCTCTGCCCCGGAGCAGGCCTCCCCACACCTGTGGTGCCCAGAGCCACCTGAGGCCCGGGCCACCCAGGTGACGTGAGGGAGGGCTCCGTCCCGCCTGCTTTGAGCTGGGATTGAGCGGGGAGCAGAATGGGCCCAGGCAGTAGGGAAGGATGGGGTTCAAACCCCAGTTCCGAGACGTCGCTGGGCCTCTCTGAGCCTCTCCTCCCGCCTCACATGGGAGGGATGGCGGCTGCCAGGGCTCTCCTGGGACCTCCTGATGCCACCCACCGGGGTGCGACCTGGGGCGGGGGCGTGCCTTGGGCAACGCGGCCCTCCTGGGCCTGCTGAGGATGAAGAGGCAGACCACGTGTGCCCAGGCCCACACGCATCACCGTCGCTAGTATTTTCATCCTCCTCGGTGCCTGGCCAGGGCAGCTGCTGGGGGGATGTTGTGGCCCTGGCCCCAGCAGACAGGGTCAGTGCAGGGGGGAGGGGAGGGGCCTGCCCTCCTGAGCCAGGCCGTGGGGCTGGGCTGGGGCTGCCAACGGAGCGGAGCCGGTTCTAATGAAGTGGGTTAGCCTCAGGCTGGCACTGCCTTCACATCTGGGTGGCCACCTCCGGGCTGGTAAATGTCACCGGGAGAGCAGCCGTGGTACCTGGCATGGACCCAGGCTGGGGCCGGCTGCCGGAGGGACCGGGATGCCCGTGGAATGCTGATGCCAGCCCCTGACTCCAGACCCTCCATCTAGACTCCCCTCAAGTCCCAGGGTGCTGCCCCAGCCCCTCTCCTGCTGTCAGCCCACAAGGGCCCGACCCCCAGTGCTGGGAGGATTCCCTCTCCCCCTCCCAACCCCCCATGGCCCCATCCTGCCCCTCTCTTCATGCCCGCAGGCTGGGGTCTGGATGGGGGGGTTCAGGGTGGTCTGGAGAGGAGCCCCCCTGCCCGGGGTGCAGGAGGGGGAGCGAGAGCCACGGGAGAGCCGCCCCTGGCCTGTGACCACCCTGCCTCCCTGAGCCGCCTCCTCTGGCCGCGCTCCCAGCAAATGCTGTGTAACCCCCAGTGGCAGGCCGGGTTCATAAACGCTCCTGCGGCAAGCACCGGCTCAGGACCTGGCATCGCCACCCCGTTCACCCACCATGACCTGCGGCCAGGGTCCGTCGTAGGGAGAGGGATGTGAGGGTGGAGAGGCCAAGCCCCCTCCCCTGCTCAGCACTGGGGGGGCGGGGTCCCCACCCTACTCCCCCTCTGCTGTGCCACCCTCAGTGCCTCTCTCTGCCTGGCTCCCCACCCCCAGGAGATGGGGCCTGGCCCCTGCTGCCTGCCCTACATCCCCCCTTCCCTATGTCCTGGGATGACCAGGAGGTGGGGGGTTCAGGGTGGGGAGGTCCCACTGCTCATCTTGGACTCTCAGCCCCCCTCAGCTCCTGAGCCCATGGCGGCCAGAGGGAGAGAGAGGGGCTCGTGTCCAATCCAGGTCTGGACTCAGGGGAGGAGCCGGGCCTCCAGGAAGACTAGCAGGCACGTGGGTGGAGGGCCGGGTGCGGGGGGCACGGTTCATGGTTTCCTCCCTGCTCTCGCTTGCTCTCCTTCTAGAACCTGGGTCTCTGGATCTGAGACCTGAAGACCAAGATCTGTCCCACCCCCCGTCCCGCCCTAGATCAACACTTCCCGGGTGCGATCACCCCAAGTTGCATCAATGAGCTACTGCCCTGCGGCCGAAGACAGTCCTGTTGCCGGAGGGTCCGGGGCCGGCTCTGGGGACAGACATGGGGCAGTCACGGAGTCAGGTCCACATGCAACGCTGTGACGTCCACATCGCGACTCTGGGGGTCCGCCAGCTCCGTTCGAGCATCTCTGAGTTACCTGCACCTCCTGCCCCTTCCCTGCCTCAGGAGCCCCCCAGCAGAGCGCGGCCCATGGGGGCCCTGCGTTTGGCTGGGGTGGAGGCCGTCCCTGGAGCCTGGTGGCCTCTTGGAGTTGGGGGGCAGCACACAAGCCAGCCTCGTGGGCGGGATTGCTCCCCCACCTGGAAGGTGCCCCTGCTCCCCCTTCTCGGCATTTCTGGGGCCTTCCTCCGTGGGGCGGGGAGCCCTGGCATCCCCGGTGGCTCGCCCCCCCCCTCCCCGGGAGAGAGGAGGAGGAGAGAGCAGCCGTATTAATAAAAGACGAGGATACTGCACCGCGCTCCGCAGCGTGCAGCTCAGAATAGCAATGTGCCTTCTCAAGGCAAACAGAACTCCCCAGGTGTTAATGCAAATTCACTCCAGTTAAGATGAAAGAGGGCTGCTTCCCCTGTGCCGGCTAATATGAGGGACTTAATAGATTCCGCCTCAGAGCTGTGGCTGGGAGGGCCAGGCCGGGGAGGGGCCGGGAGGGGGCCGGAAAGGGAGGTCCCCCTGGGTTTTAGGGCGCAGTTACTGTCACTGCAGGCCCGGTCGGCCGATAGTGCGCACACGTCACCCCACCCTCTGCCTTCCGGGGGGAGGCGGCGGGAAGCTCCGAGTTGGTGATGCCCACCGCCTGCCCCTTTGCCCATCGCCCTTCCCATGAACTCAGGGCTGGCCCGACCATCGCCACTCCCAGTGTGGGCCAGAGGTGAGTGGGGCTAGCAGTGGGGATGGCGCGAGGCTGGCTGTCCGGGCAGGGCCCCTGATTCTGGCCTGTGGCTGCCCCGGGGGGGATACTGGAAATTATGCATGATGCAACCTGGGCCGCTGTTGTCGGGGAGGGTGGGCAGGTGTGTGCTGGGGGCCCCAGGATGTCTCAGGCCTCAGCTGGGGATAACGGGAGACTTCAGGGAGATGGGGGGGAGGGGGACGGTCCCACTGGGCCACTCCGCGTGCCCGAGTTTGACCCCTCTCTCTCAGGGCCGGTGGCACAGTGGGAGCCTCCAGGAGCCGCCTGCACCCCAGCAGCCTTCTCCACTTTTGTTTACTGACTTAATTCCTGCAGATCAAAGGCTGCCCCCTCCTCCCGGGCAGGCAGGGGAATTACATTATTTATATTGGAAATGGGCAAGGCTCCACGGGGACTTCTTCCCGATGCCGCTTAAGAGAAAATTAGGTCGCTGGTCGCCGCGGTGCCTCCCTGGTGCCCAGGTGCTCTGGGAAGGGTTCCAGGGGCAGCGGCCAGGGCTGCCCACCCGGCCCCTCTTCCGCCCGGAGCCTCCAGTCCATTATCGACCGGAGCCGCGAGTATTAATGTGACAAACCAGAGCCTCCTTCCCGGGCAGCCCCCGCCTGGGTGATCCATCATCTCCCGGGCTTTGCAGCTGGCACTGGGCAAACACGGCAGGACAAACAGGCCAGATGCAGGCTCATTAAGCTCCTGGCCCAGGTGGTAGGATGAGGCCCGTGTGGGGGCCACAGGTGGGCTGGGGCCCTCCGAGCCAGGGCCGCCTCTGGGTCACCCCTGCTCTGTTCTCTGCTTCCCCCTGCAGCCCCCCATCCCGAGAAAACACCTAGAAAAAGAGCCACCTTCCTCAGATCCGACATTACTCATCCCCACAGCATCCTAGAGAACCCCTCTTATTTTCATTTATTTATTTTTAATTGATTTCAGAGAGGAAGGGAGAGAGAGAGAGAAACATCAATGATGAGAGAGAATCATGGATCGGCTGCCTCCTGCACGCCCCACACTGGGGATCGAGCCCACAACCCAGGCATGTGCAGAATCGAACCCGGGATCCTTGAGTCCCCAGGCTGACGCTCTATCCACTGAGCCAAACCGGCCAGGGCTGATACCCCTGTTATAGATAAAAACACTGCTGTGCCCAAAGCTTAGGTAACTTGCCTGGGATCACCGGCTGGCAAGTGGCTGAGCCGGGCCTTGAACCCAGGCCTCTCTGAGTTCCCCGTCAGGACGGCCCTGAGCCCCTCAGCCGTGTCGTTTCTTCAGCCCTCCCCGTGCCTGCCTGGGTGCAAAGAACAGATTTCGTGTGTCTTCGCTGCTTTGGTTACTTGTAAATAATGGTAATGCTGCCACCTCTCCTCATCCCTTTTGTCACAGGAAGCGGAGTGTTTTCTGCATCTGCCCTTCGTGCTACCCTGACGCTGTCCCAGAGGTGCCCGGAGGCATCACTGTCAACCCTCTTGACAGACAGGGAGCGCCCAGAGGCGGCGGGAAGCCCAGGCCTGGCTCTGCAGGGAAGGGGTGGAACAGAGCAAGTGTGCGGCTCAGCGGACGGGCCAGCCGGGCTCCGGCGGCTCCGGCTGCGGAATCGAGGAGATGTCTTGATTTCCTGGGCTCCGAGGCGGCCTGCCAGGAGCTATTCTGGGGCGAGCGTCCCAGTGAGAAATGGGCATCGAGTGGAAACCGGGGGAGGACGCGGTGGGGTTCCTCTGAGTCAGCCCGGGTCCTCGTGTGCTGATGACCGTGCTGCCGATGCCCGGCCCAGCTGCCTGCCTAGAAGCGAGCTCCGGACTCCTGCCCCCCCCGCACCCCCTCCTACCAGCTGGGACTGAGGCCGCAGCTCCTGCCATAATGCAGCAAGGACAGGCTGCCAGGAAGCCCTGGGAGGTACAGGAGGGGATGGAGCTGGGGTGGCCTCCCTCGCCGCCTGGGTAGTCGGAGAGGGAGGTGGAGAATGTGCCGGTGGCTCAGCTGTCGCCTCCTCAGACTCGCAAGAAATTGGATTGGATGCGTCGCAGCAATCTTCTCACCAACACCTTTCCCCCCAGAGTCCCGCTGCCAGCTCATCGTTACCCCTGGGTGGCTCCCTACTCGACCCGCCCAGGCGAAGCCTCCTGGGACGGGCAGCCCTGGAACAGAGGTCAGGCACTCAGCTCTCGGGCAGGCGGGCGAGGACCAAAGGCAGAGGATGGAGGGCTGGGAGTGGGGGTCGGAGCAGCTGCTCAGGGATCCCTGGGACCAGGCTGCAAGCACCACAGTGAGGCGCTGAGGGCGGTCGGCACCCACTGGTCTTGCCATCTCCGTGGGCCTGAGCAGCAAGCAGACGGAGGAAGCCCGAGACGAACTTGTGTCAGCTTAGAATTTTTATTAAAACAATCATTTAAATTACAACCATCTTCCAAAACAGGAAATAGTCTTCTGGGATCTGGCCCTGACAGGAGGCGAAACTCAGGCCCCACAGGCAGACGTGGGGCTTGACGTCTTTGGAAAGGGACGGGGCTCCCCCGAAAGCCCTGGCCCCAGGCCGGCCTCCCCCCAGGGCCGCCCCGTCCCTGCCAGGGCCATAAGGCTCCAGTCCGTCAGCCTCTGGACTTGTCGTTTTGATTTGGGAGAGAGAGAGACAGAGAGAGAGAGAGAGAGAGAAACCTGCACCCAAGATTGCAAAACACAGCCACTTAAGGCGTGTTATGTAACGCCACGGGTGCTGTCTAGCGGGGCCTGGAGGGGACAAGAATAACGGAGTCCACGCCACAGGTCGGAGCGTGGCTGTGGCGGAGGTGAGGCCTCCGGACAGACCGGGTAGGCTGCACGGCACAGCTGGGCAACGACTGCCCACGCACCCTCAGCGGTGCTTGCGACGCCGTCATCAGCCCGGGGCCCGCTCTCCAGGGGAGTCGGGCTTCCTTCCCGGGTGAGCGCCCAGCCCTCACCACAGTCACTGAGAAAGGACACAGGCGCACGTCTCTGAACACCGCGCCCTGCTCCTTCGACGGGGGCTCCAGACCTTTCCGAGGGCGCCATCCCCTCCGCCCGGCCGTCCGCGGAGGTGCGCCCCCGCTCACCCTGAGGACAGCCCAGGTGCTCCTGGCTGAGCCTGCTCCCAGGTAGCCACACAGCTTGGCATTGCCCCGACTTCAGACAGACCCTCGGCAGTTAAATAAGGAGAATAATAAAAGCCGGACGATGTCTTTATGAGCCACCGCCCTGCCCTGTGCCCCCCGGCCACCATGAAGGGTTGAGCTTACAGGCGAGGAGGGAAGGGAACTGCTGGAAACGCAGGGAGGGGGGCTGAGCCTGAGGAGGCAGAACCGCACGGAAGAGCCAGACCTTCCATTACAGACGGGAGGACGTGGCCAGCCCAGGATGCTGTGGGGTCAGCCTGGCTGTAGGGAACAGGCTCCGTGAGCTGCTCGGTTGGTTTCTCAGATGGCGCAGGCGTGTCGGAGACCACCGTGCTCTCCGATGTCGAGGCCTCTCGCACCCTCTAACAGATGCCTGTGCACTGGTTCAGGCTGGCCACCTGCTCCCCAAAAGCCCCCCTGGGAGGGTCCGGCCGGCCCCATGGGTCGCAGCAGCACCGAGTGATGGAGAAAAGAAAGGGCACGAACGTGGCCCCAAACCAGGGAGCCAGGGTGAGCCCTGGGGTGGTCTATGCCCCGCTGCCAGCAGGGGTGGGGGGTCGGGCACCGGCTCTCTCTGGCGGGGGCACAAAGGGACCCCGTATGGCCCATAAGGGAATAGGAAATAAAGGGCCCAGGTACAACGATGGGTGGGGAGGCGCTTGCTGGCAGGCTGGGGCCAGTGGAGCTCTGAGTCTGGGCCATTGAGCAGTGTCTGTGGGGCCTCAGAGCCTTCTGGGGGTCCCCCAGTCATGGCGGGGCTACCGGGTGCTGACCAGACCGTGGCCAGGGAGCCCCCTGGCCCAGCCAGCAGGAGGGGCTGAGGCCGAAGGGGGAGAAGAGGACCCGTGGATCCCGCCTGCCCCTCGGACCCTGGTCTGGGGAGGCAGGAGGAGGCAGAGAGTGTAGTGTGTGGAGCAGGTTCCCACACTGTATTCCAGCCTCCCTGCCCCACCGCTGGTAGCTGCCCGACGTCATAGCGTCGGCCAAGTCTTCCCCAGTCACGGCGGCCGTGCCCACTCCTCGCCCCCTGGGCTGTGGGCAAGCTCACGGCAGGCCACCTGGGCTCGGGTGGGCCACGCTTCTTCCCTTGCCAGCTCCTCCCCAAGGGAGGAAAGGAGTGTTCTGGAAACCAGGGGGTTGGAGGAGAATGGGGGGGCACCAGCCTCCTAGCCTCCAGGGGCCTGTGCACTTCCCGCCCTTCACCCACTTCCCAGCCAGGCCCGGGGGTCAGCACTGGACAGTGAGCCACCCCCCAGGGCGCCTCTGATGCAGGCAGTTTGGGGTCACACACACGTAGACGAGGAAAGACAGATACTTCCGAAGACATTTAAAGACTTGGGTCAGGAGGACCGAGCCCTGTGGGAGAAACCTCTGCAGGCTCACAGTTCGAGGCCATTGCACATGAGAGGGTGGGCGCTCCCCTTGGCCGGGGAGAGTTCTGCGCTCCCCCGGGGGTCCGGGCCGCCATCTGCACCGGCCAGGTGGGTTACTGGAAATATCAGGAACACTTTGTAAAGTATATGATTGTCTAACCACTATGCTGAAACTAATATAAAACTTGAAACTAATACAAAATAATATTGAATGTAAATAAATGAAAATAGGAGTGAAATTTTTCTAAATTTCAACGTTTAAATAAAGGCTGTAAAGGACGTCAGCCACGTCGCCTTTCCAGAGGGCAGGAGGCCCCCCCGGACATCTGAACAGAGTCACGCATTCCCATCTACGCGTCTCTCGGGCCCCGTGGGGTGTCGTCTGCCCTGGTGCCAGCCTGGGATGCTTACCTCCCCAGGGCCAGGGGCTCAGTCCTCACATCCTGGGGACCCGCTGGGGCGAAGGGACGGCCTCAGGCCAGAGGCCTGCTCAGAGGAGCCAGAGCTTGTCCCTCCCGCTCCGGCTCCCAGGGCCCCCAGAGCAGGCTCGCCCTGACCCAGCAGCGAGGGGTGACTGTGCACAGCCGGGAGGGGGGCTTTCTGGGGGGGCGGAGG
>NW_006289570.1:3909602-3911396 GCF_000327345.1 Myotis davidii | reverse complement strand
CCCCAACTTCCCGACTCTGTGGCTGAGACAGGCCATGCCCCAGGATCTCCCCCAAACAGGAGCAGCATGCCCTGCCCTGCTAAGACTGTGCGCTCCACACCCAGCCCCGGGCCTCCCGGGAGGAGTGTGCTCACCTCTACCTGCCCCCAAACCACCACGCTCCGTCAGCGCTTGGCTCCCAGTAGGAGCTCCCACCATGGCTGCTGAGTGAATGAGCAGGCTACCAGGGTATGGAAAGTCGAGATGCGTGGGGAAAGGGGAGCGGTCCCCATGGGGCTGTGTGGCCCCCATGGAGGCCCTGGCCCTCTCTGCGCCTCTGTCCTCTGGAGCTACCCCTCGGGGCCAGGTTAGATAGTCTAGCCCATTCCCTCGACCTCCTCTGGGGGTCTCTGAATCCAAAAAGTCCTCAGTACCATCCGTGGCTCTTCAGAGGAGCGGGAGGAAGACGCCCAATCAATTCCTTCACCACCAAAGACAGCACATCCGTCTGCTCAACGTGAGACAGCTGGAGAGCCGGCTCCCTCCGTCCTGCCAAGTCGTCTGGCCTCGTCGTTCCCGACTAACAAGCCATCTGAGCCCTTCCCTTCAGCGGAACCAGCTCCCGAGGCGCCTGGGAGAGCCCCGCTCCGAGGGCCATGAGCTCCCACCGGCAGGGAGCCGCGCCGGACGGGCTTCTCCCTGAATGCGACCTGGAGGGGCCGGCAGCGACGTGCTCCAGGTGAAGGGAACCGGGATGGGCACCGGGAAAGAGGAGGAAGGAGAACCAGAGGACCAGGGGGACGGACATCCTCCTGGGAGAGAGTTTAAGTCAAAAGCTGTAAAACCAGCCCGGCCAGCTGGCTCGGTGGTGGAGCGTCGACCTGTGAAACCAGGTCAGGGCTCGATTCCCAGTGTGGGGTGTGCAGGAGGCAGCCGATCCATGATGCTCTCTCATCATTGATGTTTCTCTCTCTCCCTTCCTCTCTGAAGTCAATAAAAATATAATTTAAAAAAAAAGTAAAGGGAATTCCAGTTAAAAAAAAAAAGGTGTAAAACCCAGAGTCTCTGCTAAGGTTTCCCCACTCGCGTGGCGAAGGCCTCGGGGGACAGGGGGCCTGCAGGGGTCAGGGCCCTACCCCCGGCCCTTCCCACAGCCACATCCAGGCTGCCTGCCTGACCCAGAGCCATCTGGGCCGGGGGCCAGCTGGGTGGTCCTGGGCAGGCTACTCGCTCTGGCCTCAGCTCCCAAGTGGTGGCAGCCCCTCACCGGGTGGCGTGTGGAGTAGCCGGGAAACATGTGGAGTAGCTGGGAAACGTGTGGAGTAGCTGGGAAGCGCTCAGCACCCTGCCTGGGGCGCAGCAGAGCTCAACAGCTGTTATTACTAACAGCAGCGTCACGGTCCCCCCGCTCCCCCCAGCTCTGGCTCCTCTCCTTCCAGCGGGCAGCAGGGCAGAGTGCAGGGTAGGAGAGGTGCCGGGGAAGGCAGGGCTGCGCTGGCCCCCGTGGCCCCTGGGGCAGGGCGAGTGGGTGTCCCCCCAAGAGGCCTGGCCACTTCCCCAGGCAGGGAGCCCAGGCTACGGGGGCCTCTGCAGGCCTCCTGCCCATGTGTACAAGGTTGGCTCCAAGAATTCCTGGATCCTCTCCCCAAGCTGTGTGCTGGCCGTCCCCACGTGGTGCCAGGGGAGGGATCTGGCAGCTCTGGCGGCGCCAGATGCCAGTTACTTGAGCATGTGTTCGCTGGGATGCGAAGCCCTCTGTGTGGGCAGATGCCAGTCCCCACCCCACACTGCACGGCAGTGGCTCAGTGGTTGAGT
>NW_006289570.1:3907272-3909188 GCF_000327345.1 Myotis davidii | reverse complement strand
GTCTCTCGCCCTGACTATTCCACCAGGACTCCTGTTGTGGGAGGAAATCACTGCACGAGCCGCCTGCTGCCGCTGGAACCGTTCCCGTCGCCACCTCGGCCTGTGTCTGCTTCCCCCTCGGTGGCGGCATCCTTTATCTTGGACGTGAACATGCCCTCCTCCTGGGCCTGCGGCCTCCCCGCGTCTCACACGGGGGAGCAGGGGAGGGAGGGAGGCAGGCGGTGGAGGAGGGTCAGCAGGGAGGTGCCTGGGGCGGCTCTTCTCCAGGTGGGGGGCCCCAGGGCAGGGGGGTTTGCTGAGGGACCCCCCTCGGGCGCAGCGGTTGGTGTCTGCCAGCTCCACCGTCCGCTCAGCCTCCCGCCTCCCCTGGGCATGACAGCAGAAGTGTCCTTGCTCCTACGTAAGGCCAACCCTTCTGTCCCCCATTACTTACAGAGGCCCCTGCCTTCTTGTCCTCCTGAGAACTTCATTTGTGTAACTAGCCCTCCTCTCACTTGCCGGGGCGTCCGCTCAGCCTCCCGCCTCCCCTGGGCACGCTCTCCTCGCCCGTGGGATCCCTCACCGCCTGCTCTTTCTAGAAAGCTCGCTGACCGTCACATGGACAGGGCAGCTCCGGGCAGGAGGGGTTCGTGGAAGAGAAGGGAGGGGATCAGAGGCAATGGCACACAGCCAGCTCTCCGTAAAGGACACGCTCTCTGCGGCCTTCTTTACACTCACGGGGCCGGCTGACAGCGTTCCGCTCTGCCCGCCAGCCCTCGCCACCCCTCACCCCTCACAGGAGTCCACATTGTGTTGGGTCTATCCAATAAAGAAAAAAAAATATATATATATATATATATACACTGTATATATACGTATACAGTGTGTGTGTATGTATAAATATGTATATATGTATTGATTTCAGAGAGGAAGAGATAGAAACATCAATGATGAGAGAGAATCATTGATTGGCTGCCTCCTGCACGCCCCACACTGGGGGTGGAGCTCATAACCCAGGCGGCATGAACCCTGACCGGGAATCGCACGGTGACCTCCCGGTTCAGAGGCCGATGCTCAACCACTGAGCCACACCGAGGACAAGGGAGTGACCCCATCTGCCACCCGCTGCCCACAACTCTGAGTCCAGGCAGGGCCGACCACGCCAGTCCTCGCCACGCCCAGCTCCGCCGGGAAGCGAGAAACCCCAGGGGCCGCGTGAAGACTCTTGCCAGTTCCCTACCACGACCGAAGGAACACGCAGTCTCCTCGCAGACACGGGGCTGCCCGCGCCTCTGCCAGCCTCGCCTCACATCTGATTAAATAAGCCGCGTGCGAAACACGGGAGGAATTAAGTTCTCTCTTGACTGAGCCGGCTGCTCACGTCTGTCACTAATCCAATTCCGTTCCGAGGAGACAAACTGCTCTCTGTCTCCGCTGCAGAGCGGGCGGCCTGGTGGTACCTTCCGGGCCTCGGACCCACCTGCCGGCGGGGCCCTTTCTTCCTGTCTGAGATCGACAGTCACCGCTCCTCCCGCTCAGCTCTCCACCCACGGCCAGCGGTCGGTGGTGGCCCCCTCGGCTGTGAAAGGGCTGGAGGGGGAGCCGCCCGGCAGACCTGGGCCTCCTCACACTCACCCACACGGGCACATCCACTGAACCTAAGCCCGTTCACCTTCGGGGGACACATCCGTCTCCTTAAAAAGGAGGAGGCCAGGCCCTGGCCGGTGTGGCTCAGAGGATGGAGCGTTGGGCCTGCGGGTGGAAGGGTCCCGGGTTCGATTCTGATCGAGGGCACGTACCTGGGTTGCAGGTTCCCCCGGCCCCAGTCAGGGTGCGTGCAGGAGGCGACCGATCAATGTGTCTCTATCACATCGCTGTTTTTCTCTGTCTCTCCCTTCCACTCTCTCTAAAAATCAATGGAAAAATACCCTCGGGCG
>NW_006289570.1:3906662-3907074 GCF_000327345.1 Myotis davidii | reverse complement strand
CCAGGCACTCCTGAGAAATGGCCCCCGGGTCTGGAGACAGAAGCCTGGAGGGCACCTGTGACCAGCTGCAGGCCCACCTGTCCCTCCCAGCTCCCCCTTCTCTCCCCCCAGCTGCAAAGGCTCCTCCAGCATCAGCTCCTAGAGTGTCCCCTGCTGGGAGGACAGGGCATGGGGGCAGGGGGCACTGCCAACGCTTCACCCCACCTCTCCTCTCCAAGCCCTTTAGGGGGAACTGGCTCCCAGAGTGCCGGGGGGAGCTAAATGCATTCGGGCGCGGAGCCTGCGGCAGCGAGGCTGCTTGATTAGGAATGAATTACACTTTCATCAGCACAGCACAGGCCGCACTGTGGTAAAGTGGTTCTTCAGGCAAAAGGGGTGGGGGTGGCGTGGGGGGCGGGCAGGACACAGAGCC
>NW_006289570.1:3904322-3906577 GCF_000327345.1 Myotis davidii | reverse complement strand
GAGAGGAGGCTCTACCATTAAGCCGGGAGAAAAAAACAAACTCATCAGGATTCCTCCCGGTAGTCTCTCTGGGGGCCTCGCCTCAATCCCCTCAGCCCCCCGGGGAAGAGAGAAGAAGTGGGGAGGGGCCCGTCTAATTCATTTGAAACAATAAGACCCACGAGGCTGAACCTATTTTAGACACTAACCCAATCACTCCAGGCGCTGGGACTCTGCGTGTCCCATAAAAAGGCTGTGAAATAGAAAGGCGAACCCTAGAAATCCCGTTATACTTCCTCCCTCCACCGCTCACTACACGTGTCTTGGGCATGGAGGTGGGGGCGGGGCGGGGGTACGAAAGGAAGCAGCACAGATCCACGGGGTGAGAGCTGGCCCTGGAGAGGAAAGGAGGCAGGAGAATCCCTCCTAGCATCACCTTTGATCTGGGGCGTGATACCGCGCCCCCCCCTTCCAAACTGGAGCCCAGCCCAGCGGAGGGGGCAGGGCCAGGGAAGGCGGGTAGCTGCTGCTGCAAACGGGCCAGATCTAGCTGCTCTGCCGGCTCGCTGGTGACAGCTTGCACCCAAATGCCATCTGGGGATGTGCGCGGGGAGAGCGCTACTCACACGCTTAGCCCTAAACAGAGGTGGCAGGACAGGCCAAGGCCACTCCAATGAACACATCCAATTGGGTATCAGCTCCTTTATCAGAGAGAGAGAGAGAGAGAGAGAGAGCGAGAGAGAGAGAGAGAGAGAGAGAGACAGGCTGCCAGGGGGAAGCCAGAGGGCCTCTTTTGTGGGTGAATCCTGTAGGGACCGGAAAGAGGCAGGAGGAGGCCCTGGGATGCGGGCGGGACCCTTTGCTTCTCCATCCTCCCACCTGGAAAACGGACTCTGGGGCCTGATTCACCTCCCTGGGCGGGGGTAGGGGGGGAGGCGGGGAGGCGGCTGACAGCTGCGAGCAGGCTGAGCGAGGACCCTGGGAGAAAGGTGCCGGCGTGCTGCTGTCTTTCCCAAATGGCCAATATCGGAAGGGAAGGGAAGGGCAATCAGGGCGAGGATGGCAAGCACAGAACCCGAGCGGAGCCGCAGGATGAGTTTGCATCCCGTCTCCTCCCGCCCCCTGTTGCAGTAACAAATCAGGAGGAAAGCCCGCACCGAGACGCATCTCCGCATCTCCGGTGCTGCGGGAACCCAACGGGATGTTTTACGGCATCCAATGAGGCCCGATGATGTCCGGGCGCACCAAACGGCTGTAACAGCTCCCGGGAGGGCGAGGCGGGCTTTCCGGGCCCCTCGAGGCACCTCCCCGCTGAAGCTAAAGTCTCCCGACCCAAAACAGACTGAGCCCCAAAACGGGCTGAGCTGCGGTCTCTCAGGAAAGCGGCTGGGAGAACCTTCTCTCTAGAGCGCTGCCGGGAACAAGCGAGAAAACCGCAAGCCCTCAGCAGTGCAGAGGCCCCGGGCTGTGTGACTGAGGCCGGAGCGGCCTCCGGGGGTGAGCCAGGTGGCCGGGAAGGGGGACGCTCTCCTGAGGCCAGCCCAGGCCTCCAGTGCCTTCCCCCCGCCTCCCGCTTCGTGGTCTCTGTCCACACCGGTGCCTCCTGCTCCGTGCTCCCTACCCGACTCCATTCCCTTTTCCTTTTCTTTTCTTAATTTGGGGACCGTGAAACAAGAAAGGGCCGGGAAAGGAGCCTGGGGCCGGGCTGCTCTGGCTCACTGTGAAGTCAGAGAAAAGGGGGGGCCTCTGGGACAAACTGCCCCCATTGCTGCCCTGGTTGCAACCCTCGTGGGGTCCCCTAGAGTTTAGGGGATGCGCGCCTGTGGGGGATGGGGATGGGGGAGAGGCAGGGGCCTGATCCTGGGAAGGGGACGCAGCCCCTCCCCCTCTGTGGCACTCCACCAACAAAGGGAAGGCTCTAGAGTCGGGCAGCCAGGGCGCGGCCTTTCATGTCAGGGCAGAGGATGCGCCAGGAGACAATGCCAAGTTCCCAAGCAGGCAGAGCCCCTGGCTCCCAGCACTGGGGTCAGGGGACGCCGGCACATTAGCCGGGCACGCCACGCCCCAGGAGCTGCTGGGCAGCCCTCTCTGGTCCCCTAGAGTTTAGGGGATGCGCGCCTGTGGGGGATGGGGATGGGGGAGAGGCAGGGGCCTGATCCTGGGAAGGGGACGCAGCCCCTCCCCCTCTGTGGCACTCCACCAACAAAGGGAAGGCTCTGAAGACATCTGGAGACGGGCAGCCAGGGCACGGCCTTTCATGTCAGGGCAGAGGATGA
>NW_006289570.1:3903727-3904302 GCF_000327345.1 Myotis davidii | reverse complement strand
CGGCCCAGAGGTCACCGGGGAGGCGCTGGCCGGCCCAGAGGTCACCGGGGAGCACTGGCCGCTGGCTGTAATTGCGGGAGTCGCCTTTCACGCGCGCCGGCCCTCGCCCCGTGATTTATCACTTCCCCGGGCGTGTGAAGTGTCCTCCGCTCCGCCAGCTCTGCCTCTCCGAGGGAAGTCCGTGCAAATTGAAGAGGATGTTGGAGACTCTTTATGTCTTCCTGGCCCAGGGGAGGCCAGAGCTTCGGAGAAATGTCAAGGCTCCTCACTGCCCTTTCTCCGCCGGCGGGAACCACAGCGGACCTTCGTGGTGCAAGCCACTGACGAATAAAACGGGCTTTCTAAGCGCCCCAGTCCGGAGCTGGCCCGCGCCCCCACCCCCTGTGATTTCTCATCTGTCTGTTTCCTCTGAAATCCTGTGTCCCTCGGAGCCCACGGGCACCACAGCGATGAGGAGCCTGCGGGCGTGCGGGCCAGCTCCGGACTGGGGCGTGGGACGGTCCGCTGCGAGGGGGCGGAAGCAGGACCCGGCAGTGTGCGCACTTCGGGGCTGCATCTTCACCTCCACGCTGTGC
>NW_006289570.1:3901217-3903632 GCF_000327345.1 Myotis davidii | reverse complement strand
ATGACACCCGTGTCCCCCTCACCCCAGCCTCACTGCGGACCTCACCGCCTCACCCCAAAGACTCAGATGCCAGGCATTCAGGTCGCTATCAACCGCCCCCCAACAACGCATCGAGGTTCCCAGCCCAAGGGCGGCTTAGGCTTGACCCCCGGGGCCACTGCTTCCAGTGCAAATGCCAAACCAGCTGCACTGACTACCAACTGGGGACCAGATGGAAATGGATTTGGGAGTTAGCAGGAGGGAGAAACACACCCTTGCCAACCCAACAAGGAGAGCGGCCGGGGAGGTGAATTCCGGCTTTTAAGAGGTTTTGGCCCCAAACACATGGAAATGGATACGACTGGTGGACGTGAGAGTCGCAGTCGCGTACGCAAAGGCGGCAAGGCCCTCCCCGCAGGCTCGTGAGCAGGTCTGCCTCTCTACACATGGTTACGCCCTCGCTGAGCTCTCACGGTGAGCGAAGTGCTTCCTGTGCGTGACCCCATTTAACCCCAGCCACTGGATTTACTCTTTTTTTTTTTCTTAATTTTAAATCCTCTTTTTTTTTTAGAGAGAGAAAGGAGAGGGAGAGAGAGAGATAGAAACATCAATGATGAGAATTATTGACTGGCTGCCTCCTGCATGCTCCTTCCCCCTCCCACCCCCGCCCCCCACTGGGGACCGAGCCCACAACCCAGGCATGTGTGCTGACTGGGAGATCAAACCGTGACCTCCTGGTGCAGAGGTCAATGGCTCAACCACTGAGCCACACCGGCCGGCCGTTTTATTTACTCTTTGTAGGCGAGGACACTGAGCCTTAAGGGAAAGTCGGAATTACAGAGACAGTAAGAGGCAGAGCAGTGGTCGCCTCGGTAAACCACACCTGACTGCCCCTCAGCATTCCCGGGGGAACAGGGTCACCCCAGGGGAGACCCTGGGGATTTGCTCGTGTTGCCCAGCCCCCGAGGGTGTCCCGTATCAGGACCCACACCGAGAGCAACCCTGAGAGCAGAGAGGAGGAACACGCCTGGGTCGCGGCCGGCAGCGCCCTTCCCTCCTGGTAGAAATCTATGATCAAAAAACATTAAAAACGCCACGAAAACCAACGCAGGCTGGCGGGAACCGAGACGGATGACGTTTCAGGACAGCGGAGACCCCCGGTCCCTCCACCGGCCTCTGCCGCTCTCATCCCAGACTTCGTGGAGGGAGCGGTGCCCTGACCTTCCAGGCACCCCCACGCCCAAAGCCTGCTTGCGGCCTTCCTCTCTCGGGCGTGGCTCCCTGCAGCCCAGCGGGCAGCGGGCAGCGGGCACCCCCCAGGAGCCACCCCCCGCCACCCACGGACAGCTGCCTGGCCGTCAGTCCTGGTCCCCGGGGACCGCCGGAGTCTAAAACGTGGAAAGTACATCCGATGTCACAGGTAGCAAAACCACTACCGCTACCGGATCCGGTGAGGCCGGGATAACTCACTCCAGTTGTATTAAAAGCCAAGTCCATGCGCGCATCAACCCTGGACTCATCAGAATTCTTGATGGACTGGCAGCCCGCTTTGAAAACAAGTTCACATTAAGACATTTTTTAAAAAAAAAAATAAAAAGGCTTCTGAATGCCCTAGCAGCAGTACAAATCTGACTACAAATCAAACCTCATTTGTCTACAATAATAGCTCGGCGAGAACTGACGGTCAAAGGCAGGCCCCTTGAAGACGTTAAACGCGCCGGATCGTTATGGGGAGAGGAGAGAGGAAATTGTATCAGGGTGGAACAGTGCGGGCCGATGTCGGGGAATTCTGACAGCACCGGCTGACATGAAAAGGGATTTTTCTGCTTTGCCCCTGCGCTAGCCACAGTCCAGGAAAACAACGTGGACCCTTCTGGGGTCCTCTGGGTGCCAGGGGGTCACTTGAGCCGATGACCCACCTGGCCTGCCCGTTCTGGTGCTGGTCGCCCCTGCTCAGAGCGTGCACTGCCGGGCGCTGGGGCGTCCCAATGCCCACGTGAGGTGTGAGAGCCGGAGAGAAGAGGAGGCCGCTCAATAAAAGTGTCACAGACGCACCGGGGTTGATGCCATGGGTTCTTGGAACCACTGACAGCTCGAATCCATCTTATAATGAGATCCATCTGGGACTCGCATAGCTAACCTCTCTTGCTTGGATAACAACCACAAAGAGGGTCTATTTATGCCAGATCTCATTTTTTGGTCGAAAGCTTCCAGGGCGCTTATTTTCTTCTCGCGGCAGGAAGCGCGGCGAGGATTCCCAAGGACACGGCCCACGTGACCGCCAGAGGTCGGCGCCCTCCCTGGGTACCGCGGGGGGGGGATGAGGTGAGCGGCGGCGGCGGCGAGAGGATGCTGTTGAATAAATTCCCTCCGCCGCCTCGGCGCGTCTGGCAGAATTCACACCGTTGCAGAAGGAAAGCGGCGACCGTTCGATCA
>NW_006289570.1:3900688-3901043 GCF_000327345.1 Myotis davidii | reverse complement strand
CAGCCCACCGGGATGGACTACCCATCAGGCCCCCGTGCCATGCGTTCGCTTTGCTGGACGAGAAAAACGAACGTGTCCGGAAAGGGGGAGGCTCGGAGGGAAAGGAGTGAGCGGAGGTGGGCAGCCCTCTCATCCCACGACCAGGTGAGACCACAGGTCTTCAGAGGCTGTCACCGCGTGTCCCCCGTCTCCATGCTAGGGTTACCATCCGAGAAGAACGCCACCCAGACACAAGACTCAGACAGACCTGACTGGACAAGAAGCGGTGAGGTCCACAGTAATTTAACCCAAAGTATTCTAACCCAATCACTCATTCATTCATTCTTTTTAATCAGCATTTATCAAATTCCTACTT
>NW_006289570.1:3900324-3900617 GCF_000327345.1 Myotis davidii | reverse complement strand
GAGGGCCGGGCGCGGGCTGCGGACAGACAGGCAAGCTCATGCACGGGTTAGTATCACAGAGGGCAGGGCCGCCACCACACAGAGTACCTGCGAGCTACCTACTTTGAGGGCTCAAATGCAGATAGGTCTTCTGCCTTGGGCTTGAGGCTAAACCAGCAAAATAAAATGAAGAAAAACAAAAACATAATAACCCTGTGATATCAACAATGCCACGTGTGCCGCCTGCAAAATGCTCAGACAGGGTGACAAGGGCGACTTCACTGGGTTGCTTTCATGGCTTGGAAACGGGTCTC
>NW_006289570.1:3900008-3900275 GCF_000327345.1 Myotis davidii | reverse complement strand
CTCTGAGGCCTGGCCGGCTCCCCGGCCCAGTCATTTTACGTCTCTGTGCACTGGCCGAGGCCTCACTTCAGCTCCCCGTTTGTTAAAACTGCTTCATACTTTGGCTTTGGAAGGGAAATGCAGTCAGTGGCAGGAGCCAGCGGGAAGAAGAATGCGGACCGTGGGGAGGTCCTTCCTTGCGGGTTACGCTACGAAAAGCAACTCTCTACCCAGTGCCAATGTGAGCTGCAGTCAGAGAGAGAGAATCCGGGTCCCGACCGTGCCCAT
>NW_006289570.1:3896530-3899923 GCF_000327345.1 Myotis davidii | reverse complement strand
AAAAATTAAACTTAACCAGCCCGGCTGGCGGGGCTCAGTGGTTGAGCGTCGACCTATGAACCAGGAGGTCACGGTTCGATTCCCGGTCAGGGCACACGCCCGCCGGGTTGCGGGCTCGATCCCCAGTATGGGGCGTGCAGGAGGCAGCTGATCCATGATCCTCTCTCATCACTGACATTTCTCTCTCTCTCTCCTTCTCCCTTTCTCTCTGACATCAATAAAAATAGATTTTTTGAAAATTAAATAGATCTGAACTCTCATCGTCTAAACTCCATGAGCAGCCTGCTCCTACTGACACCTGTCCCCCAGGTGCTGACCCGACCCTAGGCTCCGGTTAGGACCAGACATCGGGGGCCCCGAGAGGACCTTTCTGTGTTGGCCCCCACCTCAGAGACGTACACTCTTGGGCGGATATTTAGGATGGAAACCAACGTCCCCTAAAATGCTTCAAAGCTCAGAATCTCGGGGGAGAAAGTTATGGCACTGTCAGCGACATAAATGAAGTTTCATTTCCTAAAACATGAAGGGTCTTCTAGATACTCCCCTGGAAGCATGAACAGAGTTAAAAATTCCGCATTTGGCTTCTAAATCAAGAACAGGACTTTAGAGCCCTCGCCACTTTAAACACACACACACACACACACACACACACGCACGCTGACACGCACACGCGCACACATGCTGACACGCACACACAGGCACACACGCGCACGTGCACACGCATACACACACAGGCGCGCGCACACGCACATGCGCAGCACGCACACACATGCACACACACAGGCACACGCACACACACGCACGCACGCACACAGGCACACGCACATGCACACACACACAGACTGGAGGGAGCGCCTATTCTCAACAGCCTCCTTCTCATTTTTGCTTTCTCATTAAATAAGGCAGCTCCCTGGGTAGAACCTCCCCTCGGCTTAACAGACAGAGCTGCTTTACAGCTAAATGACGGATCAAACCCCGGCCAGTCAGGGTGATTCATCTCGTCGTGGAATGCTTGTGTTGGAAGGCTCCCCTTCCTCCCGGCCAGTGGGCGTCCAGTCGTGGGCAGATTAAGATCCCCTCGTAGGCAGCAAGGACATATTAAACATGACAGGAGCCTAATGACTCGGCCACGGAGGAAACCAGACGCGGACCTCACATCCCATTCACGCCCACCCGGCTCGCTCGGCGGGCGACGGGAGAGCCGGTACCTTCTTGATGGTGTTGTGCTTGCTGCTGGTGCCGCCCCGGTCAGCGTTCTCGTTGTGCAGGATGTCCAGGGCCGTCTCTCTCTCTTTGAGTTTCAAGGCCTCGATCTCGGTCTTGAGTTCATTGAGCTGCTCCTGCAGATGCTTGCTCTTCTCCATGTACTCCACTCTGCGGGGACAGGACGCCGCGCGTCACGGCCCGGGAGTGGCCAGGGGTCGGGACGCTCCAGGCCTACAAGCCGCTCAGCATGGGACCCGGGGTCTGCAGCCCTGGGGGCTGGGGCGGGGGCGAGGAGGGTGGGACGGGACTCATGTCTCTCCTTGGCCACTCACAGACCATGGAAGCTTGGGCCAGTCACTGAACTGGCCTGAATCTCTGTTTCCCCATCCGTAATATTGGGGTAACGGTCGCAGGGATGTGGTCAGAATTAAATAAAAGGAAGTGTAGGAGCCCGGCCGGCGTGGCTCAGTGGTTGAGCGACGACCTATGAACTAGGAGGTCATGGTTCGATTCCCGGGATCAGGGCACGTGCCCCGGGGTGCGGGCTCAATCCCCAGTGTGGGGCACACAGGAGGCAGCTGATCAACGATTCTCTCTTATCGTTGATGTTTTTCTCTCTCTCCTGCTCCCTTCCTCTCTGAAATCGATAAAAATATTTTTAAAAAAACACACAAAAACAAACATGGAATGTCACAGATTTGAGCCGCCAGAGAACACAACCAGGAAACGTGTTCTATTACCACGTCAGCTCATTATCACACCCTTGGTTACCATGGGAACAGCTCTCTGGCCGGCTCGGAGGTCCCCGGGAGCCCGCCCCAGACGTTAGGTGAGGTTTCGAGCCACTGCAATCCCCAGGCCACCGATCAAGTATCATTTTTATCCTGGAAGATGGAATGCTGGCCTGTCGTCCTTCATTTCTGATTAGGAAATTCTTCCTCTGGGTGGTGAGGACAGAGCAAACCGTGGCAGGAGCTGGCGACAGGCCGCGGCTGCCACCCGCCCCTCCCCCCGGGCCCAGGCCAGCTCGCTCTGGGGAAGGGGAGACGACGTACTTTTCTTTCTCTATTTCCATGGAAAGTCGCTTCATGTCAGTATCCTTGAAGTCGAAAGACAGGCTGTCGCCAATGAGGTTGAAGCTTGACATGTCAGGAGGCAATGGCGCCGGAATTGGGTTGATGGGCTATAAACGAGAATCTCCGGTTAGGAGGTCCGGGCTCTACACGAGCCGAGGGCACTGCTGTGCTAACCACCCCCTCCCTCTACCCCCCATCCCCACCCCCGGCAGCCATGGAGGCGACGGGAGCAGCGTGGGCCCCGCCTCCCAGCACCACCACCGCCTCCTGCCACCATGGTCTTCTCTGACTCCACAGTTCTACTCGTGAGAATTTATTCTATGGATTCACCCACGTGCACGTGCAAATATCTGTGTTCAGGGATGTTCTGTGCGGTTTTTGTTTGTAATTGAAAAAGAAAACAGGCTACGTACCCATCCACTGGGGACTGGCTGGTTGGATGAACTGTAGTCCATCCGTACAACGAACTATGATTAAAAAGTCGAGCCCTAGCCAGTTTGGCTCAGTGGACAGAGCAACAGCCTGCAAACTGAAAGGTCCCAGGTTCGACTCTGGTCAAGGGCACAGGCCTGAGTTGTGGGCTCAAAACCCAGTGGGGGACCTGCAGGAGGCAGCCGATCCATGATTCTTTCTCACATGGATGTTTCTCTCTCTCTCTCTCCCTCCCCCTTCCTCTCTGAAATCAATAATAAATAAATAAATAACTAGGCTACTCGATTGTCTTGTGACCCCATTGAATTGCAATCTGCCTCCTTGTCCCAAACTGGGTTTGGAAGCTGGTTTCTGGAGGCCGGTTCCCGCACGGCAATAGGTCGCCTGAGGGACACAGGGTCTCCCTGCCCAGAACTAGGATCACGGTGCAGAGCACATCCTGGCCGCGGAAGGCGACATCCAGGTTGGTGCTAAGAGGCTGGAGAGCCAGTTCTCTCGAGAGCCATGCGGGTCTACGCTACTCGGAATAAGAAGAACACTTCCGAGCTGTAAGAGGCCCTGCTGCTCACTATCTTGGCAGCCAGAGAGGTGCCTGACGAGCCCAAGGCCAAATGGCAGCCCAGGCGTCCTGCCCAGACCCCACCTGCAGGCTCTGCACCTCTTCTCTGCCAGGTGCTCG
>NW_006289570.1:3891552-3896011 GCF_000327345.1 Myotis davidii | reverse complement strand
GGCTCACGGGGTGGGTGGGCTTGGTGGTGATTTCCAGAAGCTTTTGCTTGGCTCTTCGCTCTGCCTCGCGGGCTTCCTGCAGGTCCTGCTTCAGCTGATCGGCCTCCTTGGCCCTGGAAGGGAAGGAGGAGCCGTCACCCCCACAGAAGGTGAGGAAATGGGTCCCTTTCCCCGTTTCCCCTGGAGAGGAGGGACCGGGGCTAATCCCGAGGATGGCACCGGATCAGACAAACAAGGAGGAGGGTCGGGGGGACACTGACATGAATCCCGAACTTCCAAGCCCAGGACACATTCCCGGGTGCTGTTTACTTCAACGGGTGAATCTACGCGGGGCGAGCGGGGAAGCCGTGGGGGGAGGAGTCGGGTACGAACCCGTGCAATTGGTGGAGGAGGAGGAGAGATGGGGAACATTGTCTGCGTTGTCTCCGGGGGAGAGTGGGATGAGCACAGAGAGAATCCAGTGGATTCTCTGTGATCCTCTGGAGGTGGAAGAACGGACTCTTCTCAGCCGCCCCCGACCCCCGTCCCCCTGGAACTCATCTGCAGGCCGAGGGCCCACCTCCTCAGGCACCACCGCTGAGGGCCTCACACTTCGGTGCCGGTCCTTGTCCTGCAGGACACAGGATCCAGCCCAGCATGCATCACGCAGGGGGAGGCGACCCAGACACGGGGGAGGGGCCCAGGACAGGGCAGAAAACAAGGAACCGTCGTCCCAGACCAACATGCAAAACGTGGAGAGGGCCCGGCCGGCGTGGCTCAGTGGCTGAGCGTCGACCTCGGAACCAGGAGGTCACGGTTCGATTCCCGGTCAAGGGCACACGCCCGGGTTGCAGGGTGCATCCCCACTGGGGGGCCTGAGGCAGCTGATCCATCAGTACTATTTTGTATTGTTATGAAAAACTTAAATATATATATATATATATGTGTGTGTGAGTGTGTGTGTTTATATATATATATATAAATATATATATATATATATACATACACACACATACTTTTTAAAAAAACACACATTTTTTAAATGTAAGAAGAGCCTCTTCACGTCTCCTCAGCTAAAGCAAGTCTGGGATGCGCTCGACGGTTTCCCTGCAAACACGATATCCGAGGGACCGGGCTCCTCACAAAGGCACACGCGTGACAGACGTCACTCAACGAGGGAGCTGTGTGCCCGTGTCCCTTCCGGGAGCTCCGGCAGCACCGGCCTGGCCCCAAAGGAGCCCGTCCCCGCCCCGGACAGAGAAGCAGCCTGAGGACAGCTGCGGTCAGCTCTGCCTCAGCGCAGGGCAGCCCCCCGCCTGGGCCCCAGTGCCCGGGCCCCCCCGCCTCTGACCTCCTCTCGGACTCCTCGGCCATCTTCAGCGCCAGCACCTCGGCCTCCAGCACCTTCTGCTCCATCACGCGCTTCTCCTCCTCCGTCCGGATGGCCGTGGCCTTGATGCGCTGCATCTCCTGCTCGGCCTCCGCAGCCTTCTGCGCCAGGAGCTTCGCCTCCTCCTCGGTGATTTGGGCCTTTTCCGCCAGCAGGTCGGCCGTCTCCTCCGACCGCATCTGGAGAGGAGGGCGCCGTGAGCGGGAGCCGGCGGGGACCCCCTGACTGTTCTCCCACGAGATCGGAGCCCGGGCCCTCGGGTCGGCAAGAGCCCGGGTCTCGGACTCCTTGCGGCCCTGCCACCGAGTGTCCCCTCGGACGACATCCTGGCGACGGACGGCAAGCCACACCCTCCTCGTCTCAGAAGGGCCTGTCGGGTCCCACCCGTGGGAGCAACACGGAGGCACCTGACGGCGAGTCCCCATGGAAGAGAGGCTGGAGGAGGGTGGGGAAACCAACTTCACCCCATTCTCCTTTCCCGTTAAAGCAGCTCCAAATCAGGGGAGACTCTGCCCGCGGGGGGACACCTAACAATGTCTGGAGACCTTTTCGATTGTCTCAAATGCGGGGTAAGAGGGTGCAACCAGCATCGGATGGATCAAGGCCAGGGGCACCACTAAACGCCCTTCAGTGACAGGGCAGACCCCACCAAGGACGACCTGGCCCCAGGGTCGGCCGTGCCGAAGCTGAGCCCCGCTTTAAAGGTACCCCACGAACCGGGGAACTTATCTGCATCTATGCACAGCCCCCAGACACAGACAACAGAGTGGTGAAGGCCTGGGAGGGGCGGGGGCGGGGTGCAGGGGGTCAATGGGACAAGCAAACAGACAGATGTCCGGGTTGCGAACATCTGTAATACTTTCAGCAACAAAGATACCACCTGAACCCGCCTCTGCCAGCACCACAGAAAGGAAAAGGCACTGATTTTTTTTTTTTTTTTTTTTTGAAGCTGAAATGTCACTGCAGATGTTTCTCGTCTGTGGTGCCCGGGAGGTCTAACTCCAGCAAAGAGAGCGGAACTCCGTGCAACCTCCTGGGACCCAGACACCCCCCTCCCCCGCCAACCCCCCTCCCCCTCGGGAATCACCAGCGCCTCGTTGGCCATGGTCGCTTCTTCTTTCATCTGCAGCAGCCTCCTCTCCAGCTCGTCCCTCGTGCGCTCGGCCTCCTCTCGCATCTGCTTCTCCCGGGCGAGGCGCTGCCGCTCCATCTGGGGGGGACGAGAGCAGCCACTGAGTCATGGGCTCACGACCGGCGTTGCCACGGGAACCCAAGGGTGCCCGATGTGCAGAGTCCCCGCTGGGGGGACACTTTTGCACTGGTAGCCAGTGCCACTCTCGTCACCCACCACCCTCTGTCCTTCTAAGCCAGCTGCAGGGGTGCAAACTACGCTCTTGGGGGAAAGAAACCAACAACAGTCTGGCCCGCATGGCTCAGTGGTTGAGCGTCAACAGATGAACCAGGAGGTCGGGGTTCGATTCCCGGTCAGGTCACATCCCCGGGTTGCGGGCTCGATCTCCAGTGCGGGGAGTGCAGGAGGCAGCCGATCAATGTCTCCCTTTCATCACTGATGTTTCTGTCTCTCTCCCTCTCCCTTCCTCTCTAAAATCAATAAAAACATATATTAAAAAAAAAAAAGGAAACTACCAACCAAAAGCCACGGCAGGTGTCTACCTGGGTGGGAGGAGGCACTCTCACACACCGCGCCCTGCGGCTGGTGGGACGCAATGCAGGTTCCTTGTCCCTGAGACGGAGCCCCCGAAACGGGCGGCTCTCTCATCTGGTCGATGAGCCACCTCACTATTGCTTATCGACACAGACCCCCTCCCACACCTCTAATTTCATCACCAATGGCTCCGCTCTCGCCTCGGACCCCGGAGAAGATGGAACCGTTCTGCGCGATGCATCAATAGCTCACACGTTGTATTTCACAGGGGGAGCTGCGGCAGCCACGGCACAGCCCTCGCAGCCCCCCGCTAAGGCACCTCCTGAGCCAGGCCTGTGCTGGGAGGAGCTAGGCGGGAGCACAGCACTCGTCCTTACAGGCACCAGCACCGCCGCCGCCCTCGCCTCCTGCAGCCCTCGCCTCCTGCACCGCGGTATGAATTGGGCCACATGCCGAGCTTAATCAGGCGAACAAACGCCGGACCAGCACTGTGCGCCGCGCGCCTGCGGCAGGGAACGCACTGAATTCAGGAGGCAGCGGCCGGAAGTGACCACGGCACTATTTTATTTCCTTTCATAATTAAAGCAACATTTAATTACTTCTCGTTTCAAGCGTCTCTCAAATGCAAGATTCCTAAGAGCGCTGCTTTTTCTAAATACTAAACCAAAAAAAAAAAAAAAATGCATCGCACCTCGAAGGAATAATGCAAAGACAAGCAATAAAATACTGCCAACTCTTCTCCAATTTTCCTCT
The DNA here is from genome assembly GCF_000327345.1 of Myotis davidii. Taxonomy (NCBI): domain Eukaryota; kingdom Metazoa; phylum Chordata; class Mammalia; order Chiroptera; family Vespertilionidae; genus Myotis; species Myotis davidii. The sequence goes on along the minus strand of NW_006289570.1, from coordinate 3,892,223 downwards.
TACAGGGCCATGAAAAGCCTGGCCAATTTGTGCTCTAATTCCAGCAGATCACGACTTCCATTAGGCGGGTAACTGCATGTCCATTACCCTCCACTTGAGGAAAGCCTGGCCCGGCCCCTTCCATTCCCAGCCCGGCACCTTCCCTGAGGTCTCCACCCCCATAATGAGGGGCCTCCCTCTGCAAAGTGGTTCCAGCGATACAGACTTTCGGTTTCGCCGTGTCCTTTGGTCTGAGACAGGCGAGGAGTCCCATTAGCTCCACGTGACAGAGGACCACACGGAGGTCTGCGAGTCCGGTCACTCGCTCGCCTCACACACCAAATTTCCCAGCCGGCTCCGAGGTCATTGTCCACCCAGGGGCCCTAGAGCCTCCGACCCGCAGTTGCCGGATGCCGGGGATGTGCCCCTGCCGTCCTACAGGCAGGGGAGGTTCAGGGGGGTGTCCATGCTATTCTCTGCCACAGCCCAGAGGCCCTGTCCGCGCCTTGTCCTTCTCAGATCTCTCACTTCTGCTGACAAAGGGGCCAGAGGTCACCTTTCTTCTGAAGGTTCCCACTAGGACCCTGTGCTGGCTCAGGAGTCTCTCTTTGTCCAACAAAAACCCAATTCCACCTGCCCCCCGCCTCCCCAAAGCATCCCACGGGGCACATGGATGGCCCGCCACCTGGGAA
>NW_006289570.1:3886385-3891447 GCF_000327345.1 Myotis davidii | reverse complement strand
GAGCCAGGCGCGCCGGAGGGCCCACATCAGAGACAGCTGCCCGCAGGCCAATTATTACACCTTCGAGCCTGCGGGTCCTCGGGGCATCCGACTGCAGCTGCTGCTGCTCTGCCTAGCAGTCCGTCCAGAACCACAATTAATATGCTCGGCGGCCAGGCCCGGGCCAGGGGTGTGGATTTCGGGGAGTCGAAAAAGTCTACGGGCGGGAACCAGGTTATGGGCTCAGTGGACAGAGCATCAGACCGTCTGCTGTCTGCTGATCGGCGTTCCCGGCACCTCGCGGGGTGGGTGCTGGGCGCCAGGGCTGACCTCCGGCGGGAAGTGCAGCCAGAGGCTAATTAGCATTCCAGCAGCAGCACGGAAACGAAACGCTGCCATGCATTCCATCACCACCTAATTAGAAAAGGAGCAGGCCGGCGAGAGGAAGCTCAGCTAGACGGGTGAGAGATGGACGCCTGGGCGGGTACAGGCAGGCTTGGCTATGTCTTCCCACTTCGCCTGAGTGGAGAAATAGCTAGAGACGTTTCCTTCGGATATGCGGCTGGAGTTTGTTCCTCGGCTGCAGAGCTGACACCCCACCAGCTGGCAGCAGCCAAGAAAGATTCAAAAGAGGTCAAATAAGAGTCCCCTTCATTGCCCCGCTGGCATGGCCCAGTGGTTGAGCGTCGACCTAGGAACCAGGAGGTCATGGTTCGACTCCCGGTCAGGGCACAGGCCTGGGTTGCAGGCTCGATCCCCAGTGGGGGGCGTGCAGGGGGCAGCCGATCCATGATTCTCTCTCATCATTAACGTTTCTCTCTCTCTCTCCCTCTCCCTTCCTCTCTGAAATCAATAAAAAAGAGTACCCGTCACCCATGATCAAAGGACCCCGGTCAGCCCGTAACCACTCCTTCCCTCCAGGGCCAGGACCTCGGGGGCGCGGGGGGGAGGGAAGAGCAGCCCAAACGGGGTCTCGCTCACCTGCTTTCTGGCTTTCTCCTCCCGGGCCTGGGCTTTCATCTGCTGCACCTCCAAAGAGTCGGCCTTCCTCCTCCTCATGAAGAGGTCGTGGTTCCCGATGCACAGCTGCAGAATCTGTGGCCGCGGCAGCGGGAGAAACGGGAAACCCACACATTTACACCACAGCCTGCGGCTCCCCCGCGCCGCAGCACCGTGGTCTGAGGGTCCCCGTGGGCAGCAGGAAGCCGGAGAGGAGGGCGTGGAGAGAGGCGCCAAACCCCTGCCGGTGGCCTCTAGCGTTCTCAGCTCCGGAGACAGCGCCCTGAAGGTGCCTCGGATGCGCCAGGGGACAGAAATCACAGGAGAGAAGCCCATTGGGCGTGGCTCCGTGGTAAAGAGTCGGCCTAGGAACCAGGAGGTCAAGGTTCGATTCCCGGTCAGGGCACCTGCCCCGGGTTGCAGACTCGATCCCCAGTGCGGGGCGTGCAGGAGGCACCCGATAGATGATTCTCTCTCATCATTAACGTTTCTCTCTCTCTCTCCCTCTCCCTTCCTCTCTGAAATCAGTAAAAAAAATGTATATATTTTTAAATCACAGGCGAGAAAGAGAAGACATGTTAGCGGGTCTTCGGGACGCCCCTCACTCGAAGTGCAGACGTGGCTCTGCCGGTCAGGGAGGCTAGGAAAGCTCACTCGGTAGGCTGGGCTGGGACAACAGGTCATTCATGTGGAAAAACACAAGTCGGATCCTTCCCTCACACCATATGCAAAAATGAGCTCCAGAGGATGAGAGACTTTCATGCGAAACTCAAGCCCGTGAAACTTTCTAAGAGAACAGAGAAGAACAACTAGTCCTGGCTGGTGTTGCTCAGTGGATAGAGCATCGGCCTGTGGACTGAAGGGCCCCAGGTTCAATTCTGGTCAAGGCCACATGCCTGGGTTGCGGGCTCGATCCCCAGTATGGAGGCAGCCAATCGATGATTCTCTCTCATCATGGATGTTTCTCTCTCTCTCTTACTCTCCCCTCCTCTCTGAAATCAATAAAAATATATTTAAAAAAAACATCTTTCTGATCCCAGGATAAGGAAAGATGTCAAGCAAGACACAAAGGGTCAAGGAAAGGACGGATACATTCTTCTACATGAAAATCGAAGAAGTTTTCGCCCCAGCTGGGTAGGTCGGTTGCTTGGAGTGTTCTCCCGATATGCCAAGGTTGTGGGTTCAATTTCTCAGGAAAACTAGAGCTTTCGGTCATAAAAGCCGGGATCTCAACTCACCAGCTTATTAACACGAAGCTTTGAGGAGTTAAACTTGAAGACGTCGATCTTCTTATCCAGCGGCTTAATAGTAAACTGGAAGAAGGAAACGGAAAACGGCTTCGGTTTGACGGCCTGGAATGTTCCCACCAACTGTGGGAACTCACACGGAAGCAGCAGCCACCCTGGCAGAGAGCCAGCACCAGGGCTGTGCCTCGCCCTGGCTTGCAGGGGGCCAGGCACGAAACCATGGGGAATTAGAGGCGCCTGAGGATGCAAGTCCAGGGCTGTGGGAGTTCAGGATCCTGGAAGGCGTGCTCTCGCACCTTCGTGGGCTTAGAAACCTGAAATATAAACCCTTGACGGGCCCACGCTCTGGGCTAACACTGGGAGATCCACGCCAGACTCTAAGTCACGGCACTGACTTAGGCCCACAACCTAGTGGAACTACTGACCACAGGCAATTACTCGAGAAGCCACATAACCTATTTGTGCCTCATTGGGGGGTGCAAATCACAAATGTGCTGGGGGATTCAGAGTGGATCTACCATAAGAAGGAGGAGACTTAAGCTAGTGGAGAATATGTACAGAAGTTAACAGATAGGATGGCTCGGCCGGTGTGGCTCAGTGGTTGAGCATCAACCTAGGAGCCAGGAGGTCACGGTTCGATTCCCGGTCAGGGCCCATGCCCAGGTTGCAGGCTCGATCCCCAGGGTGGGGCATGCAAGAGGCAGTCGATCCATGATTCTCTCTCGTCATTGATGTTTCTACCTCTCCCTCTCCCTTCTCTGAAATCAATAAAAAATATATATATATTTTTTAAAAGAACAAGTGGCAACGGTTGTTTTCAACCATTCCTGTTGAGACCAGACAGGTCCTACGTTTCAAAGATGCACTTAAAGAAATGGGTATCCATTCCCAAGAACCACCTGCTATGCAGACAAATAGGTTTGGAAAGACCTGTTCTCGGATATTTCTTTCTCGTGTTATATTGTCGCACAATGGGCTAGCTAGCATGAGGACAGAAAACAATCCTCTGTGTAGCTTTCGGTCAAGTTAATTTAGAAGCGGTATTGCCTCCGTGTAGGCTGCTGTTTGTGAATTTCGTAAGCTTGTTTTTGGCCTCGCTGTCAGGTCCCGGAGCTGTCAGCGGGAAACCACACGTGGTGTGGAAACCGCGGGCTCTGCGCCATGCCAGGGCCGCACAGAGGATCAATGAGTCGCTTAAAATAAACCAGCGTTTCTGTGTTGACAGCAGGGCTGTCAGACGTAACTACGAAGGCTACTTCCTATGAAGTCCAGTCAGTCTGGGGTCTCCTTAACCGTGCGAGTTATTGACAGGACGAAGCATGAGGGCGTCCTGCCCCTGGAGAGGGCGTATTGGAGTCTGGTGTGCCGGGCCACCCTAAGGGGGACTTTAATCCTTGGGTTCTGGGAGAACAAGGGTTTGGGGAGCCTTTAGCACGCACATGTGTGCGTGTGCAGCAAACAGCCTCCATACAATTAGAAATGAAAAACTGCCCTACCCTGGCACACCGACTGCTTGAAGTCACGTGGAGTTTTCCATTTAAGCACTTAAAAAAAACAAAAATAAATCTGTAAATGCTCATCTCCTGGGCTACTTACCAAATTTTGAAAGCCAGAATGTTTTGAGTTAAGAAGTTCAATCGGGCCCGGCTGGTGTAGCTCAGTGGTTGAGCATCGATCCATGAACCAGGAGGTTACGGTTCGATTCCCGGTCATGGGTCAGGGCACATGCCTGGGTTACAGGCTTGATCCCCAGTGTGGGGCCTGCAGGAGGCAGCCAATCAATGATTCACTCTCATCGTTGATGTTTCTATCTCTTTCTCCCTCTCCCTTCCTCTCTAAAATCAATAAAAAATGTATTTAAAAAAAAGGAAAAAAAGAAAAAGATGCTCACGCTGTCTCATCAAGTCTGGACAAGCAGATCGCAACCTCGTATTAGAAACGGGGGCCTGGCGCTCGTCTCCGGGAGCTGCTCCCAGGAACGAGAAAGCAGGAAGCCTGCCTGGGGGAGGTGGCTCCGTGGGCCACAGAGCTGTCAGTTACTCCACGCTCAGCGCCCTGGCTGCGCGGGCGCCAGCATGGCGTTGGGCACTGTCCGGGCCCGCGCTCTGCCTGCTGCCCTGTGATGTGGCTTCAGGGAACCTGGGGTGCAGGGCCTGCAACCCCACTCCCCGGACACGGGTCACCTGATGCCTCTGCATCGCTGCTGCCTGTGATGTGACACGGGAAACCCAAGCCTGGCCCTACTCTCCCAGCAGCGTTCCTGTGAGGACTGAGCCGGGGCGAAGGGGCTTGTACTACGTCACCGTCCCCTGCGGCGTCAGCCCCTCACGCTGCAGCCCCATGGTGACGTCACTATACCTTCCTGGAGGGCTCAGACAGGATTGTCTACATCTTCGCTTCCCCCTACAAAACCTAAGGCAACGCAGACGCTCAAGAATTCCTTTAAAACTAACAGAGAATGGCGCTAACCGGTTTGGCTCAGTGGATGGAGCGTTGCCCTGCGGACTGAAAGGTCCCAGGTTCAGTTCCGGTCAGGGACATGTGCCTTGGTTGCGGGCACATCCCCAGTTTGGGGTGTGCAGGAGGCAGCTGATCAATGTTTCTCTCTCATTGATGTTTCTAACTCTCTGTCCCTCTCCCTTCCTCTCTGTGGAAAATTAATAAAATATATCTTAAAAAAAAAAAACTAACAGAGAATGAATAAGTGAACAAACCAATGCGTGCAGGATTATAGTGTTTGGGAGATGCTGTATAGAAATACTGGAATCCTAACTTAGAGTGTCGATCTACGTGATTTAAACTTAATTATTCTCAAATTCTGGTAAGCAGGTTAGCCT
>NW_006289570.1:3880707-3886307 GCF_000327345.1 Myotis davidii | reverse complement strand
CACACACACACACACACACACTCACACCCCCACCATACGTATCAAGCTGGACACAGAGAAAGGGTTTAATATCTACCACATTTAAAATGCAAAGAGACTTTCTCACCAAAAATAGGAAGCCAAATAGTAAGAAAAGGTGCCGTTTGGGGTTGGTTTACTGTTTGTCCTTTTGGGGTTCAGCTCTGACAGGTTGAGCCCCCAGCCTCTTGTTAGTAGGGAGGGAGCGGAGGGGGGGGGGGGTAGGGAAGCTATTTGAAAATAGAATGCCAATACTATCCTGTAAATGCTATAAGAATCAATAACCAAACGCCCATAGCCTGGGCAGGAAATGACTTTCCTGTAACTGGAGAAGAGGGGCTGGGGGACCCCTCAGCCAGGAGGGGAGATGGGGAAGGCCTGCGGCCGGGCCCAGGCGTGCCTGCGAGCGGACAGGCCCTGCCTACCTCCTTGTCGCTGTAGGAGATGTTTCGGATTTCGTTCCACGGGAAGGAGATCTTGGGGGTCAGCCTGTTCTCGGGGTCGTAGATGTGCAGCCCCAGCGCATCCACACCGAGCAGCAGCTCGGTGCCCTTTTTGTTCTGTGGGTTCAACAGAGAGCAGCCGCTGTCAGCTCCGGCCGAGGCCCGAGGTCTCACTCATCTTCCCGCGGGGCCTGGCCCACAGCGTGACAGGTGACAAGCTTCGGCGGGTCCCCACAGAAGCCACGGCTCTCGTGTCACCCGGGGGGGCCTCCAGCTTCCTGAACCGGGGGCAGGTGGAGACACAGCTGCACCATTCTTATGACCTGCGTGTCCCCGGAGAGGGATGGCTGGGGGCGCCGGCCACTGGCTTGACGACCAAAGTAGCAGCAATCTAAGCATTGCTGACCTCCCATTAAACAGCCAGGTTATCCGAGATGTGAAATAAAAGCCTGTAAGATGAATCATTTCTTATATCAAAAGAAAAAAAAACTGTTGGCCCAGCCAGCGTGGCTCAGTGGTTGAGCATCGACCTATGAACCAGGAGGTCACAGTTCGATTCCCGGTCAGGGCACATGCCCGGGTTGCGGGCTTGATCCCCAGTGTGGGACGTGCAGGAGGCAGCCGATCCATGATTCTCGGGGGCATGCAGGAGCCAGCCGATCGATGATTCTCTCTCATCATTGGTGCTTCTATTTCTCTCTCTCTCTCTCTCTCTCTGAAATCAATAAAAAATATATATATTTTAAAAATGTATCTTAATGTGATAAAGCAAGTATAGTAAAGTGTTCATTGTAGAATCTACGCAGTGGGTTTATATGGGTAATCGCTATAAAAAAACTCAACTTTCCTGTAGGTTTGAAATTTTTTTATAATAAAATGTTGGGAAAATATATCAAAATGCCCTCACTGGTTTGGCTCAGTGGAGAGAGCCTCGGCCCCTGCCCCCCCGCACTGTGGTCTGGCCTTTGTATGACGGCAGCAGGAAGCTCCCTGCACAAGGACCTAACGCGTGTAACCCCCTGGCCGACAGCAAAGAGACTAAACCAGACTCAAGGGCAGGAAGACAGATCTGCAAACTGAGAAGGTGCCTCGACCCTGAGGGGAAGTGGGGACCTAATAGCAGGAGGAGGGGGGGCGCTCCAAGGTTCACCTCTCTTCTCTCTCCAGCACCCTGAAGGCAGGTGCCGTTAGCACACTGCGAGAGCGCTTCCTCCGCTCATCCGCAAAGCTCCGGAAACTATGTATTATGTTAACATGAGCGAGGCTTTGCACTCTGAAAACCCATGGTACCTTCTGGAAAAGGAGGTATTTTATTATGATTTATTTTTTCTTAGTTTGGCTTTTAAAAAAGAAAGGATTCCACCCTCTGCCTTCTATCATTATGACTCCAGCATTTCAGAGAGAGAGACACACACACACAGCTTTCAGTACACACACTGACGGGGAATGCAGGAGCTCGGAGGAAAAAGACTACGGTGGCCATTAGCTCTGTTGCGTAACATAAGAAACCACACACACACACATACACACACAGAACGATATCGGACTGCTTGCCGCAACGGTTGTTTCAGGATTGCAAAATACCAATTTTCTTTGAATCGAGGTGGTGGTGGGCATTATGGAGCAAGAGGCATTGGGCTGACAACCCACGGAAATGCGTTCAAATTGGTCCGGCCCAGAAGAAGCCAAACAATGAGCAAATTCAAATTAATAAAACTTCAGAAAATAAGCTTCTGCATTATTATGGAAAATCTTTTAGGCGCCTGCTTACGAGATGACATCACATAACTTGTCCGTGTGCCTTGTTTTAAGCAAAGTAATCCATTTTCTCTGTAAAAAATCAATAAAATACTTTAAAAAATATATCAAAATGAATGATATGCAAATGACACCTCCATGAGGCTGTTTAAAAATTTAGTTGATTAACTATCCATGTGCTCTATACCTCCGTATGGCAGCCCTGGTCAGCGGTCAGAGCCGCCCGAGGGCCAGCGCCCGCTTGTCGATGTTTCTAACTCTCTATCCCTCTCCCTTCCTCTCTGTAAAAAATCAATAAAATATATATATATTTTTTAAAAAAGTGTTCCAATGTACCCAGATTTAATATAACATTTTCAGAGACCCCAAAAAGGAGAGCCAACCATACCACGATGGTCGCTGTACCGTCTACGCATCTGCAGCTTGGAGCTAGCGATGAAATATCTCAATGGGTTCGCAGGAATTCCTTTGCAAGGAGCATCTAGCAGGCTGGAAAGGCCCAGCCGCAGACTGCAAACAAAGGCCGTCCTGACGCAGGAGCGACTGGCTCCCAGAGGACCGTGGACAATTAATGGTCTGAATAAAAATCCAATTAGCCTGCCAGTGAGAACAAGAGTCCACACCCACGCCAAGCGGTGAGATAGAAAATCGGCTTTACTCTCCTCGTGCCCTTGGGGAAGGAAGTACTTACAGGTCCTCCCCACGGGCCTGGACCTCACGGAGCTGGATGGAAATAATCAAACGTTGCACTCAAGCATTCAAACAGGTTTCTGCCCAGCCCGGGACCAGCCCCAGGCCCCAGAGGCTCCACCGACACTTAATTACCTCGGATCTAATTGAAGCCCCCAAAATAGACAACGAGACTGTGGGACTCTCTCCCCTTCTCTCCTTCACCGCTGAACCCTGCCAGAGTCTCCCAACACATCCCAGCCGGTGTGGCTCAGTGGATAGAGCTTTGGCCTATAGACTGAAAGGTCCCGGGTTCAATTCTGGTCAAGGGCACAGGCCCGGATTGTGGGCTCGATCCCCAGTAGGGGGTGTGAAGGAGGCAGCCGATGGATGATTCTCTCTCATCATTGATGTTTCTATCTCTCTGTCCCTCTCCCTTCCTCTCTGCAATCAATAAACATATATTTTAAAAAACAAAAAAAGCATCTCCGATCCAGAATGAGAAAGGAATGTGTTTCCGCAGTCGGGCCCTGGGTCTCTCCGGTTGCACACAGGGAACCCGGGGAAGCTTCCACGTACCCGGATGGCGAAGTAGTTCACGCCGTACATCTCCAGGTCCTGCGCTATCTTCAAATATTCCATCTCGGCCTCGTCCCTGTGGGGAAAGGAAAGGCACTGTCCCTGGAGCTGAGAGAGGAAACCGGAAGTGAGCCAGAGCAGACCCAGGCGACAAAACGGGTAACATTAATAAACTGAAAACACATTGAAACAGCGCTGAAATGAAGTGTTTGCTGTTCACTTTTTCAGTTCCCGTCAAACTCTTGGCGTTTTAGAGCGTCAGCCTGCGGACTGAAGGGTCCCGGGTTCGATTCCGGTCAAGGCCACATGCCCGGGTTGCAGGCTCGATCCCCAGTGTGGGGCGTGCAGGAGGCAGCCAATCAATGATTCTCTCTCATCATTGATGTTTCTCTCTCTCTCTCCCTCTCCCTTCCTCTCTGAAATCAATAAAAATACATATTTTTAAAAAAAGTTAAATGGAATGAAAAGATGATCAGTTCCTAAAGTGATCAGGGAAGTGCTGACTAATATTTAAGATACGTTTTACCTTTTAGATGATAAAGGTTGGGTTGATAAAAACAGGTGTTGGGGAGAACATGGGGGTGTGGAGACACGCACTGCTGACGGGCACGTAAGCAGGTACTACCTTTTTTGGGGGGGCAATTGGGTGGCACCTGTCAAAACTCAAAATGCATCCTTTTGACTCAGCGACTCTTCTAAGGAATCCACAGGCAAGTCACTCAGACCATTATGTAACGGTACAACTGCAGCATGTTTTGTAAGAGTGAAAAACCTCTAGCTACTCCAAATGCCACGGGTAGAGAAATCAGCGCGAAAGCTGTGGGCTATCTCTACGGTGGAATTCCTAACACGGAATGAAATCACCAACGCATACAGGCCCGCACACCCCGGCAGGCAGTGGGGAAAGGATTCCTACAAAACTGAACATACTCCTAGCTCTCTCTTTTCTTTTACACGAGAGGCCCAATGCACGAAATTCCTGCAAGAGTACTTGTCCACCTTCCTTCCCCCGGCTGCCGGCACCGGCTTCCCTCCAGCACCCAGGACCCAGGCTTCCCTCACAGCCCCGGCTTCTTCTGGAAGGTCAGCTGGAAGGACGTCCGGTCTAATCAGCATATTACGCTTTTATTATTATAGATGCTACAATAATGCACTTTGTGGAAGGTCAGCTGGAAGGACGTCCGGTCTAATAAGCATGTTACGCTTTTATTATTATAGATGCTACAATAATGCACTTTGTTTGACAAGCATGTCCTAGTTTTGTAGTTTGTTGTTTTTTTTTTTAAAAAAAAAAGCCCATGAAGAAATATAAACCCAAAAGGAAGCCGCCTCACCTGGCCCGGCCCCGGTGCTCCGCGTACCAGGCTGTGATCCTCTCCTCCCACATCTCTGGAGTCATCTGATACAGATTTATTACCTAGCGAAAGAGAGAGCAACATAAAAAACCCCCACACACAGGGAGCTTCGGTACCATGTGCCATGTTTATCATGACGCATCACTTCGACAAAACAGCACGGCTATTTTCTTTTTTTCCTTAAATATATTTTTATTGATTTCGGAGAGGAAGGGAGAGGAAGAGGGAGAGATAGAAACATCAATGATGAGAGGGAATCATTGATTGGCTGCCTCCTGCACGTTGGACCGAGCCCGCAACCCAGGCATGTGCCCTTGACCGGAATCGAACCTGGGACCTTTTGGTCCGCAGACCGATGCTCTATCTACTGAGCCAAGCCAGCCAGGGCAGCACGGCTGTTTTCAAAAAGCCACACACAGGGAGCCAGTCGCACGCAGGGGTGGGCGTGTCAACAGGCACCATGCAGTGTGAGTCACAACGCAGGCAGCGGTGCCACCCTTCAGGCCTAGGTGCCCGCCTTGCCGGGCAGGGCCCCCCCTTTCCTGGGCTGTGTGTCCCAGAGGGAGGAGCTCAGTAGCCTTGGGCTCACTGATCTGGGGCCGGCCTGCTCGGCCGGGCTGCGTGTGCTGCCCGCACACCCCCTTTGCCTTCGCCTGCACAGAAGCCGTCACAGGGGCAGGGAGAGCCCGGCCAAGGGGAGGAGCAGGCCTGTATTCCGCGTGACGGACGAGTGGAGCTATCAAATCAGAAGTAGCAAACCCTGCCTGGTTTGGCTCAG
>NW_006289570.1:3879533-3880674 GCF_000327345.1 Myotis davidii | reverse complement strand
TTCGATTCCGGTCAAGGGCATGTGCCTGGGTTGCGGGCACGTCCCTGGTGGGGGGCATGCGGGAGGCAGCTGAATTGATGTTTCTCTCTCATCGATGTTTCTGACTCTCTGTCCCTTTCCCTTCCTCTCTGTGAAAAATCAATAAAATATATTAAAAAAAAAAAAGAAGCAGCAAAAGGGAGGGAGGGCCTGCTTCTGCGACTAATGAACAAGACGGACAACACTGAGGATTAAAAACCACAGCGCCCACCCCTGACTCGTCCCCTCTCTGCACCCCACGCGGCTGCTAAGTGCTCGGCTCCCTGGGCTGAACGTGTGCTGCTCCGTGTGGGAATCACAGATGCTCACCAACCTTTAACGGAAGGACCGTTTGCAGGCCATGCGGGTCCTGGCAGCCCCAGACTCATTCCATGAACCTTTGTTTTTTAATATTCTTAACAGAGATTCCATACTCTTCACTCAAGGTTGATTACAGCCCCGGCCGGCGTGGCTCCGTGGCTGAGTATATCAATGATGAGAAAGAATCATTGATTTGCTGCCTCCTGCCCCCCCCCTACTGGGGATCAAGCCCACACCCCAGGCATGTGCCCTTGACCGGAATCGAACCTGGGACCTTTTGGTCCGCAGACCGATGCTCTATCTACTGAGCCAAGCCAGCCAGGGCAGCACGGCTGTTTTCAAAAAGCCACACACAGGGAGCCAGTCGCACGCAGGGGTGGGCGTGTCAACAGGCACCATGCAGTGTGAGTCACAACGCAGGCAGCGGTGCCACCCTTCAGGCCTAGGTGCCCGCCTTGCCGGGCAGGGCCCCCCCTTTCCTGGGCTGTGTGTCCCAGAGGGAGGAGCTCAGTAGCCTTGGGCTCACTGATCTGGGGCCGGCCTGCTCGGCCGGGCTGCGTGTGCTGCAGCCTTCGCCTGCACAGAAGCCGTCACAGGGGCAGGGAGAGCCCGGCCAAGGGGAGGAGCAGGCCTGTATTCCGCGTGACGGACGAGTGGAGCTATCAAATCAGAAGCAGGAAGCCCTGGCTGGTTTGGCTCAGGCGATAGAGCGTCGGCCTGAGGACAGAAGGGTCCCGGGATCAGTTCCGGTCAAAGGCACCTACCACCTGGGTTGCAGGCTGGCACCCAGGCCCCGCACCCC
>NW_006289570.1:3858475-3879501 GCF_000327345.1 Myotis davidii | reverse complement strand
TGGAGCCCAGCCCCGGCCGGCGTGGCTCCGTGGCTGAGTATCGACCGACCTATGAGCCAGGAGGTCACGGTTCGATTCCCGGTCAGGGCACATGCCTGGGTTGCGGGTTCGATCCCCAGTGAGGGATGTGCAGGAAGGAGGCAGCCAATCAACAATGCTCTCTCATCACTGATGCTCCTAGCTCCCTCTCCCTTGCTCTCTGGAATCAATAAAAATCAATATATTTTTTTAAACGAAAAAGAAAGATTGATGACAAAACATTCATAATAACGTCCTTGCCACCTCCTTCCGCTATTCCTTCAAGTCCGTCGGTTCGCTGTCCTCCAGGCCACACACCTGCGATCTCTTTCCCGGACAGGGAACAGGATGCCTTACCCTTTTCGGAAGCAACTCCTCTTGGGCCAGAAATCCCCGCTTGTGAACAGAGGGGTCGTAGTCGCCGTACTGGAGAGAGAGAAGGGGGAGGGGGGGAGCGAGCAATTGAGATTCGAGAGACAGCTGTCATTTCTGAACGGCTGGGCTCCGGCCCAATTCCCTCCCAGCTCCAGGGAGCAATTCAATCCGATGTCAAGCCCAGATTTCAACCTTGCTGGTGTGTGATCCCCGAATGAAAAAAACTCAAAGCCGATCACCTCTCTGGACGCAGCTGCGTAATCCCCGGGGGCGAGGCGCTAATGAACACGCGACGCTCTGTTCGTCGGGGAAGGGAGCTGTGCTTTCTAACGGTCGGAGAAAGCGGCCGCTCCGGAAGCATGAGCTTCGGAGATGAAGCCACGACACGCGACTGTGGCCGCTGCGATGCGCAAGGTGTGATAAGAGCCTTACCTGCTAATGGCTTCTAAGTGGCTGGTGACCGGAGCCGAAGGCTCAGGGGGGGGGACGGGGGAGAGCTGGGAACAGGGCTGGCGCCGTGTTTAATACCTTTCATTCAAGGCTCTGGGAAGACGGGACGCTGGCGCTGTCACTCACGCTTGTCATCCAGACAGAGACACGCGTGAAAGGGGAACGGGCTTTCCTGAAGCTGCAGGGGCAGCTCGCCGCAAGGGCCGGACGTGGGCCCTGCGCTGCCGTGCGTTCTCCCAGGAGAGGAACGTGCACATTTACTTTCCGATCTAAGAAAAATAACCCTTTTCTTTCTCAGGACACTTCAGCCTGCCCAGGAAATAATGCATACAATAAAATAAAATGGAATTTTAAAACAGACACGAACTGGGAAACCTAGAGAATGTAACAGTCAAAGCCCGACTCTCGTCAATCAGCATTCGGTGGCTTTTCTTGGGGCCAAACCCAAAAAGCTCGGTGTTTTAGGGGGATCGTCCATAAACATGTGTCCGTTTAGCCACCAGCAACGGGAAAAAGCAAAAGAAAGGGCGAGTGCGAGCTGTTGGCTCCGGACACCACTCGCTCGGGCCGGGCCGGGGCCCGCCTGCCCCGTCACTCCCAAAGAGCCGCTAGGCCAGCGGTTCTCAACCTGTGGGTCGCGATCCCTTGAGCGGTCGAACGACCCTTTCACAGGGGTCGCCTAAGACCATCCTGCATATCAGCTATTGACATGACGATTCATCACAGTAGCAACATGACAGTGATGAAGTAGCCACGAAAATAATGTTATGGTTGGGTCACAACATGAGGAACTGTATTTAAAGGGCCAGAAGGTGGAGAACCACTGACTGCTCTAGTGGGACTCCTGGTGTGTTTTCCAAGTGAAGTCACACCCCCAGCAACAGACACTCCTGCCGTGGGGCTGAAAGGTGGCTTTTCAGCAACCTTAACGCGGGCCCCATTCCCACACCGCCCTAGGATAGAAGCCCCACGAATCACTATTTCTCAGGAATCGCGTAATCATCGGACGAGTGGCGGAAAGGCACTGCATCGTCTTCTGAGCGTTAACGGGATTAATCTGTCGAATGTAAACGTTCAAAATGTGCCGCGGATTCTGTAACCCCGTCTAGGCATTTCTCCGTTTCGTTTCGGAAACGGGAAGGGACCTGGCGCGGTCTCGCCCTCGGAAAGGCCTGGGGGTGGAGTAAGTCAGTAACCCTGAGCTTGCATGCACTGCCTCGGGAGGCGGGTTGCCGAAGGTTCAACCCCAGCTCTTTCACTCATTAGCTGCGACTCTGGGAAACCCATGACTTGGTTTTCCCGTCTGTAAAATGGGATGATAACAGCGTTTACCTTCCAGGAGTCTTATGGGGATTCAATGGAATCATACCCATGAGGTTTAAGTTTAAAACACGATGGCCATCTGGGACTCACACGCCTAACATGATATATATAAATGTATAAATACATTTTTTTTAATTCCCTGGAGCTTCTAGTTCCCATCAGCCCCTGCTGTCAATTAGAGAGGGAAGCCTTGTCCCTCCCCCTGACCCCCACATTCATATGTTCTTTATTTTATTTTTTACCTCAATATAAAGATAAAAGGAAAAAATAAATAAAACACGATGGCCGACAGGCAGCGCTCACTACAACCTGATGTTAAACGATAAAAGCTCAAGCTGTGTCCCCTCTCTGCGCGCTGGGGCCTTGAGTAAGGAACACTCTCCCCTCCCCCCAACCCTCCACTTCCTCATCTGGAAAGCAAGGATCATACAGCGCCTGCCTCATAGCGGGTGGTAAGGATGAAGAAGACAATCCGGTAGCATTCTGCGTGGTGCCCGGCTCCTAGTTATAATGTCGCGTATGATTGTTAACCGCTCCGTCGTTTACAACAACACCGGTCACTGCCGAGTAAGGAACACTCTCCCCTCCCCCCAACCCTCCACTTCCTCATCTGGAAAGCAAGGATCATACAGCGCCTGCCTCATAGCGGGTGGTAAGGATGAAGAAGACAATCCGGTAGCATTCTGCGTGGTGCCCGGCTCCTAGTTATAATGTCGCGTATGATTGTTAACCGCTCCGTCGTTTACAACAACACCGGTCACTGCCTGCCTCTCTGATTTTTTTTAAAAAAATTATTATTTTATTGATTTCAGAGAGGAAGGAAGAGGGAAATAGAAACATCCATGATGAGAGAGGATCACTGATCGGCCACCTCCCACACGCCCTGTGGGGGATGGAGCCGGGAGCCCGCAACCTGCAACCTGGCATGTGCCCGGGCGCCACGCTCCATCCACTGAGCCAAACCAGCTAGATTTTTCCAGGGGCAGGATGCTGAAGAAAGCCCTGCTCCTCGCATCTGCATGTCTCTCCAGAGCGCTGACCGGACTCTAATGCACAAGTAAGCAGATATGCAAAGTTGAGGTTGTAAATCCAGGTTCCGAGGGCTTGTAAGATTAACGACCCACATTATCATACCGAGCGCCCAGCGACTCCGCTGATCAAATAGGTTACGTCTGAGCAATGCAGAGGCAGCAGAGACTCGGCTAGCAGAGCCCGGGCTAACTCCACTTGCCACATGAAAGCCGCCTTGATGTGTGAGTCGGCTCTTAAATGTGCCTTTAAGAGACAGAAGGAGAAGAAAATCCGTAGGTTGTGGCAGTTGGTGAAGATAAAAGGAAGTCATACCCCAGCCCGGATAGAGACGGCGTTCTTCAGCCTTTTATGTACACAAGCACCCTGAGCTGTAGCCAGGACTGAGCTGCCTGCGGAGCCAACGACGGTGGGGTTTCAGGTCTCTGTGCCCAGCTTTATACTCATCATTTGGATTCTTGGGTTGAAAAAAAACAAAACAAAAAAAATTCCTGAAGTTATATAAACTTCAGGCCCCACAAAACCTGGATCCACCCCTGATATAAGGCAACTGAATTTAAATTCAAGGCGGGAGTTCTCCGTGTATGGGATGCCGGGGAGTCAATTCTTACGTTAAGCAGATATTGAATATCCTTCTGGATGTTAAATACTCTCCCCTGCCTGCATGCACGGAAAATTAGACAAAACGCTCTGAACAGGATCTCACAAAACATAAAAGATTTCATCAATGCATACATAGCATGAATAATCAGACCCCTACCGCACCTCCGTCACTAGAACACAGATGGATGAAAGCCTTAAACCGTCAATGAAAAGCCAACCAAATACCAGGACAAAATGTAGAAGGACATGTGTATGATACTGGTGGGGGAAGCCATTCTAAAAGTCACTCCACACAGCAAAAGATTGACAGTCTGACACATGAAAAAAACAAGATAAAAGGTTAATACCCATCATAAACGGAGCTCCTATAAATCAACGAGGAAAAGATAAACGGTAGAGGAGAAAAACGGGCGCATCATACACACCAGCCTCGCAGAGGAAAGCAAATCTATGAAAAGACGCTCGGCCCCAATGGTTGGCAAGGAAATGAAAACTTTTAAAAATCTATTTTTTTTCCCTGTCAGATTAGCAAAAATGTAACAGACTGACAGCATGCGGATGTGGAAAACAGGTATTCTCACACACTGTTCCTAGAAGTTACGGTGGAGGGCAATTTGGCCACATCTATTTTTTTTTTTAATTGAGATAAAACTTACATGCATACAATTCACCGTTTGCAGTGTATGATTTTGTGGTTTCCAGCATATTCAGAATGTCGTGCAACTATCACCACTCTCTAATTCCAGAATATTGCTATTGCCCCCAAAAGACACCCCGAACCCATGAGCAGTAACTCCTGATTTCCTCCCTCCACCCCATCGCCACCACGAGAGCCGCTTCCTGTCTCTACGGAGTTGCCCACAGCGGACACGTCATAGAAGCGGAATCACACACTCCGCGGCCTTCGCGTCATTATTTACATTTTAAATGTTCTTGCCCTGACCGGTGTGGCTCAGTGGATAGAGCGTCGGCCTGCGGACTGAAAGGTCCCAGGTTCGATTCCGGTCAAGGGCATGTACCTGGGTTTATTGCTCCCAAGTCCCTTGGATGGAGGCAGATGCCAGTGAAGCATCTTAGGCACATCTTAAAGCTGCAGAGCCAGTATTGGCTCTGCAAGGCAGGGTCTGCCCTTCATTAAGAGAGAGCTTCCCAGCCCTAACCAGTTTCGCTCAGTGGATAGAGTGTCAGCCTGTGGACTGAAAGGTCCCAGGTTGGATTCAGGTCAAGGGCATGTACCTTGGTTGCGGGCACATCCCCAGTAGGGGGTGTGCAGGAGGCAGCTGATGGATGATTCTCACTCATCGATGTTTCTAACTCTCTATCCCTCTCCCTTCCTCTCTGGAAAAAAAAAAAAGAACTTTTTTTAAATGTTCTTATCCTTCGACCCAGTTATGCCATGTCTTGGTATCTATCAGAGAAACGTTGTCCACATGCTCATATTCACGGGTGTTTGCTACATCCGTCTAAACAGAAGAATAGAAAGAAAAACAAACCTAAATATCTCCCAGTAAAGAGAGATTTAAATAACCCAGGTCCCTCCGATTTATGGAATAGTGCTCAGTGGTTTTAAAACATGAGATGGGGCCCTGACTGGTTTGGCTCAGTGGATAGAGCGTCGGCCTGCAGACTGAAAGCTCCCGGGTTCGATTCCAGTCAGGGGCATGTGCCTTGGTTGCGGGCACATCCCCAGTAGCGGGTGTGCAGGAGGCAGCTCATCGATGTTTCTCTCTCATCGATGTTTCTAACTCTCTATCCCTTTCCCTTACTCTCTGTAAAAAATCAATAAAATATATTTTTTTAAAAAGAATAAAAATAACATAAAATAAAACATGAGATGGGGTCTACCTGTTCTTGCAGTTTTCAGTGAAAAGGGCACTTTGTGCAGGACTCCCTCTGGAATAGAGTCACCCAGAGGGAGGGTTCAGGGGTTGGCGGGGGTGTCTGCTCACCTGACCGGCCCCTCCCTCGCCCCTCACCCTACAGAGGCCACGCCAATGCACAGACCCTCCCGGCAAGTAGATGAGCTTAGACGGCGCCTCTATTGCGTCCGTGGATTTATTGCTCCCTGTCAATCTTATGGGCTTGGAATGCTGCCTTATCGTCACTCTAATTTCTCTTTCTCTTGATTACTAGTGAGATGGAACATTTTTTGTTTTGTTTTGACTCATCATCCTCATTTTCTCTTCTTTAAAGTGCCTGTTGTTCATACGCCTGGAGCCCATTTTTCTGCTGCCTCTTTCTTATAAACGTTAAGGGTTCTTGACATTCAGGGATATTGATGTAATTCTACCTCTAGAAACCTACCTTAAGGGGAGAAAGCTTCTGCACGTTCATATAAGGCGTCGCATAAAAGGATTTTCAGTAAAGCGCTGTTTATAATAGAGGGAGGGAAGAGCAGGAACCAAGCCTACCTCTTCCTCAGAAGGGAGGAGGGCGAAACTAGGTTTTTTTGTCAATGGTTACGATACAGTGGTTAGAACTAATGGGCTAAATCTTTAGATAGAACACAGATACAAAAAAAAAAAAAAGAACACAGATACATCTTAAAATCAACGCTAAGTGGGAAAATCGCATGTTGTAAAAAGGATGTGCAAAAGAGATAAGCGGAGGGAAGCATCCTTTATATCAACCTTTACCTCCTGGGTTTCTTTTCTAAAAAATATATTTTATTGATTTTTTACAGAGAGGAAGGGAAAGGGATAGAGAGTTAGAAGCATTGATGAGAGAGAAACATCGATCAGCTGCCTCCTGCACATCTCCCACTGGGGATGTGCCCGCAACCCAGGTACATGCCCTTGACCAGAATCGAACCTGGGACCTTTCAGTCCGCAGGCCGACGCTCTATCCACTGAGCCAAACCGGTCAGGGCTCCGCCTGGGTTTCTTTAAGCCAGCGCCTCCCCTCCAACTCACCGCCTCCCCTCCAACTCACCGCTGCCCGAGGTGTGACCCTCACTCACAGTCTCTCACTGGGAGGACCCCGGTCTGCTAACGGGGCTCCCTGTTCCCAAACTCGCCTCTCCCTTCCCAAACTCGCCTCTCCCTCCAATATGTCCTTCCGTAAGCCACCAAAAAATCTGCCTAAAATCCCACTGGGAATCAAACCGTGACCTCCTGGTTCACAGGTTGAAGTTCAACCACTGACCCACACCAGCCAGGCTAATTCTTTTTTTAATGGAATTTGTAGCCCACAACTGGGTGGGCAGGATTTGGAGCAGAATGGAACTAGAGGACGGAGTCAGGATGGGAGACCTGGGGTCCGATTGCTGAACTCCGCACTTGGCTCTGGCCCCTCACCGTCAGTTGCTTGAGGGAGGTCTCCCGGCAGCACACATGCCGCTCACTGAATCCCAGGTTTAGCCCGGCGGGCGCGGCTCAGTGGCTGAGCATCAGCCTGTGAACCAGGAGGTCACGGTTCGATTCCCGGTCGGGGCGCATACCCGGGTTGCGGGCTCGACCCCCACTGTTGGGGGGGCGTGCAGGAGGCAGGCGAGCCATGATTCCCGCCTCCCCTCCAACTCACCGCTGCCCGAGGTGTGACCCTCACTCACAGTCTCTCACTGGGAGGACCCCGGTCTGCTAACGTCAGCCTGTGAACCAGAACTCGCCTCTCCCTCCCCAAACTCGCCTCTCCCTCCAATATGTCCTTCCGTAAGCCACCAAAAAATCTAAAGTTCTGACATCCTAAGTGCACATCAAAGTAACATCACATAAACGAATCACAGAACTTCCTACACAGCTGTCTAAGCAAATTGGAAGTAAGAAAGATTAGCGAATTGGAAGTGAGAAGTTAAAAGTTTCAAGTCTCTGTTCTGCCGCTTTTTAGCTTTTTGATCCTGGACAGACTGATTAACCCATCAGGGTCAGAGCCCATCAGGGTCAGAGGGCTGACATCATGGGGAACATGAGAAGAAGGTCTGCCCTGGATGTACAAGAGTGTGGGCACCAAGACTGGGTGAGCACAGTGGTGTGGCTCAGTGACTGAGCATCAGCCTGTGAACCAGGAGGTCACGGTTCGATTCCCGGTCGGGGCGCATACCCGGGTTGCGGGCTCGACCCCCACTGTTGGGGGGGCGTGCAGGAGGCAGGCGAGCCATGATTCTCTCTCATCATTGATGTTTCTATCTCTCTCTCTTCCCTCCTCTCTGAAATCAATGAAAAAAAATTTTAAATTAATATAAAGTATTGTGACTTCAGACAAATTATTACTCCTTCCTGAGCCTTCAATTTGCCACCGATAAAACAGGCAAGATACTGTCAAGCCCTGGCTTATGGCAAAGGCTACACTGAGAATCGCACAAAACACGCATGTTGTAACGCTTTGTAAGACGATAAAACACTACAGGCATCTAAGATCGTATAAATACCATCATCAGAGATGCCCTCTTCATATTCAGCAGCCGTCCTGGAAACGGGGAGCATGTTAAAATCACCCTTCGTTTCCCAAACGCAGACTGGAAGTCATAGATGCGCTTTATTTGTGAGAGCCCGAGAATTTACACCGGAAAAAAAAAACACCAGAACCTCCTCCTCCATATGATCCACATATGTGCTCTGTGAATCACTTTCATCTCTAAATGAGTAGGGCTTTCCTACGGTGAAATCTGTTTAAGCAAACATCTGCTGGTTCCCAGACATGTCCGCCCCTGCCCCCCGCCAATGGGTAATTTAGAATGTCATTTTATTTAAATTTGTGAACACACACACACACACACACACACACACACACAGGTGGCCTTTGAATCTGTGGCTCAAAATCCATGCAAAGAAAACGCTGCCTTTGAGACGGAAGCCCTGCAGGGAGAGGTGGTGTCCTTGAGAGCTGGGGGGGCCTCCTCAGCTGGGGAGAGGACATGAACAGGAACTCCGTTCCGGGCCAGGAAGTGCCCGGATTTAATGAGAGCGACAATGACTGCTTCATCACTGTCAGGGTGATCCTGATTGAAAGGGCACATTTTTTCCTGTTATTAATATTCTTAATCAAAGCATAAAAGGAAGCATATGTCTTAGTTGAATCAAGGCCCATTTTCTGTGGTTTGGTGTGGGGTTTTTTTTTTTTCTCCCTCCAATTACTCATTTTTCTGGGCAGTGGAATAGGGGGAGGCATAAAACGTAATCCCAGGGCCAGGAATTCTGCCTATAGCTTTACCCTAAGATCGCCCGGATGACCTTGGGCACGTGGCGGCGTCTGTATTGTGACAGAATCCACACCCACTCATGCCGGCCAGGGAACGCTCTGCGACCATTAGCCCAGTCATCAGATGACTCCGAGTCACCGAATGACTCCCGGGGCTTGTTGGTCTGAGTAGCGTGTACAGACTCTTCTCTCCTCCAAGTGACAGGCTAATTGGTTACTTCCTGACTTTGACCTGAGATCGCATTAAGCTACTCCAGAAAAAAAGCAGGCTGAGAAGTTAAGAGCGTCTTATTAATTTTTGTAACACTGCAGGGATATGGCTTTAGGGGACAGCTCTAACTACAAAGGAAAACAATAGCAAAAGATGACACAAAAAAAGTAACCAAGATGCCCTAATTCTGGAACGTCTTTATGCTGCGGTGAAAGGTCGTGAGTGAGCAGAGGGGACGAGAGAAAGTGGCACGTGCCTGAAACGGAAATCAGGGGGACCGCAGGCCCCGTGGGCTGGCCCTGTCATTGGTCTTATAGAAACAGGGAGGACAAAAACACAAGATCATTGGTCTCCCTTTCCTGCCATTCTCAGTCGCTGGGAATGCCCTTCTGCTAGCCGGACAGCTCAGCTGGGCTCAGCGGCCACGGAGCCCGCAGTGCCCAGCCTTGAGCAGGGTGGCATGCCCATCAGGGGTAGATGGAGCGGGCCACCTTCTAGGGCAGCCGTGGGCAAACTACGGCCCGCAGGCTGGATCCGGCCCGTTTGAAATGAATAAAACTAAAAAAAAAAAAAAAAGACCGTACCCTTTTATGTAATGATGTTTACTTTGAATTTATATTAGTTCACACAAACACTCCATCCATGCTTTTGTTCCGGCCCTCCGGTCCAGTTTAAGAACCCATTGTGGCCCTCGAGTCAAAAAGTTTGCCCACCCCTGGTCTAGGGGATGGTGAGGTCCCCATCCAATAGGGCTGCTGGTCCACAGAAGATGAGTGGGGAGTGAGGACCTGGGCCTTTCTGACCTAAAGGCCATGTTTGACCCACACTGGAGATCATAAATTCCTTTTTCCTGGTTAATAATAAGAGAGGTTGGGCCCAGCCCGCATGGCTCAGTGGTTGAGCGTCAACCGATGAATCAGGAGGTCACGGTTCGATTCCCGGTCAGGGCACAGGCCCGGGTTGCACGCTCGATCCCCATGGTGGGGCGTGCAGGAGGCGGCCGATCAGTGATTCTCTCTCATCATTGATGTTCCTATCTCCCCCTCCCTCCCCCTCCCTCTCTGAAATCAACAAAAATATGTTTTAAAAAAAAGAAAGAAAAAGAAAAAAGAGAGGTTGGTTCAATAAATGTAAGGACCCACATGTGCACGATGAGAGCGCAAAGAAAAGTTACCAAGCTACACACTTATTTGTACACACACACACACACACACACACTCACGAGACCATACAGAAGTGAGACTTGGCTCCCCAGGGCCTTCCCCCTTGCTGGGGAAAGTCTCCCTCAAGTCTAGGAAACCCCAAAAACAGGCGACTGGCGCGGCCCCGCGGACACGTCCCTGCCCCGCAACGCTGAGTTTTTCCCCTTGGTGCCTACCTTGGCCTGGACGGCGTACGAAGCCAGCAGCACCGAGGCCTCGGGCGGGCAGTAGATCTTTTCATCCAAGATCTGCTTCTTTACCTACAAGGGGCGACAGGGGACACGTGACACGGGGTACGTGGCCGAGAGCCACGCAGCTGGGCACGGCGGACACTGCAGGGCGTCCTGATGAGGGCCGCCCACCAGGCCGGCCTGTTCATGAGGCTCTGACAAAAGGGTATGATTTTGTTTTTTTTAAATTTTATTGCTGCAGACAGGTTGGGAGCTCAGGCGCTGAGCAGTTCTTGGTGAGGGGGCCATGCGTGAGAACCCCTCATCCCTTCTGCTCACGATCAAGTGCTGAGGCGGAAAGACCGTCTTCACGGTTACAACCGAGATGAGCCCTGGCCGGTGTGGCTCAGTGGATAGAGCGTCGGCCTGCAGACCCAAGGGTCCCGGGTTCGATTCCGGTCAAGGGCACGGACCTCGGTTGCGGGCTCCTCCCCGGCCCAGGCCCTGGCCGGGGTGCGGGCAGGAGGCAACCAATCGATGTGTTTCTCTCACATCGATGTTTGTCTCTGTCGTTCCCTCTCTCTTCCACTCTGTCTAAAAAATCCATGGAGAAATATCCTCGGGCGAGGATTAACAACAAAAAAAAGAGAGACACTACCATCTGGGCCGGGACAGAGGAGCGGGGCTCTGATGGGGGCTGCAGCCTCGGCCCCGCTGAGCGCACACAGCACCCGCGGGAACGGCGTCCACTTTCAAGTCAGAACACAAGAGAAAAGGCGTTGAGGCCACTGAGTTATGGCTGCGGGGAAAACACCATCACTTTCCATGCGGCCGCTCTGAGGAAAAAAGGAAGCGATGAAGTGGGATCGATTAAACTGTTAAGCACTCGTGAGGTCCAGGAAATATAACTCTTAAGCCGCAATGCTGAACGAACATATCTCAGGGCACTTAATTTCTTAGACGCAGCGGCGAGGGAGCCGCCGGGAGTGGGGGCAGCGAAATAAAACACGACGGGAAAGCCGGCTCTCCCTTCACAGAGGTCAGCAGCCACCAGATCCACAACGCAGTGAACTCGCCTCGCTGGAGCTCCGCCGTCACCGTGCGAGGGGAGGTTAAGCCAAAGGCGCCTGAGGCAGGGGCACCGCGTCCCAGGGCTTATGAGAGCCATCTCCACTCTCCACGGCGCGAGGGCCTTCCGGGGCCTAGGGGAGCCTGATGTGCTCTCCTTCAAAGCAGCGTGACTTCCTCGTCCTTTGGCTTCTTTTCAAAGGGGGAAAAGCCACACGACAGAAAACCTGAGACTTTCCATGGAGCAGGACGTGTTGGGATGGGGGAATGTGTATGCACATATGTGTATTCGTGTGTGTGTGTGCGTATGTGTGTGTGTGTGTGTGTGTGTGTATATACATCCTTTTCTTTACAAGGTTCGATCCTCAGCCCCAGTCTGGGCACATGCAGGAGGCAACTAATCAATGTGTCTCCCTCACACCAATGTTTCTCTCTCTGTCTCTCTCCCCCTCCCTTTTACTCTCTAAAAATCAATGGGGCCGGACCAGTTTGGCTTGGTGGATAGAGTGTCGGCCTGCAGACCAAAGGGTCCTGGGTTCGATTCCGGTCAAGGGCATGTACCTTGGGTGCGGGTGCATCCCCAGTGGCGGGCGTGCAGGAGGCAGCTGACCGATGTTTCTCTGTCATAGATGTTTCTGACTCTCTATCCTTCTCCCTACTTCTCTGTAAAAAAAATCAATAAAATATATATTAAAAAAAACAAATCAATGGAGCCCTAGCCAGCTTGGCTAAGTGGATAGACTGTCGGCCTGCAGACCAAAGGGTCCTTGATTCGATTGTGTGTATGTGTATTTGTGTGTGTTTGTGTGTGTATGTGTGTGTATTTGTGTGTGTTTGTGTGTGTGCATGTGTATTTGTGTGTGTATATATGTATTTGTGTGTGTGCATGTGTATGTGTATGTATGTGTGTGTATTTGTGTGTGTATGTGTTTATGTGTGTGTGTGTATTTGTGTGTGTGTGAACCTTTTTTTTTACAAGGTTCAATCCTCAGCCCCAGTCTGGGCACATGCAGGAGGCAACTAGTCAATGTGTCTCTCTCACACCAATGTTTCTCTCTCTGTCTCTCTCCCCCTCCCTTCTACTCTCTCTAAAAATAAATGATGCCCTAACCGGTTTGGCTCAGTGGATAAGCATCAGCCTGTGAACTGAAGGGTCCCAGGTTCGTGCAGGTGAAGACGTTGGTGCACATAGAAGTTAAAAAATATATCCAAGTTCATTACATCCAGGAGCAAAATTAAAGTTTTCCCAGTTTTAAACTCTCAGGTGGGTGTAAGACATTTTCTGTCCTTAAGAATCCCTAATACAAATTCTATATAAGGGGCCCTAGCTGGTTTGGCTCAGTCAATAGAGTGTTGGCCTGCAGACCAAAGGGTCCTGGGTTCGATTCCAGTCAAGGGCACGTACCTAGGTTGCAGGCTCTTCCCCGGCCTGGGGCCTGGTCGGGGCGAGTGCAGGAGGCAACCAATCGATGTGTCTCTCTCACATCGATGTTTCTCTCCATCTTTCTCTCTCTCTCCCACTCTTCCTAAAAATCCATAGAAAAATATCCTCGTGTGAGGGTTAACAAAACAAAAAACAAAAAAATTGTGGGGGAGGTTGTTATTAACTTAATATTTCCTGAACAAATGCAATAGTCTGAGGCTTGAACTAATTTTTGAGCCTGGGCTACGCGACAGACCATCCACTACTGGGAGGTCATGTGATTAACACCCCAGCTGCAGTCTTCCCCACAACTGACAGTGGGCACCTTCGGGCACGCCAGCAGCTCCAGCGCCAATCACTGTAACACCCCATGAAGACTGGGGAAGCTCTGATCGAGCCGTAAGGACACCAGCAAAACAGACAAGGTTTCCATCCTCACACTAACCCCACCCCCACCCCCCACCACGCCCTCGGACGGCCAGCAAGCTGTCTTAGAGCCTATCGTTAGCAACGGATCTCCTAACCCAGTGATGGCGAACCTTTTGAGCTCGGCATGTCAGCATTTTGAAAAAACGTTAACTTAACTCTGGTGCCGTGTCACATATAGAAATTTTTTGATGTTTGCAACCATAGTAAAACAAAGACTTATATTTTTGATATTTATTTTATACATTTAAATGCCATTTAACAAAGAAAAATCAACCAAAAAAATGAGTTCACATGTCACCTCTGACACGCGTGTCATAGGTTCGCCATCACTGTCCTAACCTCTTCGGCTGGGCTGAGGGATTACTTACGGAATGCCTACTGCGCACTCCGTGAGCCCAGCCTTTAAGGAGCTCGGAAGCTATGAGGGGGGAAGGGAAAGCTGAGAGGATGACAGGCGAGGAGTAGCACATGGACAAGGAGTAGCATAAAGCATGACGTGCGAAGCTCCACGTGCGTGGGATTAACCAGGCGGCGCTGGCGGCCCGGACTCCCGCCTTAACCAGAATGGACGCTGAACTTCTGGGACAACTATTCTTTGTAAGACTCCCTTTGCGACCGCTGAGGACTTTCAGGTCAGCGAGCAGAAAAACGGGACCGATCGTCAAAGAGGTTTCAAATCGGGCAGCTCCCTGTCCTCCAATCGCTCACCATCACACGTTTTCCATTTCACCTGACACCACCTCTCACCACTCAAATCTAGTCCCATTCTAGCGGCGCTGTCCGTCCCAGAACCGAGAGGACCGGCTTTCTGGACGCGGGACCTTTTCACCGCGTGAAGCTCCGGGGACAACACGGACAGTCTTCCTCCCGCAGAGCCACCACGCCTGAGGGGGCTTTCCCGTAGTGAGGGGCGGGGGGAGCACGGACTACCGTACCTGCAGGAAGAATAGGTGCTGAGTGATCTCTTGCACCAGCTCCTCCTCGGCGTTCTCGGGGTAAAACTTGGCCAGGAAGTGGAAGGTGACCGGCTCTTCCTTCGAAACATCGTGATCCAGCACCTGCGGGATCACAGGGCAAAAGACAAAACAGGCTACGTTGGCCCCTCTTCCCCCGATGCCCCATCGGAGCACCTCTCGCAGGGAGCGCATAGATATTTTTTCCTCTTCTAAATTCATCACGTGCCCGGCTGGTGTGGCTCAGTGGTTGAGCATCAACCTATGAAC
Organism: Myotis davidii; assembly: GCF_000327345.1. Lineage (NCBI taxonomy): Eukaryota > Metazoa > Chordata > Mammalia > Chiroptera > Vespertilionidae > Myotis > Myotis davidii. The sequence goes on along the minus strand of NW_006289570.1, from coordinate 3,864,841 downwards.
CCAGGAGGTCCCGGTTCGATTCCCGGTCAGGGCGCGTGCCTGGATTGCCGGCTGGATCCCCAGTGTGGGGCGTGAGGGAGGCAGCCAATTAATGACTCTCTTCTCATCGTGGCTGTTTCTCTCTCTCTCTCTCTCCCTCTCCCTTCCTCTCTGAAATCAATAAAAATATATATTTAAAAAGTGATAAATTCATCACATTTCCCAGAGGTGGTGACTAACAAGAGGTATTACTTCAAACGGCCTTTCTGAACCAAGCTAATTAACGGGGGCCCGAGGGGTGAGGAGAGCGAAGATGAAGGCACTAATGTCCTCAAGAGATCGCAGAGATCATCAACAATTATAAATGTCTGACTCCGAGGTCCTGGGCTGCCACCCTTTATCGTTGGCAGAATGTTTTTTTCTAATGTTTTTGAAAGTAGTGGAATATTTCTTTATTCTCTTTTCTTGCTGCCAACAACCCCCAACATTCAGGTCCGTATTGGAACGGAGCTTCAGACGACGAACTGAATCTTTGTCAAATCAGTTGAACACCAGCTAAGCAGGAGACGCGACACGTGTCCCTTGCGGTGACCCTGTGTTTCCAGGAACCTCCAGAGACGCCCCGCAAGAACACGTGGACGCAGGCAGCAAGCCACTCGCCTTTCATCTCCCAGCGATCCCATCCACCCCCCGAAAAGCCTGCGCCATCTGCTCTCCAGAACGAGTTTCCCTCCAGGCCATAAACATGCCATTAACATGGGTCACAGTTGATTTCTTTTGAGCAGCGAGGCACCGTGGCTCCTGATGCCCCCGGTCCGATAGCCATTTGGCCAACGCTCAGGGAGACGATTTAAATTCACTTCGCTGAGCCGAAACCGGTTTGGCTCAGTGGATGGAGCGTTGGCCTGCGGACTGAGGGGTCCCAGGTTCGATTCCGGTCAAGGGCATGTACCTGGGTTGCGGGCACATCCCCAGTGGGAGATGTGTAGGAGGCAGCTGATCGATGTTTCTCTCTCATCGATGTTTCTAGCTCTCTATCTCTCTCCCTTTCTCTCTGTAAAAAATCAATAAAATATATTTTTTTAAAAAAATTCATTTCGCTGAGAACCACAAGAAGATACTAGGAAGCTTTGCTGTCTTCGGTAGATCGCTCTCCACACCCCGGTCCAAATTCCAATGGGTGGTTCCCAGGAGACTTAACATAAACCTGATCTCGGACAATCTTTTTTTTTTTAATGTTTTTTATACATTTTTATTTTTTTAAATATATTTGTATTGATTTCAGAGAGAGGAAGGGAGAGGGAGAGAGAAATAGAAACATCAATGATGAGAGAGAATCGTTGATTGGCTGCCTCCTGCAGGCCCCCCACTGGGGATCGAGCCCGCAACCCAGGCACGTGTCCTTGACTAGAATCAAACCCGGGACCCTTCAGTCCGCAGGCCGACACTCTATCCGCTGAGCCAAACCAGCCAGGGCTGATCTCGGAGGAGCTTGCTGACATCGGCACAAGGTGGGCAACTCGACGTTCGAGATCGCTGGGGAACTACCGTGTGAAATTTATAACCTGCGGGATTCCAACACGAAGACTCGGATGAGCGTCCATCTGTCAGTAATGTGAACATGCGAGTTTAGAGTCCAAGTGGCAGAAGTCGGGAGGCTTTGATTGTTTATCGTGCCCTGTGGCAGATAATAAAATCAGGCTCCATTTGGGGTAAGAATTAGACACTGGCTTCCTCTGAGATTCACCGAGAAACACATCTGGCCCTGGTCTCAACCACCTTCGTGGTTAGGTAGGCAGGTAAGCAGGCGAGTGTGTCTTTATGTGCATGGATGAACCCGCACAGAGGGCAGCATTCCCCGGGCAATATTCACTTCTGAGCCGCATCAGAACTGCTGGGAGCCCCCTTCAGGCCTCAGGAGCCCCAGAAAAATCACGGGGACTAAATGGACAGTCTTCCTCCATCACAGGGACCAGGGCGACTCTTTATTCCTTAGATCGCACGCATGAGCAGACTGAGTCGGGCCACGGTGATTCTCAAAAAGACTTTTAGCCTGGCCGGTGTGGCTCAGTGGCTGAGCGTCGACCTATGAACCAGGAGGTCACGGTTCGATTCCCGGTCAGGGCACATGCCCTGGTTGCGGGCTCGATCCCCAGTGGGGGGGATGGGGGGGGACGTGCCAGAGGCAGCCAATCAATGCTTCTCTCTCTCTCTCTCTCTCTGAAAATCAATAAAAATATATTTAAAATAAAATTTCATAAAGCACATGAGCCCCAAGAACATCTTTCCACGACATATATTCTAAGTAACGTATGTCACTTTTATTCACAAAGCCTGGCCAGCGGCTCGGTGAGCTGACCGGCATTAACGCCAAAAGCAGGCAGCCGGTGACGACGACGAGGAAAGGGCGGGGGTGGCAGTATGGTGGTGGGTTCTGCAGAGCCCAGGAGAGCCTGGGAGGGGTAGGAAACCCCCTTCTCCACCCTGGACCCGCCAAGCCCCACGGTGAGCAGCTGCGCTGGGCCCACGTGCAGGGAGCAGCCGGAGCACACACCCGCCCCTCCGGTCCCAGCCACTTGCGGCCCCAACCTTCTTGTCCGTCTTGAGCCAGGCCACGGTGTCCTTGATCGTGTACTGCAGCCCGAAGAACCAGGTTTCCCGCAGCCCCAGGGTCCGGCACACCAAGTCGAACAGGTCCTTCCCTTTCCACTTCATCTGCAACACAGCGAACCAGGAGGGGAAAAAACACACAAAGAACATGGTGAGCCAGCGTTCTTCACAACAGCCAAGATCTGGAAACAGCCCAAGTGCCCAGCAGGAGATGAGTGGATAGAGGAGCGGTGGGACATTTACACTACAGAATACTATGCAGCTAGAGAGAGAGAGAGAGAGAGAGAGAGAGAGAGAGAGAGAGAGAGAGAGAGAGAGAGAGAGAGAGAGAGAGAGAGAGAGAGAGAGAGAGAGAGAGAGAGAGAGAGAGAGAGAGAGAGAGAGAGAGAGAGAGAGAGAGATCTTTCCCTTTGGGACAGCCTGGATGGACCTGGAAAATACGACGCTAAGTGAAAGAAGCCAAGCTGAGAAAGACAAATATCACATGATCACACTTATGTGTGGAATCTCATGAACAAAATAGATTGGCCGACAAAATAAGACCCGAAGCCAGGAGGCATGGAACAGACCGGCATACCTCGATGCGGGGTTGGGGGGACGAGAAGAACATATATACTTCTATGCACAGCCCATGGGCACGGGCAATGGGGCAGTGAAGACCTGGGGAGGGCGGGGTAGGGGCTGGGAGGAGGGGGGGAAGGAAGGGGAGGGAATGGGAGATATCTGTATTACTATCAACAGTGGTGTGTGTGTGTGTGTGTGTGTGTAAGAGGCATCAATGATTCTCTCTCATCATCATTAATGTTTCTATCTTTCTCTCCCTCTCCCTTCCTCTCTGAAATCAATCAATACATATATACTGATTGGGGAGAGGCCAGCTTCCAGGCACATTAATTTCCTTGAGATTTTGTCGTTGTCTTTTCTTTTTTTTTAGTCACGACCTTGCCCTTTGATAAAAGGCTAGTGATTTGTTGTTTGCTTGTTTCACTTTGTTTTAAAGGCTGGTTTTACCAGAACTTTTTTTTTTTTTAAAGCAACATAGGAAAAGAAGTTGTAACCAAAGCCATAAATCATGGAGAAAAACAACATTAGAGACGGGTCAGTCCACGCTGATCACGCTGTGGAACTGAGGCCAAAGGGGAGGCAGTTTCAAACTCTCAGCGTCTGAACCAGGGGACGAGCGGAGACCGACAGACCGCAGTGCACGCATTCGGCAGCCTTGCTTTCAAAAGGGCCTGAGCCAGCGGTTCTCAACCTGTGGGTCGCGACCCCTTTGGGGGTTGGACGACCCTTTCACAGGGGTCGCCTAAGACCATCGGAAAACACATCTATAATTACATATTGTTTTTGTGATTCATCACTATGCTTTCATTATGTTCCATTTGTCACAATGAAAATATATCCTGCCTATCAGATATTTCCATGACGATTCATAACAGTAGCAACATGACAGTGATGAAGTAGGCCTCGGCTCACCCCCTATCCCCAAGGGCCCCCAAGTCCCAGGCGGGCATTCAGACGTAGCCCAGGTACAGTCATGAGCAGGTGAGACACGTCACAGTGTCAGTGGGCGTAGCGAGAATGAACTTGGGACTCAATGACCGCGTTGCCAGACACCAGAAGAACAAGACTGCAGACCCAGCTCTCCTTCTGCCCTCATTAGACACCTCCACCAGGGCCCGGCCGGCGTGGCTCCGGGGCTGAGCTTCGATCTACGAGCCAGGAGGTCAGGGTTCGGTTCCCGGTCAGGACACATGCTCAGGGCACATGCCCGGGTTGTGGGCTTGACCCCCAGTGGGGGGACTTGCAGGAAGCAGCCGATTGATAATTCTCTCTTATCATGGATATTTCTCTCTCTCTCTCTCTTCCTTCCTATAATAAAATCAAAAGAAAGAAAGAAAGAAAGAAAGATAGATAGATAGATCTCCACCCAGTTCCTGGCACACTGAAGATGCATAATGAAAAGGAATGAGGGAATAATTAGGGTTTAGACGACTTGGTATAAAAGCAAAGAGGGAAAAAAATAAGTTAGGTCTCTGATATCCGATTGGCTTGGGCTAAATCCTGAGTCGACAGAGGACTTTTCCCGTAGGGCTTCTATTTTTAATATCTGTGAATGAACAGCGTGTTCTCTATGAGGCTCTCCGCGGGAGAGCCCTCCCTCCCCCGGGCCTGCAGTCCAATCGCAGAGCAAAGGAGCAGCCCAGATGGAAGGACTCCAAAACCGCAGCAGACAAGTGGCCGGGATGCGTCCTGGCTTTTGTCCTTCGCCGGAGCCGCGTCTCCTATCTGTCCTTCTCGCTCTGCCCCTGTCCCCTCCCTGGGACTTTGGTGAGGCCCCCGAGACACTACAGAGGTTGACGTTTTAGAAATTATTTCACAGAGAATGAAATCAAATGACATTTTTTTTTTAAAAAAAGGATCCCTTTCCCCCTTTGCAGGGCTTAGGACTGCGTAGCGTCCCTGCCTGCCCACCGGACAAAGGGGTTTTTAACGCATGCAATTCAGGTTTCAATTCCTACAGGCAGACAGCACCGGAGAAATGTTATTTTGGAAAACTAGAAGCTTCAGGAAGCTGATTATTCTCTTGTCTCTATTTTAAGCCAGGACACAGTCTATAAATTATAAATGACTACCTTTGCTACAAGATAATGGAACAATAAAAAACCAGACATTAGCGTGGAGAAGTTAAACACCCCAGGGCCAAGATCAAAGTAATTCCAAATCTTCCCTAACTCACAGCCCCGGCCAGGCTGGGACACAGCACAGCAAGGCACCACGGCACCACGGCACCACCATGGCACAAAGGGGCTGCCAATGGGATGCGCGGGCATCAGAAGGAAGCTGCAAAAGGAATAACCAGGGAATGTCCTGACTTGGGAGTTTAAATTCTCAAGCATAATGCAATTTTCTTGAATTCCTTCCTCCTTCTTTGTTTTTAAAATACAGAACTATCCCTGTTGAATGCAGAGCCGATATCTTTGTTCCCAGGGAGCTGGCAATAAAGTGAGGAGAGGGGGGGGGAAATTCTCACACTGATTCAAAATTCCCTGCTTGGATTTTTAACTTAGGGCCCTAGCTGGTCTGGCTCAGTGGACAGAGCGTCGGCCCGCGGAATGAAGGGTCCCGGGTTCGATTCCAGTCAAAGGCACACGCCCGGGTTGCAGGCTCGATCCCCAGATGTTTCTATGTCTCTTTTCCTTTCCCTTCCTCTCTGAAACCAATAAAAATATTTTTAAAAATCTGAGAATGTCCTAGTTGGAAATAAGCCTACTTACAGGGTCTACCTACTACAGATCCACCCCCTTTTTGTATAAATAAGGAAACTGAGTCACAGGTCCCGCTAAAGTAGACCCTGACCTTTTTCACAGTGGATAGAGCGTCGGCCTGCAGACTCACGGGTCCCAGGTTCGATTCCAGTCAAGGGCATGTACCTTGGCTGCAGGCACATCCCCAGTGGGGAGTGTGCAGGAGGCAGCTGATTGATGTTTCTAACTCTCTATCCCTCTCCCTTCCTCCCTGTAAAAAATCAACAAAATATGTTTTAAAAAAAAGAATTTGTTCTTTTAGGTTAACTCTCACCGCCAACATGGTGTCTACCGACCCGAGGATGCCCTGTTCAACATGCCCTCCCCAAGACGCGTGAGGCTTGCTTAGTCCTCCTAACTCGGGGTTCCACTTCTTTACAAACAAGAACCATGTTTCCCAGTGGCTCCGAGTGGATCTCGGGACGCCCTGTGCAGGGGGGCGGGTGGGGGTGGGGGGTCTTGGGCTGCG
>NW_006289570.1:3856731-3858423 GCF_000327345.1 Myotis davidii | reverse complement strand
GGGGCGTCCTTGGTGACAGCCGACTGACTCCCCGGGATGTGACCGTGCTCAGCGTTTCATCAGTGACCCACTGTACCGCGCCGATGCTGCGCCATGATCAGGACGTCTGAACGTCTCCCTAAGATTGTAGGCACCTCGGAACAGGGCACCGTCTGCCGTGTCTCTATCCCCACCGTGTCCGGCCAAGCAGGGACGCACAAGCCACGGCCCACGGCGGCTGTCCGACGGAAGACCTGACTGCTTCCAGAACCCGCGAGCCTTAAAAACTGAGAGCAAGATGAACCTCCATCCACCCGCTCCTTCAACAAACATTTGGTAAACGCCCGACGTGTCTGAGCAAGCGCCGAGGGGCAGGGGCTAAACGGGGAGCAAAGGAGACGGCCTCTGCTCCCACAGACCAGGTCTTGAGCATGAACCAGTCAGGAACAAAGAGTCCCCCTTCTCGCCCCACGCGCGGAAATCAGCTCCAAGTGTGGTTTTCACACCAACACCTGTGTGGGTGCCACCACAGGGACACGGAGCCTGCAGGGCCGCCCAATCAGGGACCCTCTGTCTTGGGGGAATGGGAGATGGCATCTAAACTGACTCCCGTGGTGGGAAACAGGAGCCGAGTGAAGGCTGGGTGTGGGGAAGGCAGGAGTGAGCAGGGAAGTGTGTTCCAGGCAGAGGGAACAGCATGTGCAAAGGTCTAGAGCAGTCGTGGGCAAACTACGGCCCGCGGGCTGGATCCGGCCCGTTTGAAATAAATAAAACTAAAAAAAAAAAAAAAAAGACCGTACCCTTTTATGTAATGATGTTTACTTTGAATTTATATTAGTTCACACAAACACTCCATCCATGCTTTTGTTCCGGCCCTCTGGTCCAGTTTAAGAACCCATTGTGACCCTCGAGTCAAAAAGTTTGCCCACCCCTCGACTAGAGGCAAAAAGGACCAAGAGGGCCTCTAACGGCGCATCTTCGTGAGCCATCGGACTCGGCCTCTCCCACGTGCACCGCGGGACACAGACCGTCGTCCGCGTGACTGTTTCCTCCTTGTCCCCGAGGACGGGTCATATCTAGGACCCTTCCAGCGATACAGGAAAGAAGTTCAATCGTTATGAGAGACAGATGTCCCGGGACATCGGGACTCCATTCTTCCCGGGAACCGGTCCGAAGGGCCTGGGCCGGGGGTGGCTATCTAACGCTGACAGGCATCTCATCTCGGTCCTGTCACGACACTGCGACCTTGGGCAAGTCACCGGACTTTCTCATGCTTCCCGATGGGGCTGATCGACAGATGATCTGAGCAGACTGATCGAAGGATTAAGAGCGCTGATACAACGAAAAGGCCCGAGGTAGAGACCTGCCCATCGGAAACACTCAATAAATAAAGGGGAGCGACTCAGCCATCCCAGCCCTGCCTCCACTCCTGACACTCTCAAGGGGCACTGCTGAAAGCCTCCCAGTCCTCTTCCGCTCCATGGATGATGGATGACAGATGGGAAAGGGCGCCATCAATTCTCATTGAACGGACCACGCCATCCCTCATTTGACAAACATTTATTGAGCAGCCACTACGTCCTAGTCGTCGTGCTCGGCACCGGAGATAAATGATGAATTCGGGGCAAGACACTGTCCCTATTCACGTCTGACAGGGGAGACAGGTAAATGGATAACGGAAATGCAGCCTGGTAAACGCGGACAGAACAGAGC
>NW_006289570.1:3855239-3856581 GCF_000327345.1 Myotis davidii | reverse complement strand
CGGGGGTGGGGAGGGGGTGGGGTCACACCAGCTGGAGGCAACAGCGTGTCTGCCACTTGGGCCCAAGCTGTTGCGAACGAAGGAATGTTCTCTGCACTTTCCTAGTGTCTGACAAGCAGCATGTTCACCCTCGCTGCAGCACTGAATGCTCAGCGCAGCGCTGACACGCAGCCACAGCCCAGTGCGTGTGCCGGCTCCACGGCTGGTCAGGAGCCACGCCTTCAGCCCCTGGTTCTGAGCAGCCACGCATCCCATCACAACACCTGCCAGGTCTCTAAGAAGCCCCGGCCGGTGGGACGAGTCTCATGTTTACTTTTTTATGAAAATACTTCCTTTTCTTGCCCGGCCCGCACGGCTCCGTGGTTGAGCGTCGACCTAGGAACCAGGAGGTCACGGTTCGATTCCCGGTCAGGGCCCAGGCCAGGGCTGCGGGCTCGATCCCCAGTGTGGGGCGTGCAGGAGGCAGCCGATCGACGATTCTCTCTCATCATTGATGTTTCTCTCGCTCTCTCCTTCTCCCTCCCTCTCTGAAATCAATCAAAACATATTTTAAAAAATAAAATATTTCCTTTTCTGACACCCGATCGCACGTACACTACGGAAAGGCCATTCTGTTTGTCACGGGGTCTGTCCTTTTTCCTGAACGCACTGCCAGAAATAGAACAGCTCCTGGTTTTGATGAAACGTCCCTTTAAACCCGGGATGTGCCCATCTCTTCCCACCGGGTCCACGCGCTCAAACTGTCCCGCGGGCACGACCACAGCAGCTCCTGGCCGCGCCTCGGCCTCGCGGCGACGCTCACTTTGCGGACAGACAAAAGAGAGGTGGGGGGAGCGAGGTGACCCGCAGCGAGAAGGAAGGCAGGAAGGAGCCCTCACCGGTTTGGCTCAGAGGATAGAGCATCAGCCTTTGGACTCAGGGGTCCCGGGTTCGATTCCAGTCAAGGGCATGTACCTTGGTTGCGGGCACATCCCCAGTGGGGAGTGTGCAGGAGGCAGCTGCTCGATGTTTCTCTCTCATCGATGTTTCTAACTCTCTATCCCTCTCCCTTCCTCTCTGAAATCAATCAAAACATATTTTAAAAAATAAAATATTTCCTTTTCTGACACCCGATCGCACGTACACTACGGAAAGGCCATTCTGTTTGTCACGGGGTCTGTCCTTTTTCCTGAACGCACTGCCAGAAATAGAACAGCTCCTGGTTTTGATGAAACGTCCCTTTAAACCCGGGACGTGCCCATCTCTTCCCACCGGGTCCAAGCGCTCAAACTGTCCCGCGGGCACGACCACAGCAGCTCCTGGCCGCGCCTCGGCCTCGCGGCGGGAAGCCGGGCCGCAGCCC
>NW_006289570.1:3852189-3855097 GCF_000327345.1 Myotis davidii | reverse complement strand
GGGGCATGTACCTTGGTTGCGGGCACATCCCCAGTGGGGAGTGTGCAGGAGGCAGCTGATCGATGTTTCTCTCTCATCGATGTTTCTAACTCTCTATCCCTCTCCCTTCCTCTCTGTAAAAAAATCAATAAAATATTTTAAAAAAGAAAGAAAGGCAGGAAGGAGCACAAATCTGGACTCCCCGCACGCGAGCTCCCTCCTCTCCGCGGACCTCGAGCCCAAGGTGCCCTTCAGGCACAGGGGCTCACGGAAGTGAGGCCGGGAGGGCGACGCCTGGGGCTTTGTGGCTGTGCCCCCTATTATGTGAACAGTCCGCGGTGCTATTTCATAGACATTCACTTATGCCTGCACCAAAGACAGATGTGGGTGAACTTCATAAACAGGACCAAGTGCCGCCAGCTTGTTAGTTTTTCTAGGGGCTGAATTTATGAGCTTTATCCAGAGTGAAGTGTTTGTCATTTATCAGCCCAGAGTGTTTTAAGTAAACGGCACTGAGCACTCAGCCTCCCCAGCCGGGACGTGGCCGGATGCAGCCCTCACCTGCTGCAGGGAGCTCCTGGCACCGGCGACCCACAGGGCTGAGGGGGGCTGCTGACCAGGGAAGCGTGGTGAGTAACACCCATGACAGTCATCTTACCATTGGCCGGTTTAGACTACCATCTGCCCTGGCTGGGGTGGCTCAGTTGGGTGGGAGTGCGGTCTCCTGCACCGAAGGCTCCCAGGTTCGATTCCCGATCAGGGCACACACCCAGGTTGTGTTATGGGAGGCAACCATCAATGTTTCTCTCTCACATCGATATTTCTCTCTCTCTCTTTCTCTCTCTCTCTCATCAATAAGAAAATTTTTTTTAAAGAAAACTCCTTTAAAAAAGTGCATCAAACAGTTAGTTCCCTTACAGATAGAGCAACAAAAGGAACTGTACCTCCCCCAGTTCAGGACATGCAACACGTGTTTACCGTTATTCCAGAAGGAAAACCAAGGGTTTCTCCTCTCAATGTTTACCCCTGACTTTTGCGGTCATGGCTGGCCTACGGGAACTGATTCACTATAGGAGACTTGAGAACTGAAGATGCTAATGTACCAGATCCAAATACAACTTTTATTTGTCTGTTCGAAAAAATGCTGCAGGGAGCTCCTGGCACCGGCGACCCACAGGGCTGAGGGGGGCTGCTGACCAGGGAAGCGTGGTGAGTAACACCCATGACAGTCATCTTACCATTGGCCGGTTTAGACTACCATCTGCCCTGGCTGGGGTGGCTCAGTTGGGTGGGGGGGCGGTCTCCTGCACCGAAGGCTCCCAGGTTCGATTCCCGATCAGGGCACACACCCAGGTTGTGTTATAGGAGGCAACCATCAATGCTTCTCTCTCACATCGATATTTCTCTCTCTCTCATCAATAAGAAAAAATTTTTTTAAGAAAACTCCTTTAAAAAAGTGCGTCAAACAGTTAGTTCCCTTACAGACAGAGCAACAGAAGGAACTGTGGTTCAGGTCGTGCAACACGTGTTTACCGTTATTCCAGAGACAGAAAACCAAGGGTTTCTCCTCTCAATGTTTACCCCTGACTTTTGCGGTCATGGCTGGCCTACGGGAACTGATTCACTATAGGAGACTTGAGAACTGAAGATGCTAATGTACCAGATCCAAATACAACTTTTATTTGTCTGTTTCGAAAAAAAAAAAAAAAAACAGATGCCAAATACCTCGATATCCAGGATAAACACAATCTAAAGAGTTATTAAAAATGATTTTGCTGGACAGTCAGTGAATAATGAGTCCCATTAAAATATTATTTCATTAAAGAGGATAAAAAAAGCACGGCAATGCAGGAATAAAACCAGCATTCCCCAACTCAATGTGGTATCACCGTAACCCAGAAACAGGTGCTCACACATCTCACTACAAAACAATGGTGCTGTTCCCTATTGCAATGAAAGGAGACACACTCCCAATTAGCCATTATTTCTCACCATGAGGGGCAAGGGGACCCTCCAAATAGAAACAGGATTTTAGCAACAACAAAAAGGAAATTCATTTCTCTGGTCTACCAATCACAGCCCCCTATGCCACTTATCTAAATCTGAGCAAAATCTCACAAACCTAAAGCCTCCTCTTTGCAAGAAAAAAAAAAAAATCCCATCTCCTCTCTCTTGTCCTGCCAATTTCTGTCATAATCAACCATAGCAAGTAATTTTCCTGCCCCGGTCCTCCAATCGTCCCTGTTAGCATGCGAAATCTATGAAACGACTGGTTTCAAGACCTTCCACCTTGAAATTACTTCCTCCCTCTGTCAACCAATTTCCCGGCCTTGTTCCAACCCAGCCCGCCCCTTCCCGAGTCAGCCAAACGATGCGCTGCCATTTATCCGTCACCAGGCCTTCCTAAGATCCATTTATCTCATCGCTGTCGCCCTCCCCACAAACAAGACCAGGCCCGTGAGTCGGGGTGCGCAGGAAAAGGAGGTGTCTGCCTTCCCCCACGACCCCTGTCCTGCCTCCCGTTCTGCGCATCACACGCTCCTTGAGAGCAAGAGCTGCTGTTTCACGTCTCCTCGAATCGTGCTGGCGGGCGGGCGGCGGGCGATGCTGATGATAACGATGATGATGACAGCTCCAGGAGGCTCCTGAGCAGAGCAGCCTTCTAAGGAATGATTGCCGCACGAAGCCGGGGTTTAGGGTGCTCCTCGTTAAATTTGTAATTGCATAAGTGGGCCTTGAGGTATAGCTTTTCCCCCCTCTGGTGACACACACTGGTTTCCTCTCTCTAAAAACACCTTGGCAAGGAATTCTCACTCTCAGAGAACCAACAAGAAACATTTCCACAGAACAAGAGAATCGCAGCACTTTGGGGAGTCACAGAAGAGAGGTTTTAAACGCTGATAAGTCTTTCAAAAGAATATGTATTATA
>NW_006289570.1:3846749-3852062 GCF_000327345.1 Myotis davidii | reverse complement strand
GAACCCAGAGAAGAGATCTGCGTTCTAAACTCCCTCCCTCCGCCACGCACAAGCCTACACTCTTGGGTGAGCCACGCAGCTCAACTGGGCCTCAGTTGCTTCGCCTGTCAATCTCTTACGCCCCTTGCAATGCCCAGATTTTATGATGCTATGGGGGGAAAAAAATGATGAGGCCTGGCCGGCTGGTTCAGTTGGTTGGAGCATCGTCCTGTACACCTAAAGGTGGCAGGTTTGTCTCCCAGTCAGGGTGCATATGGAAGGCAACCCATCGGTGTTTTTCTCTCACATCCATCTCTCTCTCTCTCTCTCTCTCTCTCTCTCTCTCTCTCTCTCTTTCTCTCTCCTTCTCTCTCTCCCCCTCTGCGTTTCTCTCCCCCCCCCCTCCTCTCCCTACACATATCCTCGGGTGAGGATTTAAAAAGACGAAGCACTTCAAACTCGGCTGACAGATGACAAAGCAAAAGGAAACAATACGATTATGGTGCTATAAAAGCAACAATCCCCCCAAAGCAAAGAAGACAATTTCTGTCCTCGGAATTGAGCTCACAACAGGAGAGCAATCACGGCCTTGTCAAATAGCGATAACACACCCGAGCCCGCTGTGTGGGGGAAGTCACTTCACCTCTGTGGGCCTCGGCGTCCACAATCATCACACGTGGTCTTTCAGGATTAACACCATCGGAGCCTGTGAGGCCGAGATGGTTTTGTATAAACCATGTAGAACCTTTTTCGGTCGCTATAATCATTTCTTTTAATCCTGGATCCCCCCCGTTCGCTATCTGGAAATCATTTTCAGGGATGTAAATGACACTGAACATTTATTTCACTGGTGTGTGCAGTCCCCATCTTCTCCCCTTACGCGGGTTCTGCTAATGCTCACACGTGCCTTTCTCCGAATATTCAAGAGCTGACTCGTGATAATGAACTCTCTAATGTAACAAAAATAATTATGATGCTGCGGGAAAATAGAAGTGTTTCGACACCAAGTGTGCTAGGGCTATTCAGCATTCATCAATGATGGCGCTGCTTGGAATACCGAGAATGCAAATTCTGTAGAGCTCCACACAGGAAAGAGGAAATTCAGTGCAGACACAAAGCTAGATTTCACACACCTCATCTTGAGGTAAAAGGAGCCGACTACGAAATACAACCCATGATTAAGGGTTATCTAACTAATGAACTCCGCCTGCCCTTCACAGAAATTGGACTTTGTCTTTAAAAATGCATCCCTTCAGCCCTAGCTGTTTTGGCTCAGTGGATAGAACGTCGGCCTGCAGACTGAAGGGTCCCGGGTTCGATTCCGGTCAAGGGCACATGCCCGGGGTTGTGGGCTCGATCCCCAGGAGGGGGCGTACAGGAGGCAGCTGATCGATGATTCTCTCTCATCACTCATATTTCTATCTTTCCCTCTCCTTTCCTCTCTGCAATCAAAAATATATTTTTAAAAATATATAAATGAATGAATGAACGAGTACATAAATAAATAAATTTTTAAAAAATGCATTCCTTCAAAAAAGTTCCTAGGACAACAGGACTGGAACACAACCCTTTCATGCCAATCAGCCCCTGCAGGACCCAGACCTTGGCCCGGAATGAAATTTCAAAGTATTCTGTTTCTAGTTTAACCTTTGGTTGAGTTTCATGTCATTCATGGTAAGGACACCGACTTGAACAACACCGGCAGGTGTAAGTACGAGTGGGTGGGACGGGTAAGATTTTCTTCCGCTGGAGGAGAATGACCGTGGGCTGAAGACTTTTTAAACACACTCATGGGTCTGACTGAATCTCAAATCAGCATGAGTAGGCTACCAGATACACACACGGTTTGGTGAATGTAAAACCACAGCCCAGTTCAGATACGTTTAAGTCGTGACTCGGGCCTTTCCGTTGTATCTGAAAGTCACATGATCACAGTGACTGAAACCAGGAGGCGAACATTGGCAGGACGCACGGGAGAGCAGTCAGTGAGGGCACTCACCTGCCGGCAGGTTTTGTGAACTTGCCAAAGCCAGGTCCAAATCTGGCAAAAGAAGCACAAAGGAGTTGGAAGAGGCAAAGGCCCCAAAGTCTTTAAGAAATGATGTGCTCTGACCCCACCTAGTGGTGCTGGAGCGATTCCTAACCTGGGACGAGCGCCTTGAGCGACCGGAAGATTTGATTGAAGATTTTTTTCCCCGCCCTAACTGGTTTGGCTCAATGGATAGAGCATTGGCCTGGGGACTGAAGGGTCCCAGGTTCGATTCTGGTCAAGGGCATGTGCCTTGGTTGCAGGCACATACCCAACAGGGAGTGTGCAGGAGGCAGCTGACCAATGTTTCTCATTGATGTTTCTAACTCTCTATCCCTCTCCCTTCCTCTCTGTAAGAAATCAATAAAATATATTAAAAAAAAAAAACAACAAGATTTTTTTCCCCCCTGAGTCAGCACTAGTTTGGTAATAAAGTTTTACTTGGTTAAAAAAAAATTGTACTAAAACACGTGGATTTAGCATCTAAATTAGACAAAGTACAGGCAGGAGGACAGAAGGCACCGTCCTGAGAAGCCTGGCTAAAAAGATGAGCCACTCTGAGAAAAGTCAGTTCTGGGTTGTTTTTTTTTAAGACCTCAAATGCTGCAACTTCTGAAATTAAAATTAAACAAGCAACAACAATGTGTTCGGACGAGAAAGCAAAACCAGCATGAATAACTGGAGAAGTCACCAAAAACAAAGAAAAGGGAAAATGTTCAAAATGACACATTGGGGACCCAAGAATGGAGAACAATTAACGATGGCAGAAATAAGAAAAGAACCCTGTGCTCACAGTGGACCCCCAAGCTAAACAGAGATCAATTACGTATCACATCATAAAAAAGATCCTTGAACAGGAATAAGGCGTAAGGTAAAGTTCATCGTAGTTAGACTAATTATAACCTAGAAGGTCTACCATTACAAAAGCTTCCTTCTTCACTGTTCACCAGCACAGCACGACTGCATTCATCATTCACCCTTGACTTGATCTGCGGCACCCATGCCAGCCACGGGCACTTCTTAAAACCCCCATGGGAGAGCTCAGCAATAAAATAAGGTAGAGTGCATCTTTCTTCTGAAATAAGAAGAAAAGTTTCTCGGTGGCCTCATGTAGACTACTCTTACTACATATTACCAAGCAACAGAATCACCACCACTGCCCTCCTGGAGTTTACATTCTAGGAGGAAATCGTTTCCGTGCCTAAATCTCAGGGCATCTAAAACTTCACATCTTGCCCTAGCAGCTTGGCTCAGTGGATAGAGCATCGGCCTGAGGGCTGAAGATCGATTCCATTTAAGGGCACCAAAAAAATAATAATAATAATAATAAAATAAAATTTCGCACCTTACTGAAAATACCAGTTGTCCTTTCTGTTTTCCCCTTTGGAGAGTTCCTTCTGTCACGGACAGCTTCGTGTCCACGTGTACGTTGGCATTTAAACCTATCCTAACCCCACTTGGGTCTGTGAAAACCTCTGGGCTATCAACCCACGCCAGGAGGAGGCTTTATTTCTCAATATCAGATAGAATCAGAATCTCACACAACTCGATTCGGAGCAATTTTTCATATCTTCTTCCTGGTAGATTGAGTTATTAGAGCAAAATTCCAGCCTAGATAAGAAATAACAGAACCGTTTAGGCTCCTGGCAAATTACATTCAGCACCCACTCTCTCAAAATGACAAATATCAGGTCTTCCAAGTGGAAAAATCCTCCAAAGCATTGAGCCAACTGTGCAATGCAGCACGCAGTGCAAGGAAGAGATTTCTCCCTTCCCCACCCCCCATCTC
Organism: Myotis davidii; assembly: GCF_000327345.1. Classification (NCBI taxonomy): domain Eukaryota; kingdom Metazoa; phylum Chordata; class Mammalia; order Chiroptera; family Vespertilionidae; genus Myotis; species Myotis davidii. The sequence continues at coordinate 3,848,265 of NW_006289570.1, read as the reverse complement.
TGCAGCAAAAAAAGTTTGAACTTATTAACATCAGGAGATACGCTAACTACCACAGGCTCTAAAATTGACTCCTTATTAAAAAAAAAAGACACCTACGTTTGACCTCGAGAAAGCCAAGAATTCCTCAAGAACCATCTCTCTTCTTCTTTTTTTTTTCAAATGCATTAGCACGTTGCCTGGTGAATGTATAACATAATAATAGGGCAGGAGAGTAAGACTGATGGCTTCTCCGAGGCCGAGTTCACTCAGTCATCATAGATCAAATGGCCGTTACTTTCAACGGGACATCAGAACATCATTTACAATCAGGTAAATTTTCACTGGGAATTTGAGGTTCCATGAGATGCAACCGCCTGACAAATCACAAGATGCCAGGGAAGGGGGTGACCCGCGCCCCCAGACCAAGGACTGTCCCTTTCTTTCTGGCCGGCACTGCGCATTCCATCCCTCCCGAGGACAGCCTTGCGGGGTCAGTAATATTCGTTCCATTTTATGGATGTGGAAGCTGAGGTCCAGAGAGCTGAAGTAAGTGTCTTGCCCAAGCTTCAAGCAGTTGAGCTGGAACTCGATGAAGTCTGTCTTATGTCAAAGTCCACGCATTTTCTCTCCTCAGCTCGAGGCCACTCGGCGTGGTCCCTGCACCAGCAGCATCACTTGAGAGCTTGTTAGAAATGCAGAATTCTCAGTCCCACCCAAGAACCACACGATCTGAACCCCCATTTTACCAGGATCCTCAGGTCACTGATGTGTACTTCCAGGCTTGACAGACTACACACTTTAACATTCTGCCTCTCTGAATGTCACTACTGGGATCCCTTCCCATAGATCCCAAGGTGGTGGTGGGATTTTTGCTTCCATATTCATGAGATATTGGTCTCTAGTTTTCTTGTGCTATCTCTGTCTGGTTTTGGTATCAGGGAAATGCCGGCCTCATAAAATGAGCTAAAAAGTGGTCCTTTCTCTTCTATTTTTTTTTGGGGGGTGGGGGATGGGGGGAGTCATTTGTGAAAATGTGGCATTAATTTTCTTGAAAATTACACTCTTCACTTGTAGGTCTATTTAGATTGTCTCTCTCTCTTTTTTTTTTTCCTGAGGGAGAGGAGAAAGGCGTGAAGGAGGTGGGTAGATTATCTCTTCTTGAGTCAATGCTGGTAGCTGGTATCTTTAGGAATTTGTCCGTTTCATTTAAGTTGCATAACTCTTTGGTATAGAACTGCTATTTTTCTTTTTTATGTGTGTTGTTGTTTTTTTAAGTCTTTTATTTCTCTATTCCTCCTTTACTACTTGCTTTTTCATTGAGTGAATATTTTCTAATGAAGCATTTAAATTTCTTTAATAAATGTTTCCACTATATTTTTAAAGATTTTTTAAAATATATTTTATTGATTTTTTTACAGAGAGGAAGGGAGAGGGATAGAGAGTTAGAAACATCGATCAGCTGCCTCCTGCACACCTCCTACTGGGGATGTGCCCGCAACCAAGGTACATGCCCTTGACCGGAATCGAATCTGGGACA
>NW_006289570.1:3843857-3846311 GCF_000327345.1 Myotis davidii | reverse complement strand
GAAGAGTCTTTCAGAAACATATTCTCTCAGTTTTTGAATATACTGGAAAGTCTTTAGTTCACCTTCATCTTTGAAATGTCCTTTTCAATTATAGCCAACTGAGGTGGATATAGGATCCTCAGTTGACAAGTTTTTTTCTCTGAGCACTTCACGTGTGTTCTGGTGAGAAGTCAGCTGTTAATCTTATTGGGGTTTCCTTGTAAGGGGAAAGTCATTTTCCTCCTGTTGCTTTCCCAATGTGCTCATCTTTTACTTTCAGCATTTTTACTAGGAGGTGTCTGTCTGTGAATCTCTTTCTGCTTATCCTCCTTGGAGTTCACTGAGCTTCCTCAATGGACAGGTCATTGCTTATTATAATGGCTACTTTAAAACCTTCTCGTTAAATCTGATATCTGGTCACTCTCACAAGCAATTCCTCTTGCTAGCTTTTCCCCATTGTACGGGTCTTACTCCCCTGCTTCTTTGCATACCTCATGATTTTTGTTGGAAACTAGACATTTTAAGTAATATATCACACCAACTCCTCTCCAGGGCATGTTACTGTTATCTGCTTATTTATTTGTTTAGAGACTGGCTGTCTTGTTTTAGTGAAATCTATTTCCTTTACACAGTGTGGAGGCACATCTTTGGATAGCCTAAAGGTTTTAGAATCACTCTCGTTCTCTTTCCCGGGCCCCTAGTATATAGATAGATAGATAGATAGATAGATAGATTTCATGATAGTAAAGGGCACATTACAGATATCCTATATAATAGAAGGGTAATATGCAAATTGACCAAACAGTGGATGACCGGTCGCTATGACATACACTGACCACCAAGGGGCAGACACTCAACGCAGGAGCTGCCCCCTGGTTGTCAATGTGCTCCCACAGGGGGAGCGCCGCTCAGCCAGAATCTCTCTCCACCTTGCTGAGCTGGGAGCAGGGAGGGTGATAGAGGTCTTGGTTCAAATGTCACAAATTTTCACCTTCCTTATGGAATGTTTACGTATTTTTTAAATATATTTTTTTAATTGATTTCAGAGAGGAAGGGAGAGGGAGAGAGAGAGATAGAAACATCAATGAGGAGAGAGAATCACTGATCGGCTGCCTCTTGCACTAGGAGGCACCACACTAGGGAAGGAGCCTGCAACCTGGGCATGTGCCCTGACCGGGAATCGAACCGTGACCTCCTGGTTCATAGGTCGATGCTCAACCACTTGAACCAAGCCAGCCGGCTGTTTATGTATTTTTTTAAAATATATTTTATTGGATTATTTCACAGAGAGGAAAGGAGAGAGATAGTTAGAAACAATGATGAGAGAGAAACATGATCAGCTGCCTCCTGCACACCTCCTACTGGGGATGTGCCTGCAACCAAGGTACATGCCCTTGACCGGAATCGAACCTGGGACCTTTCATTCCACAGGCCAACGCTCTATCCACTGAGCCAAACCAACTAGGGCTGTTTATGTATATTTTTAATAGATATTTCTTCACTTGATGCATGCCCCTATCATTCCTAGAGGATTTAAAGTATTTTTTTAAAAATAATTTTCACCAGTTTTACAGAGAACCAGGTCAGTGGAGCTCCTCCCGCTGAAAGTTGGTCCTGTCTACAGCTGCTTTGGGGCTACGAGGGTACAGCTGAAGAGCTGTGTGGTTGCAGCTGAGACCGTATGGCCTCCGAAGCTGAAAATATGTATCATGTGGGCCTTTACAGAAGAAGTTTGCCAAGCCCTGGCTTGGGTCGCTGCTGCCAATGCCACAGGTCCACAGACCACACTTTGAGTAGCAAGGGCTTCCATCGCTTGAGAGACAGACAGTAAGCACTGTGTTGGCTGAGCGCTTGCCTCAAAACTCCATTTCACCATTTCTTGGACAGATGGTTTGGGGCGCGCCTCCCTCCCTGGGTTGTTGTGAGAACGAAATGTATGAAAGTCTGCCACTTCGGAAGTATTCAACAAACGATAACTTATCATCGTCCTGCAAACTGTACAGGAAATTTAAGTCGAAGACATCATCGCTTTCCTCAGTTTTTTTCCCCAGAAAATTTAAGTTTTGGAAAAGGGACACAAGTGTAGACTCCCCAATAAGACGAGGTGTCTTTTCATACCTGGGGTACACAAATGACCGACTGAAGTGAAAACTCTATAGAGCTGCAGCTTAAACCTGACATTGAAAAAAACGAGAATTTGCCACCGGCGATGCCTCCGGCCTCTTGCGGTAACAATGAATGAAAACTTTCAGGAAGTGCTTCCCAACCCAAGTGCCCTATTGGAAAACACAGCAATGGATCCTTAATCCGAGGATCTGGGCCTAGATGGGTCCCTTCCGGTTCTGGCCACCTCTATCCGTGCCCATTAATGATATACACAGAATCCCTCAAGTTTCCACCTCGACTTGACACCCGGGCCGGGACGCCCCGATCGGTGGTGCCATCCTAGGGCCCGAGGCGCGGGGATTCCGCCAG
>NW_006289570.1:3843558-3843769 GCF_000327345.1 Myotis davidii | reverse complement strand
CATGGTGACGATCCGCACGGTGAACGTCTTGGGCTGCTTCCTCTTGAGCGAGCTGAAGCTCATGCGGGAAGCGATGGCCCCGGCCATGGTGCGGGGCTCAGGCCCGGGACCCTCGCGTCCCCAGGCCTGCGCGCTGGGGCTGTTAGCCTCCCTGGAGGAGCCGTACAGGCCTCAGGGCCACCATGGTGGCCGGCCGGGCGGCCCGGGAACT
>NW_006289570.1:3841680-3843462 GCF_000327345.1 Myotis davidii | reverse complement strand
CAGCCCCGCGCCCGCTCCCGCCCCGCCCTCAGGCCCCAGTTCCCTCCGCACCACGCAACCTAACCCGCGGCCACCGCGCGGGCGCAGCGATTGGCACAGGACTCGGAGGGAGGCAGAACTTTCCCTCTCCGGCCCTCGCCTCCCGAACGACTCCACCAATTGGAAGTTCCGCGCTCACCGGGGGCCTGGGCCCGGCGTTGACTGGCTGCCGCGTCGGTCGCTCCGAAAGCTTTTGTTGGGAATTCTAGCAAGACTGGTTGAGGCGGCGGATTCCCCACCCGCCTTTCCTGGGAAACCACGTCGTAGAGGCTGGGCCAGGGCGCGCGCGTGGGGACCCTCCCCGGTCCTTGCGGATCCAGTGGCGCCGAGTGGGGCGCGCCCCGGGGTTCGTGTCTCGGACACCCGGCGGAGAATCCCGTTTCGCCTTTTAATGATTCCTCATACCGACCTCTGTTCTTCACCCTTTTAACTCCCTGGTGGAGGCCGCCCAGGTTGCCGGCTCTCTCCCCCAGATCCTTCTGCTTCTCTTTAGGAGAACTAAGTAAGTATGAGCAGGAGGGGGTTATAGCTGTGACTGCCTGGTGGGGCTGTGGAGGGAGGAATATAAGCGAGTTGGGATAAAGTGTTAGTTATATTAACTAACTGGCTGGCACTAACGAGGTTGAATCCTGTGCAGCAGCTGTTTTTGTTGATGCAAAACGGTCCCAATCGAAGCATGTCTCACTTTGTGCTCTCTGGTTTCTGTTTTCGAACCATATATGTGCATTATTTGTTTTTTAAATGTTATCAAAGGTGATGACGGTTGCCCTAGCCGGTTTGGCTCAATGGATAGAGCGTCGGCCTGCGGACTGAAGGGTCCCAGGTTCGATTCCGGTCAAGGGCACATGCCTGGGTTGCGGGCTCGATCCCCAGTGGGGGGCATGCAGGAGGCAGCCGATCAGTGATTCTCATCATTGATGTTTCTAACTCTCTCTCCCTCTTCCTTCCTTTCTAAAATCAATAAAAATATATTTAAAAAAAAAAAAGGTTATGACGGGGTGTGTATGTGTTGGGGAGGGAGGAGCATAACTCTCTGGGTTTTGTTGTTGTTGTTAATCCTCACCCGAAGATATTTTTCCATTGATTTTTAGAGAGAGTGGAGGGGCAGAGAGAGAGAAACATCGATGTGAGGGAGAGACATCAATTGGTTGCCTCCCGCAGGAGGCCCCAGACCAGGGCCAGGGATCGAGCCTACAACCGAGGTACCTGCCCTTGACCGGAATCGAACCCAGGACCCTTCAGTCTGAGGGCCGACTCTCCATCCACTGAGCGAAACATGCTAGGACGTAACTTGCTGTTTTTAAGGAATAAATCCTATTTTTAAATAACTCTTAAGGGTTGAATAGAGACCATTTCCTGTGTTTTAACTGAGCCATAAGCACTCCATCAACACTAACCATCGCCTCTTCTCTGCCGGGGAGGAAGCAGGCTCAGCATGACAGAGCACTAGCTGGCTATCATCCAGGCAGTGACAGGCGACGCTGGGACTAGAACCCAGGTCTGTGCCCCACAGAGCCCGCTGGTGTGACCACTGCACCGCCCTGCTTCTCTGGTCGTGGCTGCCAAACTGCTCCTGCTGTAGCCCCAGGAACCATGAGCTACATTCTGGAGCATTCAGCCGACACCGTTGCTAACACTAGACTAATAGCATAAATCTAGCTCTTCCCCACAGGCCCCTGCCAGGCCATGGAGCACCAGCCAGGTGCCAGGCATCACTTGCTGGCACACCTGGAGAGGCTGCTG
>NW_006289570.1:3836368-3841655 GCF_000327345.1 Myotis davidii | reverse complement strand
AAACTTTATGTTCCGTCTAGTGCTGGCAGATTCTCCCTTCCAAACGGACCGTTTGGGGAAAATGGGCCAGGCGTGGGAGTGTCTTCATTTTCTTTTTTTAAGATTTTTTAAAATATGTTTTTATTGATTTCGGAGAGGGAGAGGGAGACAAACATCAATGATAAGAGAGAATCACTGGCCAGCTGCCTCCTGCACCACCCACAGAGGGGACTGAGCCCGCAACCTGGGAATGTGCCCCGACCAACCGGGAATCCAACTGTGACCTCCTGATTCCTAGTTTGACACGCAACCACTGAGCCACACCAGCCGGGCTTTACTAATTTTGAGAGAGAGAGAGAGAGAGAAACATTGAAGTGAGAGAGCCACATCAGTTGGTTGCCTACTACACCCATTGGGGCAGGGAACCTGCAACCCAGGTATGTGCCCTTGACCAGCATCACACCCGCTACCCTTCGGTTTGAGTGCCGACACTCAGCCATGCCGGCCAGGGCCGACCGGGACACTTTTGAAGAGTATCCGCCAGTATCTGTCGAAAGTCTCTCAGTTCAGGTTTGTCTTATGTTTTCTTCTGATCGGACTGATGTGTTTTCGTAAGCTGCGCCCAGGCCCTCACCACCCCACTGTCTGCGTCCAGGGGTTATGCACACATGCAGGCAAGGAAAGACCAAATAGTTGAACAAAAAAGTGCGCCCAGTGCTGTTACCGCTTAGTGAACTACACGGGTTTTATTTATTATTTTTTAAAATATATTTTACTGATTTTTTACAGAGAGGAAGAGAGAGGGATAGAGAGTTAGAAACATCAATTAGCTGCCTCCTGCACACCCCCCACCAGGGATGTGCTCGCAACCAAGGTACATGCCCTTGACCAGAATCGAACCTGGGACCCTTGAGTCCGCAGGCCGACGCTCTATCCACTGAGCCAAACCGGTCAGGGCAACTACATGGGTTTTAGGAGCTCCGAGCCAGGACCTGGAGGCAGAGACTCAATATATGACTTCCATGATTTCACAGGACACAATTCAACCCACGGCTCTCCGCTCGCAGGAGGCGGCTGCAGGAGCCGTATTTCTGCCAGGACGGCTGGGAGGTCCGGGGAAGTGCCATTTCTCAGGGAGGATGCCTTCGGTAAACTTCACATGATTCAAACCTTTGTAGTCCCAGAACCTCTTTCCCCCACAGGAATGACTGTAAAGTAAGTGATCAAATGCGTTCGCACAGCTCGTAAATCTACAACCGTCTCCCACATTTTTTGCTTTTGATGCTGCTTTGTATGGTTGCAGCATAATCTCTGCCCTCCAGCACTCTCCTAGGTTAACAGCACCACCTGTTGAGGAGGTAGTTCAGTCTTTTTTCTTTTTTTTTAATATATTTTATTGATTTTTTACAGAGAGGAAGGGAGAGGGATAGAGAGTTAGAAACACTGATGAGAGAGAAACATCGATCAGCTGCCTCCTGCACATCTCCTGGGGATGTGCCCGCAACCAAGGTACATGCCCTTGACCGGAATCGAACCCAGGACCCTTTATTCCGCAGGCCAGCGTTCTAGCCACTGAGCCAAACCGATTTGGCAGGTAGTTCAGTCTTCGTGGTGTTTCGTCGGGTCCAGTATCCACACCAAAGATACTCATTTGGGGGTGGGGGAGGGGGTTTCAGCACTAGCATCACTACCTTGTGAATGCATGGGTAATGTTACTATATCTTAAAGGAGACATATGTAATACTCTTTGTAATACTTTAAGCAATAAAAAAAAATGACACACCAAAAAAAAATGTTACTATGTCTTTTTAAGGTGGCTTTTCATGACAGTGAATGGCAAAATGACAGCTGCGTAGCCACAGAAAAACAGTTGCTAGAATCCAGAGTGTGCTGAACAGCTTTGTGATTCGCTCCAGAATAATGTCACAGTGTGGTCATTTGTCTCCGGCTACAGTGGCGCCGCCTTGTGGCAGTGGCATGAACACAGTTGATAATTCATTCCATCCCCGGGACTGCTTTGACATTGCCCCATCCCTAATGAGTTAAAATGTTGCCTTTTTTTTTTCTGACGTATCTGTAATTTCTGATGGTTTTATGTGACACTGTGTCAAAGTCGCATAATTCCTACTGCATAGCATGCATACCCCAGAGAGGCCGGGACTTGGCGGTGCGGCTCATGCCCCCGCTGAGACAGCAAAGCTGTCTTGCCCCTGCCCCCCCCTGTTTGGGGTCCCTCCTGTTTGGGGTCCCACAGGAGCCGGGCAAGGCAATTCTGAGAGCGGTGGAGCCCGAGCCCATCAGTTAGGGGCCGGTGACACTACCAGAGCTGGGTGATTTGTCTCTCTGCTATTCCGCAGCCCATTCAGTGATGATCTATTTGTCCTAGAGAATAGATAATGGCAGGTCTGCCCATATTTTACACTTAGGAACCGGCCTGCTCCTCTCCGCCCGGCGCTGCCCATCTGTCTTCGTCCTGGCTCTTCTCATTTCATTTCACAAATTGGGCAACAGGCCTTGGCAGTGACTTATGAAGGCAGATTCCGTGCGGGCAGCTTGCTCTGGGAAGGAAGAGAGGGAGAAGAGGTGGGTCAGCGAGGGGAGGGATGGACAGGTGCAGGGGAAAGAGATGTCATAGACTCGGTGGTGGACAGGAAGGGACCTCAGAGAGGAAGGCGAGGGAGAGCTCCCAGCACAGAAAACAAGGCTGCTGAGGAAGCCTGCTCGTTGAAAATTGCTTGAAGAGCCGAGTCCAATCCTAATAATTAAGTTGGGCTGCACTAGCCGGTTTGGCTCAGTGGATAGAGTGTTGGCCTGCGGACTGAAGGGTCCCAGGTTTGATTCTGGACAAGGGCCCATGCCCAGGTTGTGGGCTTGATCCCCAGTGGGGGGCATGCAGGAGGCAGTCGAGCAATGATTCACTCTCATCATTGATGTTTCTCTCTCTTCCTCTCCCTCTCTGAAATCAATAAAAATATTTATTTTTTTTTAAAGCTGGACCTAGTGCAAAGCCTAATTGTAGTGCCAGCCTCCGGGATGGTCCCCTGTGACTGGCAAGTGTTGGTATCCACATCCTTGTAAAGCCTTTCCCCACACTGAGCTGGGCTGGCATGTATAACCAGTGGGGTATGCAGAAATGACGGAGCGTGACTTCCAAGACCAGGTTATAAAAGTGCTTGAAGCCCTAACCGGTTTGGCTCAGTGGATGGAGCGTCGGCCTGTGGACTCAAGGGTCCCAGATTCAATTCCGTTCAAGGGCATGTATCTTGGTTGTGGGCACATCCCCAGTAGGGGCGGGAGTGTGCAGGAGGCAGCTGATCGATGTTTCTCTCTCATCACTGTTTCTAACTCTCCATCCTTCTCCCTTCCTCTCTGTAAAAAAATCAATAAAATATATATATATTTTTAAAAAGTGCTTGCAGTTTCCACCTTCTTTTCTTCTGGGTCACTCACACTGGGGGAAGCCAGCTGCTATGTGGTGAAGACCTCCAGGCAGTGCCCGGAGAAGCCCAGGTGGCAAGGAACCGAGGCCTCTGGCCAACTCACTGGCCAGCACCCGCTCGCCAGGCGTGTGAGCGCCCTACCTGGGAAGCTGGTCCCACAGCGCCACTCAAACCTGCACAGCCCGGGCACCCATCTTGACTGCGACATCGCAGGAGACCCCGAGCCGGAACCAGCCCAGTGAACCAGTCGCTCCTGGATCCCTGACCCGTTTGGAACCGTGTGATTTAATAAATGTTGACTGTTTCAAGCTGCTCCAATGTGGGATGATTAGTTTCACAGTAATTGGAAATGGCCCGATTCCTTATTCGCGGAATTATTGTCCAACAGCTCTCTGGTTTGCTGCCCGGAACGCATCGTCCATGGGGCAAGAACCCATTCAGACCAGCTGCTCAGTTAACTGGCGTGGTGAGGCAGGGTAAATGGAGTCAGTTAAGCAAAGAAAAGATTCTGGGATGGGAGTGGGGGGGTGTCCTGAGCAGAGGGGAAGGGCCACAGTTAGGATGATCAAACCTCCCGATTTCCCCGGGACAAGGGGGTTTCCTGGGAGCGGGGGGGACTTTCAGTGATGAAACAAAGACAGTTGGGTAAGCTGGAACGAGTTGACCGTTGTAGCTGGGGTAGGGGTGAAGCTCTCAAAGCTGCATTCCAAGTGAGCGGCCACACGGTGGCTCACGTGTGACATGGCGAGGGACGCCCATTTCCCATCACTCTGGGGCAGGGGTGGGAGCATGCCCGGCCTGACTTGGGGGAAGATGGGAAAACCCCCTTTGGAAATGCCTAGCCTAGCGTGAGGAGCCCTCCCTCCTCCCTCCCTGCAGGGGCAGTCGGACACACCAAGCATTTCCTGAGGACTCTCCACGGAGACCAGGAGGGCCAGCGTCGCCCTGCCCAAGGGTCCCGGCTTCCTGTGGCTTCCAGATGCCCTCTGTCACGTGGCCAGCAAGTTGCTATGCAGCCCCTACGGGCACATCCAGTGACAGGTCATCAGGGCTGAGACCCTTCAGTCCGCAGGCAGAGGCTCCATCCACTGAGCAAAACCGGCCAGGGCTGTTTATGGCAATCCATTCAGGTTTTCCGTTTATCATACTGATATAGTTTCCTTTTTAAATAAATCACACATATAATACATGTGCATTGTAGCAACTTTAGAAAACACAGGGGAAAAAATCATAGTTTGAGCCTCACTTTCTTATAGAAGTCATCACTGACCCTCAAGGCCTGTATGGGACCTCCCTTTTTTCTCTTCTTCCCCATTGTAAGTCCTCATGGCCCCGGCACTTCACAGCCTCTGTTGCAATTGGCAAAAATGTTTTTGTTTACATTCCTCACTTACCCAGTAAATACTTCGTGTCACGGGCAGGAGCGGTGAGGGGTGAGAGGCTGAAGGTGCCTGCCTCCCCTTGGGGGGCTCAGAGTCAGTGCTGAGCTGATTTCGCCTCCCCGCCCCCAACCCCCCCAGGCCTTAAGTCCCAAGGGGGCCGGGCCTTACTGTTCTGCCCACCTTTGGTGTCTCAGGGTGTCACACGTTCCCCAGCCAAGCAGACCCAGTACTCGCTGAAGGAATCCCAGAGTTAGAGCCTGCCCTCCACTCCAAGCACACCAGCAAGGAGCCGCCTGCCTGCGGTGGGCACTGCGGGGGGCGGGTGCATGCATGCTCCCACGTCTCTCCGGAAGCCACCAAGCCCTTGGCCCCCGTGTGGGGTCTGCAGGCTCCCTGCTTCTGCTGAGGTCTGTGATCTGGGGGATCGTGGCCGAGCCGGGATTCGTTTGCGGAGCAAAGGAGCTGGACGGGGCAGGAGGAGGGCAT
>NW_006289570.1:3833473-3834365 GCF_000327345.1 Myotis davidii | reverse complement strand
CAGTGCTGAGCTGATTTCGCCCCCCCCAACCCCCCCAGGCCTTAAGTCCCAAGGGGGCCGGCCTTACTGTTCTGCCCACCTTTGGTGTCTCAGGGTGTCACACGTTCCCCAGCCAGGCAGCCCCAGTACTCGCTGAAGGAATCCCAGAGTTAGAGCCTGCCCTCACTCCCCCACTCCAAGCACACCAGCAAGGAGCCGCCTGCCTGCGGTGGGCACTGCGGGGGGCGGGTGCATGCATGCTCCCACGTCTCTCCGGAAGCCACCAAGCCCTTGGCCCCCGTGTGGGGTCTGCCCCGTGTGGGGCCTTCAGCCTCCCTGCTTCTGCTGAGGTCTGTGATCTGGGGGATCGTGGCCGAGCAGGGATTCGTTTGCGGAGCAGACAAAGGAGCCGGACGGGGCAGGAGGAGGGCAGGGGGCCCCAGGAGACGCAGGAAGAGATGGTCAAGGCGGATGGGAAGAGGGAAGGAGATGATGGAGAGATGGCGCGGCCCTGAGCCCTGTCCGCCCGTCTGAAATGGTGAGGGGGCTTGCTTCTTGGACAATGTGGCTCCCCTCACCCCCAGGAAAACGCACCGTCTCCGGGGGCTTGCTCTGATGCCCATCCCTCCATGCCCGGCTAAGAACTCCCCATCTCTTTGTTCAACGCCCCCATTTCATTGAACTGGACACTGAGGCCGGAGTGGGGACAGGGCTTTCGTTTTGTTTACTGAGCACCTACTATGCGCTAGTAGTAAGTCAGGAGCAAGTCAGGAGCAGCGCGCAGGGGCTCAGAGGCAAAGAACCCCGACTTCCTCCCACCCCGCGTCAGTGGAATGGGGGGGCGGGGGATGCACCGCAGCAGCGGGCGGAAGGAGGCGGGGGACCGGAGGGGGCGGGACTGATTTACGCCCCG
>NW_006289570.1:3829565-3832050 GCF_000327345.1 Myotis davidii | reverse complement strand
CAGTGCTGAGCTGATTTCGCCCCCCCCAACCCCCCCAGGCCTTAAGTCCCAAGGGGGCCGGCCTTACTGTTCTGCCCACCTTTGGTGTCTCAGGGTGTCACACGTTCCCCAGCCAGGCAGCCCCAGTACTCGCTGAAGGAATCCCAGAGTTAGAGCCTGCCCTCACTCCCCCACTCCAAGCACACCAGCAAGGAGCCGCCTGCCTGCGGTGGGCACTGCGGGGGGCGGGTGCATGCATGCTCCCACGTCTCTCCGGAAGCCACCAAGCCCTTGGCCCCCGTGTGGGGTCTGCAGGCTCCCTGCTTCTGCTGAGGTCTGTGATCTGGGGGATCGTGGCCGAGCAGGGATTCGTTTGCGGAGCAGACAAAGGAGCCGGACGGGGCAGGAGGAGGGCAGGGGGCCCCAGGAGACGCAGGAAGAGATGGTCAAGGCGGATGGGAAGAGGGAAGGAGATGATGGAGAGATGGCGCGGCCCTGAGCCCTGTCCGCCCGTCTGAAATGGTGAGGGGGCTTGCTTCTTGGACAATGTGGCTCCCCCTCCCCCCAGGACGTGCATAGGGGGCGGGGGTGCAGGGCGGGGGCCGTGGCCTGGGCGCGGGGAAGGGGCAGACTCCAGCTCGGAATCTATGGGTTGGAGGCGGGGGCAAAATCCAGGCCTGGGGTAGAGCCCTGAGCCAGAATGCGGGAGGTGGTATGCGCAGGGTCTTCATTCCAGGGGGTGCCTGGCTCTGGGCAGAGGATGCAAGATGGGGGGAATGGGAGGGGCAGGTCCTGGGCCCCGGAGCCGGGGAGGCAGGAGGAGTGGCCTCAGCCCCGGCCTTTGCGGTGACTGTGAGGCAGCATCCATTGGGGGCACCTGGGAGAGGCCACTTCTTCCTCTGGAATTTCTTGGGGGTCGGGGGGAGCCATAAGGGAGCAGTGGAGGATCCCCAGGAGCCACAGCTGCACAGACCGTTTGCTCCCCAACCCTGCACAGTACAGGTGGCCTGAGGGTGGGTGGGAATTGCCCAAGGTCACTCCCCCTGCTGCGCCGTGGCAGCACTGGGCCTGGACCCTGGTCTCCTGGCACCCAGTGCTCTTTGCGCCACCACTGGTGGCCTCCCGGGAGAGGGCGGCCGGCTGGACCATGCCCCCAGCCTAAGCTTTTGTGTGGGCCCTGCTCCCCGATTGGCCCTGGCCTCCCCTCCTTCCTCCCTCTCCAGCGCCCTGTACTTCCCCCATCGCTGCACTTACACGCTGTCCACGCTTGCTCTTGCCCGTCTCCTCTCCTAGACCATCACCTCGTTTTTCTGTTTCCCCAGCCCCTGGCCCAGGGTTCAGGACAAATGGGAGTGATAAAGTAGTGCATATCTCATAGAGTTGTTAGGGTTCAAAGGGCCTGCTAGCCCCTGGGGATGGGAGGTCTTGCCCCTGGCTCCAGGCGATGTCTCAGGCAGTTTCTGCATGAACCCCTCATCCTAGGCCAGAAAGGGCCTTGGGGAGATCACCTTATTTTCCAGATGAAGAGATTGTAGACTGGGAGAAGGGACCTCAGTTTCCCAGGGTTGTAGAATCCGTTGGTGGTAGAAGCCATTTGCGTGGCAAACATCCAGAGGCCGCCCAGGAGCCTGGGAGCCTCGTGTTTCTCAAAAACGAATTGTGACGATTAGGTCTTAGCACATAGTAGGTGCTCAGTAAACAGCAGTTATTGCTGCTGCACCCGTGATCCTGGTAACAGAACTTCAGTTTTAGCTCCAGTGTGTCTTACTGCTTCTGGAACAGGAAGCAGAAATAGGGCCTTTCTAGAGTCTCAGAATGTGCATAGACCCCTGCTTCCTGAGGAATAAATAAAACTTTCTGGAGCCGTTTCCTTGGGGGGGGGGGGGCATCAGGCTATTGATACCTATTAAGAGTGCAAATGTGTCATTACTGCGAAGTTCTCACCTGGGACATATATGGAGCTGTTCTCATGCCAGAAGCCCTGCGCTAGGTATCCCGGGGGATGGAAGGACATCCTGTGTGTTTGGGGAGACGGGACGAAGTCATATGAAAATGGTGGCAGGGCTGCGGGGGAAATATGAGAGGTGTTTTTGTGAATGGGGCTGATCCTTCCCACAGGTTGGACAAAGCTGTATTGTGTGTTTTTTTCTAGGCCTAAGAGGCATTCTTAGTAGAGCTTTGATAACAGAATCTTTGACTTGTCTGGGATGGTTTACCGAGATGACATTAAAAATAATAATAATAAATTGGGGCTGCTCTAGAGCGGTGATTCTCAGACATGAGTGTGCGTCAGAACCCTGGTGGGCTTGTTAAGACGCGGATCGCTAGGCCCATTCCCAGAGAGGCTGTTGCAATGGTCTGGGGTGGGGCCTGGGAATTTCTCAGGGGATTTGAGACCCACGGGGATGGGGAATCCTGGCTCTGTGGTTATCTCGTTTAAATGGGAATTGGCTCTGGAAAGCTTGGCGAAGTGGATGAGAGCTGGAGTCCCAAATTTGTTTTGTAG
>NW_006289570.1:3828699-3829519 GCF_000327345.1 Myotis davidii | reverse complement strand
TGGAAGACTTGAGCAGAGGAATGGCATCACCAAAGTGGTACTTGACAACAATTGATGGGCAGGTTGGGAAGAGTGGGGTCACAGAGGGGGAGCCCAGAGATCAGTTAGGAGTTTCGGTAGGAACAGTGCTACCGGCCGCCACTGCTGTGTAAACCCCTTCTCTAGAAGGCCCATCCTTTTGCCTCTGTTTCCCAGATGAGCAATGGGAGGCTCAGAGAGATGGAGCCCAGCTGGGGTGAGAACCCCAGTTTGTCCAGAACCTGTGCCCTGAAAGCACGAATTCTGCTGCGGGTGGGGGTCGGGGGGTGGGAGAGAATGGCTCCTGAGCCCTGTGTCCATGCTCTGAGCGAAGGGCCACCCTTTCTGGCCTTCCACCCTCCACCTCTCACCATTACCCTGCAGCTCTGTCTGAGCTCCCCCACCTCTCCTTTCGTTCCCCAATCATGGACTGAGCACGTGCCACGTGCCCAGCACTGTTCCGGGCACTGGGGAGAGAGCAGGGCTACCAGGACAGACAACAGCCCTGTCTTTATGGTGCTGCTTCTAGCAGGGAATCAGTAAACAAGGCACATAATAAACAAACAAATAAACAAGGTATGTGTTAGCCCAGCTGGCATGGCTCAGTGGTGGAGCATCGACCTATGAATCAGGAGGTCACAGGTTTGATTCCCGGTCAGGGCACATGCCTGGGTTGTGGACTCGATCCCCAGTGTGGGGCGTGCAGCAGGCAGCCGATCAATGATTCTCTCTCATCATTGATGTTTCTATCTCTCCATCTCCCTTCCTCTCTGAAATCAACAAAAATAAATAAATCTTTTTG
>NW_006289570.1:3823061-3828326 GCF_000327345.1 Myotis davidii | reverse complement strand
TGTTTGTGGTTAAAGTGATTAACTACCCGCCTGGCACTTAGTTAAGGAGTTTTATCCCCTCCCTGACTTCAGGGAAAAATCCCTACCTGGGGAAACAACCTTTCTCAGAGAGGTGACCTTGGTTTAAACACACAGCACTAAGGGGAGCAAACATATTAAGAACAGTATGCTATATGCGCCAGGTCCCTTGAAACATATGCTGTGCAGATGTTCCTTCCCTGCAGCGACTGTGTCAAGCAGCAAGGGTGGACCAGCTTCCAGCAAGGCAGCCCATCAATAATGCTCTCTCATCATTGATGTTTCTATCTCTCTCCTCCTCTCCCTTACTCTCGGAAATTAATAAAATATATAGAGGTATATAGATTTTTAAAAAGGTATGTGTAAGAAGGAGCTTCAGAAAAACAGAAAGGTGAGAGAGGTCAAAGAGGAGTTCAAGGGCAAGAGAATGTTGTGATTTCGCTGAGAAAATGAACTTGGAGATGTGAGCCTGAGAATGCTGGGTTCCGGGTCAGACGTTGCCCTCGCGTCCTGGCCAGGCCCCTTGCTGGGTTTTCCTGTGGGAGAGATCTGCGCTCCTCTGACACATAGGGAAACGGGAGCCCGCAGGCAGGAGCGATGGGAGGGTGCTGGGAAGACCTGGGAGCCCACGAGAGCTCCTGGACCCGCCGTCCACTCCCCAGGCTCTTCTCCAGGGCTGGCCGCGTGGCTGTTTATCTTGGTCAGTGCTGGTGTTAATGAATGACTTGGAGCCCATGAGTTTTGGAGCAAAGGTCTTGGTTGACAAACTGGAGGAGTTGCTCTTCTCCCTGCCACCACCCCTTCGACTCCCTGACCTTCTATTTTCCCGTGTGGAAAACGGGGACACCAAGAATATCAACACTGTGACATCATTCCACAGCTTCCGCCAGATCAAGCTACTGAAAAGCCGGCCGCAGACCCCTGGCACAGCCGACGTCCTCAGGGAATGTGATCCATAGCGAAACCCCCTCCGAGCCACCCGGCCAGGGCTTAAGATGCTTTTTTAATTCCATCTGCCCCAGTGGCTGCTCCATATTTTTTTGGGGGGAAATGTAATGCTTTGAATTCACAAGACATTTATTCTAGCCACAGAAAAGGCTCGAAATAGGGGAGGACTTGCTGACGGGGTTTCCACTGCCCGAAATCATGCAGTGGGAGACTTGCTTTTCAGGCCTGGCCAGAAGCTGCTGGGACTGTGTGGGGAAGGCAGTTATGGTCTGGCAGGACCTGGTAACAGGTCCCTATACTCTGAACAAGGCACAGTATTCATTTGTTCGTTCGTTCATTCATTCATTCATTCATTCATTCTCACAGCACCCTAAGGAGGTACATAAGGCAGATCTTTGTCAATTAAGTGTTGGCTGGATGAATGAATCTTGCCTTGCTGTGCTTTTTACCCTGGAGATTTGGAGACTGGCCAGATCACCTCCTCTGGAGAGCCCACCCAGATTACCAGAGGCTAAGTCCAGGCTCACTCTCCTGGCTCTGGCAGAGACTTCAGCTGTCATTGTGTTCCAAGGCTGGTTGCTTCCAGCAACTGGGACCTCCTGGGGACAAAGCTTAGTGGTCTCTGGCCATCCATTTGTGGGGGCTGGGAAGGGGCGCAGGCCGGGTGTAGTGTGAGCACGGGGAAGGAGGGTGAGTGCAGCGTTCTCATCAGAGGGGACAGAGCTTACAAAGGAAGCACAGGGTGCAAGAGCCTGGTGAGTTCAGGGATGAGCATCCCTGGAGAGGGGTATATACCTGGGGGGAGGCTGACACACTAGGCTCGGCTGTTAGGACTGTGGCTGTGCAGTACGTGGGTTTGGGTTTGGTTTGCCTCCGGGAAAGGGACTGCAGTTGTGGGGCCCCTCCCGTGGAGAACCCCTTGGAAGGGGGTGAAGTGGAGGCAGGGAGGCTGGAGAGAGAGATGGGAGGTGGGGCTGCCTCCTTGGGCCTCTTGAGGCTCAGCAAAGACTCAGGAAGCAAACCGGGTGCCAGGAACCCTGCAGAAGGGACCAGGTCTGCTCAGCTGGCTCCATGTCACATCCTGGAGCTGCCATGGGATTCCGTGGCCCTGTTCCCAGAATGTGGGTCACCAGCCCCGGGGAGCGGGGCACCTGAGCCTGTGGAAAGGCGGAGGCTCCCCGTGGCCGCCTGTCCTTCTGAACTCCTTTGTCCCGCAGCTTCTATTCCAAGGACAATGAAGGCAGCTGGTTCCGCTCACTCTTCGTGCATAAGGTGGATCCCCGGAAGGACGCCCACTCCACCCTCCTGTCCAAGAAGGAGACCAGCAGCCTCTACAAAATCCAGTGTGAGTGGCTGCTGCGCCCGCCAGCCTGCCCGCCAGCCCTCCCCTCCACACAGGCCTGGGTTGGGAGATCCTGAGCTGTCCCGGGCGCCCTGGCCCTGTGGGGGCTCCCTACACCCAAGCTCCCCGCGGACACACACACACACCCCCTACTTCACCTCCCACTCTGTCCTCTCTTGCAGTTCACAATGTGAAGCCTGAGTGTCTGGATGCCTACAACAGCCTGACGTGAGCATCTTCCTCCATCCGCCTGTTCCCGTGCCTGTCGGGGTGGGTGGGGACCTATCCCAGCCCCATGCTCCTTACAGAAGTCCAAGGATGTGCATTTCGGAGCCGGAAGTCCTAAGGCTGTCTTGTCCGGCGTCTGCAACTGAGAGATGGGGAGGCTGATACCCGGCCCCGAGGGCCTGAGTGGAAACCCTTACCTCAGGGTGCGATGTGGCTGGTGTGAGCCCCCCGCCCCCATCTCTGTGCCCCTCCCACAGGGAGGCCGTGCTGCCCAAGCTGCACCTGGATGAGGACTACCCCTGCTCGCTCGTGGGCAACTGGAACACGTGGTATGGGGAGCAGGACCAGGCAGGTGAGGTGCCCCCATCTCCAGCACCACTGCCGCCCACCCAGGCATTTCCCCCCCCACCCCCAAGGCAAAGGGTCCTGGTGCTACCGAGAACCAGGCTGGAGGCCACCCCCCTACATACATGCTTAGCCAACAGGGGGAGAAGCAGGGCTGGGTCCCAGGGGCCCCCTGACCCGGACCTCTCGCCCCACCATTAACCTGACAGAGAATAATTTTATTTCTTAAAAGCATTCTGAATGCAAGTAGTTCACTTCTTTTTCCTATTCTATTTTAACACATTGTTAAACTCTAGATATGACTTATTACTAACAGATAAGGAACCAAAATCATGTGCTAATCATTGTTCTTAATTCACTAATTAATCTTTCTGTTTGTTTAGAATTTTGGTATCAGATGATCTTGCCTCCTCATTTTGATAAATCCAAGAAATATCCTCTACTAATAGATGTGTAAGTATGTATTCAAGAGGAGGGAACTAAAAATTCAGAAGTTAACTATTGTACTTTTTTATGCTCAGTGTAGCTTACTGAAAAAAATAAAGCAAAACACATCCTTTCTCTCTTCCTGGATCCAACATCTATGAGCTGAGGACATACAAGCTCAAGGTGCCTTCCTCCCGCCCGACCCCTGCCTGCCCCGCTCCCCCTGCTAGAGTGCAGCTGTAGGCGCCCCGAGGCCGGTGCCCCAGCACGGAGGCTGGGTTTCTGGCCTCTCCCTCCCTCTGGGCTCAGAACAGAGGTGTGTATGCACCTGGGCCCCTGATTGAGGCCAAGGGACTCCTGGAGTTGGGGAGACTTGGCAGTTTCCGGCCTTCACCCAGCTGTGACTCTGGAATCCGAGGTGAGGGCTCATTCGATTTTCTTCTGGTTCTCTCTCAGCCAGGAACCATGATCGAGTGGGGCAACAACTGGTGAGTGGCCGTGCCGGGGGCTCGGGTTGGGGAGACCCTGCCCAGCTGCCCTGCCAAGGCCCCTAGGGTACCACCTTTCCCGGGGCCAAATGGCAGGGAACCCTGCAACCTCTGCCCCTCGGGGATCCCGTGGGAGGATGCAACCAGGAGGTGAGCATCTTCTAGAGACTCCCCTGGGATCACCCAACCCGCAGCTCACTTCCGTCACCCCATTCCCCGACCATCTGAGAGCTGGGGGCCTCGGGCTTCTCCCTTGAGGTGGAGCAGAGAAAGCAGCCTGGAGACACCTCAGGGGGCCCTCTGTCCGGGCCCTGGCGTCTCCCCAACACTCTTCTGCCATGCAGGGCTCGGGCCATCAAGTACCGACAAGAGAACCAGGAGGCGGTGGGCGGCTTCTTCTCACAGATAGGAGAGCTCTACGTGGTGCACCATCTCTGGGGTAGGCTCTCCCCCGACCCCCCGGGGCAGTGCGGGGAGAGCCAGCCCTGTGTGCTCAAGGAATGAGGCATTGCCTTTCCCACAGCCTACAAAGACCTGCAGTCTCGGGAAGAGACTAGAAATGCTGCTTGGAGGAAGAGGGGTTGGGACGAAAATGTCTACTACACAGGTGAGTCCCTTCTCCGGGGAGCAGGGGGGCTGGAGGGCGCAGTACGGCCCTTGGAGGTCATCTGCTAGGAGCCCTATTTGAGGATGGAATCTAGTCTCCCTTGACTACCTCCAGCGATGGGGAGCTTGCTTTGAAGACAGTGAGTTATTGGGGTTCCATCCTGGTGGCTCACTGCATGTGGTCCAGGCAGGCCTACGTGAGTGCTCTAGGGGATGCCATAGCAACCAGGAGGTCCCTGCCTCTGAGGAGTGGAGTTCAGTGTGCCCTGTGACCTCGGGCGCAGCTCTCCACCTCACTGAGGCTGTTTCCTCGACGGTACAATGGCGATGGTGACGGTGCCTGCCTCGGACGCTCGAGGGAGGGTATCAGGAGCCAGTTTATAAAGAGGGCTACACCCAGGTCCTGGCACAGAGGAAGCACGCAGCAAATATTTCCCAGCCAGTTCTCTGTCCCTTCGCTGGGCCTCCTAGGACCACCTGGATCAGTAGGTGTTGACGGACGGAGCCCTTTTGTCCTACCAGTCTACTACTACAGTTACTTTCTTGGTATTTTTCTATAAATGCTTTCCCTAGCATTGTCCTAAGCAATCGTATCTGTGAAATCACTTTTTACTAGGCTAGTGTTGTTGTTTTTTAAATATATTTTTATTTATTTCAGAGAGGAAGGGAGAGGGAGAGAGAGATAACATCAGTGATGAGGGAGAATCATTGATAGGCTGCCACTTGCATGCCCCCTACTAGGGATCGAGTCCAATACCCACGCATGTGCCCAGGACTTCTTGGTTCATAGCTCAACAATCAACCACTGAGCCAAACCGGCTAGGTGAAAAGCTGTATTTTTAAAAATCTCTCCAGGTAATTCTG
>NW_006289570.1:3821098-3822326 GCF_000327345.1 Myotis davidii | reverse complement strand
TGTCGTTGCAGCCGTCTGTCTGTGCAGGGAGTCTCCTGCCCTCCCTTGCCCTTCCTGTAGGCAGATATCGGGCCACGCACGGCCTGTGCTTTTCCTCGGTGACCTCCACACCTCATGAACCTCTGGGTAGGTTGATTCTGCCTCCCCTTTCAGGAAAACTTGCGCTGGAATTGCTGACGGAACCAATTAAATGTTTACTATAAGCCATGGTGTCTTCTCATCATCTGCGAGGAGCTCTGGTAGGTGTCCGAGGCGGGGCCAACGTGGTCCTGTGCTTCCGGAGCTGCTTCTCAGGGAGGGCCGCCCGGTGGCGGAAGGAACGCCTGTGTAACCAGGGATTCGGGACATCAGTGTTTCTACCTCCAGATAAGGATTCATACCAGAGTCCTGAACCGGCCCGTGCAATTCCTACTCGGGGTAGAAAACACTTGGAGCTGTGAAACGATGCATTAGGGCTGCGACTGCCTGGACAAATCGGGCCTAAACTAGGGAACTGCTGATACACTTGGGGGAAAAACACGTGTAAGATGGGGTTAATGCCCTGCCTGGCTCACTGCCCTCCAGAGTGTGGGACATTAGGGTGAATGTGACAGTTAAGAACCCAGGTTATGGAGGCATATCCACAGGGGTCCAAATCTTCACACTGCCACACTTCGAAGTATTTTTAAGTTACTGATTTTAGAAACACCCATTTGTTGATGCATTCATCGGTTGATTCCTGTATGTGCCCTAACCCAGCTGGAACCGGCAACCTTAGCAATCGCCAAGCTCTAACCAGTTG
This sequence comes from Myotis davidii, assembly GCF_000327345.1. Taxonomy (NCBI): domain Eukaryota; kingdom Metazoa; phylum Chordata; class Mammalia; order Chiroptera; family Vespertilionidae; genus Myotis; species Myotis davidii. The sequence goes on along the minus strand of NW_006289570.1, from coordinate 3,821,545 downwards.
AGTGACCCGGCCAGGGCTCTACACTCCCCCACTCTTGTGTAATCTTGGGCAAAAGACCTCTTCACTCAACAAATACTTGGCAGAGAGCCTACTAGTAGCGGGCATTAAGGCGCTGGGGGGAGAGTGAACAAAACACACTGAGTCTTTGCCCTCGCAGCCTCAGTTTCCCGGTTTCCCAGGGCAGCGTGCGGTGATGGCAGTGGGGTCCTCCCTGGCAACCCAATTGCCTCAGCCCCTGACTCCCAAGTCACCAAACCGCAGCCAGCACCGGGCGCCAGCCACCCTTGCAGGCTTTCAAGCTTCGCTTCCGGCTTCCACGCCTCGCTTCCGGTCTCCGTGCCTCGCTTCCGGCCTCCGCCTTCCGCTTCCGGCCTCCGCGCCGCGCTTCCGGCCGCTCACTCCTTCCTTTTGCCTCTCGATGGTGCGCGGGCTGCAGTTCCCCCGGCC
>NW_006289570.1:3818991-3821081 GCF_000327345.1 Myotis davidii | reverse complement strand
GGCCGGTTCGGGGCGCGGGGCGGCGGGGGGGGGTCGGGACCCTGGGAGGGCGGCAGGGCGAGAGGGGGGGCTCGGGGACTGCGGGGCGGGCCGCCCGCCCGGGGGCGTCCTCGGGCTGGAGTCCGGCCGGGGTTCTCCGTCCTCGGGACCGCTGCGCGCTCCGTGTCCTCTCGTGGGCAGTGCTGGCCGCAGCATCCCAGGCCCCACGTTGCAGCCTTTTTAGACGACGAGGACGAAGGCGGTGGTGAAAACAGCGCCCATGTCCCGGGCGCTCAAATTTGTGAAACACACGCTTTTCTGGGTCCCAGTCGTGGTTGCTCGCACGGAAGCCTTTCAGGTCTTTTGGCCAAAATCAGCTTATACCATGTAGGATCGTTTCCTGAAGGTTCTTAATGGAGCCGCTTGAAAAGTATGTTGTATTGATTTTGAGAGAGAGAGAGAGAAGCATCGACGTGAGAAGGAAACATGGGTGGGTTGCCGCCCATAGGCACCCCGACGTGGGGCCGGGGGTGAGGCTAACTGCAACCTGGATGGACAGGAATCGAACCCCGTAACCCTTTGGGGCCCGGGAGGGCGCTCCACCCACTGAGCCACCCGGTCAGGGCTGCATCGAGCCACTTTTAAAATTTAAATTTGTTTGAAACGTTTAAGCCTGTCATAAACGTCGGTTCACTTGTCATGTGCAGAAAGTTATGATGAGAAGTTAATATATTTAAAGTGAAGACAGGTCCTTGCTCATGATTCCGGCCAGGTCTCCCTGTCTCAGGCTCTGCGATAGAGTCCCTTCGTGAAGCGAGGAACATCGGGGTTCACAGTTGGTCAACGAGGGGCGTCAGTCGCTCCTGGGAGCAGTGGGCCGTTTCTAACAGGAATCGGAGAGAGTCGCTTGCTCCTCGGTGCCCGCTGTCATCGAAGATCACGCAGTGCCCCCTCACCACCACCACCACCCCCAGGCCCCGCTCCCGTCGTCTGCATCGCCTGCGCCCGCGGGGGCCACCCCTGAGGTAGGGCCTCTTTTCTCACTGGGTCTGTGAGGGGGACACGGCCCGGAGGAAAGGGCAGGGACTGGTCCCAGGACTCAGCCTCCAGCTCAGGGCTTCCCTGGCTCCGCTCCCACGAGCTGCAGGCTCCCCCGATGGTGGTTGGTGACCAATTTGTTGGGGTACGGGAGGGGGTGCTGCCCACCTCGGGGGGGGCTGTGGTGACAGCCAGGAGAGAGAGCAGAGGGAGGATGCTCCCTGACCCGAGAGCTCCATGAAATGTAGGCTCTGCTTTTTAAAATTGATTTCAGAGAGGAAGGGAGAGGGAGAGAGAGAGAAACATCAATGATGAGAGGGAATCATGGATCGGCTGCCTCCTGCACGCCCCCTACTGGGGATCGAGCCTGCAACCTGGGCCTCGGCCCTGACCAGGAATCGAACCCAGGACCCGTCAGTCCGCAGGTTGACACTCTATCCACTGAGCTACACCGGCCAGGGCTAGGCTTTGCTCTCTTAAATGTTGAGGGTTACCAGGGAGTTGACGGCATCCCCAGATGAGGTGGTGGCAAGAGGAGGCAGCACGATAATGGTGTTAAGAGCACTGATGGGACATCGGAGAGTAGAAGGGAGGGAGGACGAGGAGGGAGAGCAAGGCGAGAGAGAGAGGAAGAGAGAGAGAGAAACATTGATGTGAGAGAGAAACATCCATCAGTTGCCTCCCATACACACACCGACCAGGACCCGAACCCACAGCCTTTTGGTGTATGGGATGATGCTCCAACCAGCAGAGCGACCCCGCTAGGGCTGAAGGGTTGAGTCTTTTCTTGAGTTACCGAGGGTGTGAATGACCACAACTGCTCGTTAGACTTAAGTTTTCTGATCCAGGAAAATCCAAAAGCTTTCTCCTCTTAACAGGTCTCTGCTGTTTCTTCCTGACCTCACCAAACAGCCATGTCATCAGAGTCGAGCAAGAAGCGGAAGCCCAAAGTGATCCGAAGTGATGGGGCTCCAGTGGAAGGGAAGCGGAATCGTTCTGACCCCGAGCAGGTGGGGTGCACCGGGCGGCTGGGCTGCTGAGGGAGGACAGCTTGGTGCTGGGCACCTGGGCGG
>NW_006289570.1:3797839-3814862 GCF_000327345.1 Myotis davidii | reverse complement strand
GAAACATCAATGATGAGAGGGAATCATGGATCGGCTGCCTCCTGCACGCCCCCTACTGGGGATCGAGCCTGCAACCTGGGCCTCGGCCCTGACCAGGAATCGAACCCAGGACCCGTCAGTCCGCAGGTTGACACTCTATCCACTGAGCTACACCGGCCAGGGCTAGGCTTTGCTCTCTTAAATGTTGAGGGTTACCAGGGAGTTGACGGCATCCCCAGATGAGGTGGTGGCAAGAGGAGGCAGCACGATAATGGTGTTAAGAGCACTGATGGGACATCCCAGCTGTGTCGACCGGGGCAAGTCATTCCGCTTTCTGATGCTCCGTGTTCTCATCTATAAAACGTGCTTGTTCTTATCTGAAAGGTTTGTATAAAGAGCAAATGAGAACATTACCCACAGAGTGCTTAGGTCGAGGACCAGCTCACGGTGATGAGGCAGTAGTATCAGGGATGTGCTATTGGCCGGGCTGAGGTGCTTGGTCAGTGGTGTGGAGGGGAGGAAGATGAGTTTATTTCGGACAGGCCAAGGGATGACCCCTCGCCCTCCTTTTACAGAGGATTTAATTGCAGCTTGGGAGGGTTGTCTCTTTTTCTTTTAAATCCTCACCTGAAAAAAAACAAATCCTCACCCAAGAATATGCTTTGAGAGAGGAAGGGGGCGAGAGAGAGAAACATCCATCAGTTGCCTCCCATACACACACCGACCAGGACCCGAACCCACAGCCTTTTGGTGTATGGGATGATGCTCCAACCAGCAGAGCGACCCCGCTAGGGCTGAAGGGTTGAGTCTTTTCTTGAGTTACCGAGGGTGTGAATGACCACAACTGCTCGTTAGACTTAAGTTTTCTGATCCAGGAAAATCCAAAAGCTTTCTCCTCTTAACAGGTCTCTGCTGTTTCTTCCTGACCTCACCAAACAGCCATGTCATCAGAGTCGAGCAAGAAGCGGAAGCCCAAAGTGATCCGAAGTGATGGGGCTCCAGTGGAAGGGAAGCGGAATCGTTCTGACCCCGAGCAGGTGGGGTGCACCGGGCGGCTGGGCTGCTGAGGGAGTACAGCTTGTTGCCGGGCACCTGGCTGTGGGTTTGCAGAGCTGAGGGTCACAGGGACAACCTTCCACGTAGCCTCTGTTTAACCAGGTGCCAGAATTCACTTGGCTCCCCAGAGCCTGAGTTCCCCATCCGTTGTAGCTGCAGCATCCCAAGAACCAAGAAGCCTTTTTAAAAAAAATTTAAATTCTTTATTGTTGAAAGTATTACATATGTCTCCTTTTCTCCCCATGGACCTCTCCCCAGCTGCTCCCGCCACCCCAGCACATGCCTTTGCCCCCCTACTTGTGTGTCCGTTGGTTATGCTTATAAGCGTGCATGCAAGTCGTTTGGTGGATCTCTTACCACCACCACCCCTTTTTTTATTATTTATTTTTATTTTGTTTTTGATACTCCGCCTTCCTTACTGAATCTGTCACTAAGCATGCATTCCTTTATAATCAGAAGAGAGGAGTTCTTTTCCATTTTGAAAAGAAGAAAAACGTTTGATTTGAGGACCAGATCCTTTAGAGACCTGCTTTGGGGTTTCATTGCGATTGATCTCAGCCCATGCCCCTGGTCCTGACTGGGAGACTTACTCCCTACTCAAGGCCTGTATCCTTGCCTCCACAGGAAGGCAAATACTACAGTGAGGAGGCTGAGGTGGACCTGCGGGACCCTGGAAGAGACTATGAGCTGTACAAGTACACGTGCCAGGAGTTGCAGCGGCTCATGGCCGAGATCCAGGACCTGAAGAGCAGGGGAGGCAAGGATGCGGTAAGGAGCGGACTAGGCAGATAGGAACCTGGTGGGTCCGCACGGATGCACCTGTTTCGCACTTACCAGAGCGAGCCCACCATGACCTTGGCCTCCTGTCCTAGCCGTGAATAGGTCGTTGGGGCCTGGGCGCTCTAGGGACCTGTCTATTAACCTATTGGAACTTCTCATCATCGTCCACTCACAAATGACAGTAATGACAAAATACAGGGTAATGAATTTTTTCCATAACTATAATTTGATAGTTTATCCAAATGTGTATTAAGTGCTAAGTATTTTTTTTAAAAAAATATGTATTTTTATTGATTTCAGAGAGGGAGAGACATAGAAACATCAATGAAGAGAGAGAATCATCGATTGGCTGCCTCCTGCATGCCCCCCACTGGGGATCGAGCCCACAACTCCAGGCATGTGTCCTTGACTGGAATCGAACCCGGGACTCCTTGGTCCGCAGGCCTATGCTCTATCCACTGAGCCAAACCAGCCAGGGTTAAGGGCTAAGTATTTTGCTAGGTGTTGAGAAATGACATGTAAATACCCTTGCTGTTATAAGGGTGGATATGTATAAGGAAATCAGAACAAAAATTAAATTACTACTACTAAATGAATAAACCAGGCTTTTAGGCAGAGAAACTAAACAGTGTGACTACAAACAAGATGACTAAGTTCAAAACAAAACAACCCATATTTTTCCAGAAATCTCATGTGCTTACACTGGCCAAAATTGTTAAAATTATTATATCTTATCTCTTAAAGAGAGTCAAATTTTACAGCGATAATTCTTCTATTTTCATTTAAATTATTCTGAAATGCTGTTTACAGAGGTAAAATTGTATGGCAAGATTTTGGATCTCTTGTGTGCAACATGTAAGGACAGATTTTTTGTGCGTTGGCTGCACTTGCTCCCTATTCAATTCCTGTTAACTTCGGTCCAACCAGAAACGGCTTTTTGCCCTGAGAACCTCACGCCCTTCCCTTGTACAGTCATTCTTTCATTTCTCTCTGACTTCTCATGATTCTGCCTCCTCCCATGATCTTATTTTGGAGCCGAAGGAAGCAAGCCGTGCCCGTTCTTGCGGTGTTACCAGCTTTTCTTTGCCCGCAGGCAGCTGAGATTGAAGATCGCAGGATCCTGAGCTGTGTTCATTTCATGACTCTAAAGAAGCTTAACCGATTAGCCCACATCAGGTTGAAGAAAGGACGAGATCAGACCCATGAGGTAGGAGTTGAGAGGTTTAGCCCTTCTCCTCCCTCCTCCCCATCCCCTTCTCAGTGCCCTTTACCCCTTTTTCTGAGTTGGCTGCCACGCTGCTCTGCCCCGCCGCACCCCGACTTGCCCCCTCACCTCTGACCTTGTCCTCCTGGCAGGCCAAGCAGAAAGTGGACGCGTATCACCTGCAGCTCCAGAACCTGCTGTACGAGGTGATGCACCTGCAGAAGGAGATCACTAAATGTCTGGAGTTCAAGTGAGTTTTGGAGGCCAGGGCTTTGGCCAGAGGGTCTGTTAGTAACTGCCTTTTCCCGCATAGCTCTGTGTGAGCTGGTCTCTTCAAAAAGAAATCAGATGATTGTGGAGACCGTAAGACCTGGGAGAAGGGTGAATAGATGACTTTGAGTGGGAAGGTTGGAGGCAATAGTTTCTGCGCAAAGAAACTCCGAAGCCTGTCTGACCATTCTGAGTTTTGAGCTCTGCACCTGGTCAGAGCAGTTGTCTCTCCCTAGTAGGGGCCTTTGCGTTCATTACCAGTTTGATTTCTGAGCAGCCTTCTTGGGAGCAGCTCACCTGCAGTCATGTCCTTTTATCCTTTTGGCCCAGTTTTCATCTCTAAAGTTCCAGCAGTTCATTTTTGCAAACCGGGATTTCTTGCTGCTTAGCTGCCTTTGGTGAACAAATGAGAATTTGCAGTGTTCTTTCTAAAATGTAATAATGCCTCTTGGCAAATCCAAGGTGAGAGATGAGAAGGGAGGAAGGAGTAGAAGAGAAGGGAGCATACTCTTGCTTGGTCAGACCCATTTGTGCCAAATGAAAGGTGTTATTTGTAATAAACTTGGGGTGAGTGGGCACATTAGACATTGGGTCTAGTTTATTTTTAATAATAACGATGATGATTTTTGAGGAATCTTTATCTGCTCCACAAATTCATCACATAGTAATACTTAAATACTAATAGAGGTGAAATCCACATCAGGTCTGAGTAGTATGGTACCATTGCCACGTTCCTGGTTTTGACTTTGTACTGTTTAGATAAGATTGTTACTGGAGGGGAAGGGTATGTGGAGGAAATACACCCTCACTCCAGGTATGAAAACAAAGGCGAAAAGAACGCGTTGCCCCAGCCTGTAACCATTGCTCAGATGAAAGCTGATAAACCCAAAATGCAGTGGAACTAGGCCCATGGAGAGCCAGTGGCCCTGGAGTGAGGCGTGTCCCTGCATAGCTACAGACCTGGGCTAAGTGGGTGTACATGGGGAGGAACTGGGGGCCTGCTTAAGCCACAGTTTGGGTTCCTAACAACGGCAGCTTGACATTTGTTTTTGTCTGTAGGTCAAAGCATGAAGAAATTGACCTGGTCAGTGTAGAGGAGTTTTATCAGGAGGCTCCTCCAGATATCAGCAAGGCTGAGATCACCACGGGAGACCCTCACCAGCAAACCCTTGCACGTCTGGACTGGGAGTTGGAGCAGCGGAAAAGGTGGCTTTCCGCTTCCTGACCTTGTGAACCTGTGCAGACACGGCCCTTTAACCGCGGGGATAGCACTTTGTTATGATCCACAATCAGACAGCAAAGCTCTGTGCAGCCGGCAGAATGGTCTCTAAGACCAAACCCCATTTTGTGATGAATTCACACCCAATAGTTCAGAATTGGCCAACTGCACCATGAGTGGGGTTGGAATTGCTTAAGGCTGTTGACGGAAAGTTGGAGTAATCTTTCTTTTAAAATTTTGACACCTGAGACCTAAATACCTTTTGTACCATAAATCTGATTTTGATTTTGTCCTTTTCCCCTGTGGTTTATAAAGCTCTGCAAACGTTATTTTAGAAGGTTGTACGATATTTCATGTATAGACAAATTGTAGCTCACATAATCGTTCCCTGATTGGATTGGACCGTTTTTCTTTGGAGAAGCAGCTGTTTTTATCCCTGGCCTTTTTCGATTATTGAATGTATTCTGTGCCTTTGGTCCATGTTATGAATTTAATAAGCACTAAGTCTGATTCTTAGGGATTGGTGTCAATTTTTAGCACATGGGCCTGTCACCCCCCTGTGCTCCCGGCACAGGCTGAACTGTGAGTGTTGTATTCCTGTGGCACTGGCCTGGAATCCTGCCCCGCCCGGCCCCACTCAAGCCACTCTGTGGCCTCATTTGGGTCCTGTAGCTGTTAGGTCCACATGTTTGTGCAAGTTTGGGTCTGGCGTCTAGAGGCAAGAAATGGAGCAGATGACACGGGGGTATTCCCTAGAGGTTATGGACAGTCTCTGGGGCCAGACAGGCATGGATTCAAAGCCTAGGTCCGTGCTTGCTCTTTCCTGGATGACCTTGGGCAAGTTATCTACCTCCCTGAGCCTTCACGTCCTCCTTCGGGGATAAGAAAAGACCCTGTCTTCCAGGGTTGTTGTTCTTGTTTTTTTGTTTGCTTGTTTTCAACAGACGCAAGGCTTTTGTTTTTTCATTTTTTTAAATATATTTTTACTGATTTTCAGAGAGGAAGGGAAAGGGAGAGAGATAGAAACATGAATGATGAGAATCATTGATCGGCTGCATGCCCCCTGCTGGGGATCAAGCCCGAAACCCGGGCATGTGTCCTGACTGGGAATTGAACCATGACCTCCTGGTTCATAGGTCAACGCTCAACCGCTGAACCACACCAGCTGGCTCTAACAGGGTTTTTATAAAGATGTAATGCTTGTAAAGAGTTCTTCAAAGTGCCAGGCATATAGTACGTGCTAGGGAAACATTGGTTCATCCCAGCTGCTTTTACTAGGGGGATTCTGACAGTGAATATCCCTGGAGAGCATCTAGGGACAGTGCTCTGTCCTTTCCCCACAGGTTGGCGGAGAAGTACCGCGAGTCCCTCTCCAACAAGGAGAAGATCCTTAAGGAGATTGAAGTGAAGAAGGAATACCTGAGCAGCCTCCAGCCTCGCCTGAACAGCATCATGCAGGTGAGGGCCTTCCCCTACCCTCACCCCATCAGCCTCTGCTTTGCCTCCACCGAAGAACCAGGGAGACCCTGCTGACTCGAGCCGTCAGCAGCTATGTCTGCCTTTGGCTTTTGCCAGGTGTGTCACCCTAACCTGAGTTAGGGTACAGTTCGAGGATGGTCCTGGGTAGAAGAAAAGCTGGCCAGGTGGACTCAGGGACATATACACAGTTAACTTGGGATGCTTTCCTTTTGTTTGTTTGTTTGTTCATCCTCACCCGAGGATGTATTCTCCATGGATTTTTAGAGAGAGTTGAAGGGAGGGAAGAGGAGAAAGAGAGAGAGGGGGAGAGAGAGAAACATCAATGTGAAAGAGATACATCGATTGGTTGCCTCCCATATTCTTCCCAACTGGTGCCAGGGATCTAACCCAGGTACGTGTCCTGACTCGGAATCGGACACAAGACCCTTGGGTGCATAGGCCAACACTCCAACCACTGGCCAGGGTTATCCCAAAGCCTTATCCCAGTAAAACACGTTTTTAAAAAATATATAGATTTTTTTTTTATTGATTTTTTAGAGAGAGAGGAAGGGAGAAGGAGAGAGAGAAAAACATAAAAACATCAATGTAAGAGAGAAACATTGATCAGCTGCCTCCTGCACCCCTCACCAGAATTGAACTGGCCACCTTTCGGTGCACGCTTTGACCAACCAACTGAGCCGCACCGACCAGGCCCACTTTTGCAAACTCTTTAGTTTACCCCCTACATGGTCTTAACCAGCCCCCGAAGTCTGTAGGTGCCTAAGTGTGCTGTGGATTTTTGTTAGAGCCCCCTGATTGTACCTCAGGGGAAGATTTTTAGTAGATTTACGCACTGTGAAAACATGACTCATATTTGAAAGCCATCAGTACCCTAGGACGAAAAGTCCCCACTTCACCTGTAAACTGTAGTGTCTGTCTATGTAGGTGCCTGATTTTGTTTGCTTTGTGAAGCCAGAGTTGGGCTAAGCCCTTACAGTTTTATGAAGCAGGGTAAATGGTTAATATGAAGGAACTTGGCAAAAGGACCCTAGAGAAATTACTAATTCCCTTTTCTGGGGTTTGGCAAGTCTACATTTCCTCCCTTCCACACTAGGCATAGAATTAGAATTATTAACAGATATATTCCCAGGAACGCTTTATAATGGGATAATGGGACAGAACAAAAATGGAAACTAAGAGAGTGGGCGATACTTAATTTTTCCTGTTAAAAAATATGCCTGCAAATATTTAGGTTTGTAAAGTGACTGTACTGATTTACGGAAATTTCCTTCAGCACTATGAGAAAGTTCTAATGGCTCCTCATCCTCATCAACGCTTGCAGGCTTCCCTCCCGGTGCAAGAGTACCTGTTCATGCCTTTTGACCAGGCTCACAAACAATATGAGACGGCCAGACACCTGCCGCCTCCCCTCTATGTCCTCTTTGTCCAGGCCACTGCGTATGGGCAGGCCTGTGGTAAGTACGGGGCCTGGTGCCGAAGAGGGGCCGTGGGAGCAGCAGCTGTGGCTGACGGGGTCATTTGGAAGCACTGCCTGCTGAGGAAAGCTCTAGGCCTTGGTCAGACGCCCTCAGGTGACCGGTGCTGCCTGCCCTGTGCACACCCAGCATGGCTGCTTTGACTAGCGGGCCTGCGGCTGGACTAAACCGATGGGCGTTTCAAAATGGATGGCTTTGACTCTTTGATGAGCCTGGCTGGTCGGCTGTTGAGGGCAGTGCCCGGGCAGCCCAAAGCACGTTTGGCAGGCGGATCGGCACCTCTTGCTGAGCTTCAGAAACTGAACACAGGTCCCAGCCAGCTCTCCTAGGCTTTTCCATGCCCCAAACGGGCTGCATGTCATTACGGTGAATTGCCCAGTGAGGGAATGTGTCCTCATGATAAGCTTAAAGGCAGCCCTTTACTCCTCCAGGGTTTTGAGACGTTTTGGAGACCCTGCCTCTTGCTCTATTGCCGCTTTCACCCAGCACCTAAAGCTTTCTTCCCCACCCCCACCAGGCATGCCTCTCCTTCACCACATCACTGTCTCTCTTCTTATGTCTTCTGGGTCCTTCTGGTCCTCTCCCTCCCTGTCCTCCCTCCCCGTTGTCCTCCCCCGTTGTTTCCATCATCAGCTCATATGAAATCCTCCCAGCCCCCTAGACAGGGTGAGTAATTTTCTTTTCTGTTTAAACCTCAACCTATTTCCATTCTCATTTTACTGTAGAATTTCAGGACTAAGTTACTCAAAAGTTTGCCAGTGGTCGATGGGGGCAGCCAGCTTATTTGGGGTAAGGTGTGATGGGTCATGCAGGTTTGTTAGAGAGAGTAGTGGTCGGCTACCTGGGAATATTATCCCAGTGACCTGCCACTTGGGGGAAGTTTGCCATCCCTCCTTAGCACGATTGGACAAATCATTTCAGGCTGCTTGTGACTGTCTGTGATCTGTATATTCTTTTGAATGGAGCAGGACGGGAGGTGGTCTGTCTGACCTCCAGCCCTAGACCCACGGGGCTCCACAAAGGCAAGACCATGCATCACTCAGGAAGATGACGGGTCTGGTGCATGGTTCTTGAGATGCCAAGTTCAAGTCAAATAGACCTAGCTTATTTTTTTCCTGGCTGTTGTATCAAACTTCTATAAGCCTTCATTTTCTCATCTGTAAATGTAAAAAAGTATAATAATAGTGTTACTCCTATAGGGTTGTTGTGAAGATGGAAATTTTTTAAAATGTTTTTGTTGATTTTGGAGAGAAAGGGAGGGAGAGAGAAACATGAATCAGTTGCCTCCCATACACACCAGGCCAGGGATCGAACCCACAACCTGGGTATGTGCCCTGACCTGGAATAGAATCTGCAGCCTTTTGGTATAAGGGATGACGCTCCAAGCAACTGAACCACACCAGTCAGGAAGATGATAATTTTTATTGTATTATTTGTTTATTTTTGTAAGAGAACATTTATTTGGTAAATCACAGAGGCAGAAGTAATTCCTAGAAGATTTGAGCTTAGGACACAGTTTATAGAGTTAAAGGAAGAGCCCTTGAGCCTGGGAGTGAGGAAGGTCATGGTAATGTGCCTGGGGCGGGGAAGGAGGAGGGCGAGGAAAGGAGATGGGAAAGGCATGGGCCTTCTCCGTGGAGGAGAGCTCATTGGGTCTTCCTCCGAAGGGTTATAAAGCTGGAGATTTTAGGGGAGGTCCTAGGGGAAGACCTTAACAGAATATTCAGCAGTTTTCCGGGCCTACCCTTTCAGGTGGTGGTCTCCACTGATTGATTGGCTGGCACCGGAGTAGGGGGTCATTGTTCAGCGGCTGGTTTTTGTCGCTTTTCTGGGCCTGGAGCTGAAATACAACTGAGGCCTAGATGTTATTTCTAGCGGGGAAAGGTCTGGGGGTCCAAACCACATGACCTTCGATATACTAAGGAAGGAAAGGTCACTCTGGAGATGAGCCCCCCCCCGCCCCCCATAATTGATTGCCTGGTGCAGGCACCTGGGGCTTGCCACTCTGGTGACCACCAGTACCCGGCCATTGTCCTTGCTCTGCTCACGTCTGTCTAACTGCCTGCAATATCCCCCCTCAAGGATCTTGGCTCTGAATGACTTCAGCGAAAGGGGTTCAGGGTCTCCTCTGTAGGTGCTTTCTGCTGAAGGGGGTGATGTTTTCTAAAGAGCCAAGAGATGCTCGCTCACTGTCAGAGGGGCGATGTGGCTCGGGCAGGGAAGGAGGTGGTGATGGTGTCTAGAGTTGGTATTTCCTGAGAATGAGTAGGGCTGTGACCTTGAACAAAGCAAAGACATTATTGTTAGGGTTGGTGAAGGAGGAACACAGGAGGCTGTAAACTAGGTCATCTGGAAAACCAGAAGGGCTGAGCCCCAAAATGGTGCCAGCCAGAAGATTATAATTTTTTAAAAATTAATTTTATAATTATAAGCATCTGCTCATTCATTATAAACATCACCTCACCATCTGACTGGCCAGCTCTCATTAGTCACATTCTGATTTCATAAATGCAGAACCGGGGGCTCAGTGCTGTGACATAACTTTCCAGGTCACAGGTTTGGGAATTGGAACTGTGACTCAGGTCTAGGACTAGACTGCAGGGTCCAGGTTTCTGCCCACTGTCCTCCTGCCTCCCAGTTAGATGCCACAGTGCCAGCTGGGTGCTTGGTGCAGTGTGGCAGAGAGAGTGAACACTTAGTCGGGTGAAAGCCCTTATTTCTGGGATGTGACAGTTACGGTTTCTGCGTGAGAACCTTTAAGGCATTTGGCAGGAGAGGACCATGTGGCTTTAGGCCCGAGGTTGCGGTTTCTGAACCTTCGTATAAGCCTGAAACTGGAGGTGTTCACCACTAGTCTCAGGTCATACTTGTCCAGGAATCTACACTTTGGGTTCTTTGTTCTCGGTAAATGATGCAAAAATACTTAAGTTTCCTACCTGTTTCTCTTCATCTGGAGAAAGGGCTTTTGTCCTCCCACCCCAGTCAGTAAGGAGCTGTGACACAGGCAGAAGAGATGCAGTCCCGGAGCTGGCCTGCCCGTGCGGCTGAGCTCCTGCCCTCGGCGGCTGTCATACAAAGCTTCTTCTTGCTCCCAGATAAAACACTGTCTGTGGCGATCGAAGGCAGTGTGGATGAAGCCAAGGCCCTGTTTAAGCCTCACGAGGAATCCCAAGGTAATGTGCTGGTCAGATCCTCCCCCGTCTTCTGTAGCTGGCTCCGGGGACACCAAGTCACCAGCTGAGGGCAGTGCTGGCCCTTTGGAAGTTAGCTGTACTGATTTTGTTTAACAGGGAACCTGACTGTGTTCAGTGGGGGACAGGGAAAGCCTGACTGTGGATTTCAGCCCTGCACTCACTAGCTCACTTTCCGGGGAAGCACTTTAACCTTTGAGCCTCCGTTTAGTCACCTGTCCAAACAGGATAGTAACACCTCATGTAGAATTATGTGAATTAAACAAGGTTATGCATGCAAAAGCCTTTAGCATCATCCTGGGCGCACATAGCAACCACTCAAATTATATGAGCTGCTATTATTGTTACTTTATTACTATTATTGCTACCACCACCACCACTACCAGTGGAGGGGCATAGGAGAACATCAAAAAACGTGTAAAAAAAACTCTAAAAGATGGGTGGTGTGATTACAGGTCATTTTTCTTCGTTTTGTTTTGTTTTTAATATATTTTATTGATTTTTTACAGAGAGGAAGGGAGAGGGATAGAGAGTTAGAAACAACGATGAGAGAGAAACATCGATTGGCTGCCTCCTGCACACTCCCTACTGGGGATGTGCCCGCACCCAAGGTACATGCCCTTGACCAGAATTAAACTTGGGACCCTTCAGTCCGCAGGCCAGTGCTCTATCCACTGAGCCAAACCAGTCAGGGCCATTTTTCTTTGTTTGCTTGCATCATCATGTTTTCTATACTGAATATGAAGCAGCAAATTAATTTATCCTAAAAGAAGCATTAATAAATGACAGAGAGTCTGGGCCCCTTTCCGCCCTGGGTTGAGGTGCTTTTGGGAGCATCAGGAGCCCCCTCCACTCTACGCCTTCTCTCTGTGTCTGCAGATGACGAGAGCGACTCGGATGCCGAGGAGGAGCAGACCACGGTGAGAGCTGTTCCCTCTTGTGGGCGTGCCAAGCAGCTGCACCGGGGCCTGCTAGTTGGCAAGTGCCATCCTTCCTAGAAGCAGAAGAAAGGTTTGAAGGAAAGGGCTGCTGGGAGCCTGGCCACTGAATAGCTGAAGCATCAGGTCCCAGGCAGCAGTGCTGAGGCCCTGGCCGGTAGAGAGAAGGCAGGGAGAGATTGTGTACGACCAGTGCTCATCAGGTCCATTCTTTCCTTTGTCCAGAAACGCCGGCGACCCACACTGGGAGTTCAGTTGGATGACAAACGCAAGGAGATGCTGAAGAGGCACCCGCTGTCCGTCATGCTGGACCTGAAGTGCAAAGGTCTAGCTCCCTTGTTCTGGGGGTCCCATAGCACTTAGGAGTTCCGCCAGCTGTAGGGGCACAGGACCCTGCAAGCCAGGGCCTCTTTGCCCTAGAACAGATTCTGATTTCATATTTCTCTGGTGATCTTCATTGTCAGGGGTACATGGTATCATTGTGTCTTATTCCTGGTGATGTAAACTCGGATCCACTTGGTGATCACTTGATCACTCCCTTTCATACTGTCTTGGTCAGAGGCAGGGTCTGTAAGTCCAGCCCACACTCAAGGGGAGGGAAATGGAGATCCACCTTTTGGGGGGAGAAGTAACAAGGAATTTGTAGACGCTCTCCTTTTTTTTTCTCTCTCAACCTTAAATTGCCATCGGGTTTTTGTTTTCACAGTAAAATATCTTAAAGCCTCATGGACGTCCGTTTCTGTAAAACTAATAACTCAGCTCTCATGTTTCACTCGTGCATCCTTTTCTCTCCCTCCCCATCCAGATGACAGTGTGCTTCACCTGACGTTCTACTATCTCATGAACCTCAACATCATGACAGTAAAAGCCAGAGTGACAACTGCCACGGAGCTGATCACCCCCATCAGTGCAGGGTAGGAGCAGGCGTGGCGGAGGGGGACAAGGGCTGGGGCTGTGACGAGCGCCGTGGTGCGGGCTGCTCTCAGTTTCTCTCTCCTCTGGCTCCGAGAGGTTCGTGCCTACTTTAAATTCTGTCATCATGTCCACCGGCCTGGAAGTCCTGGCACGTCACTGGTATTTAGAAAGCACTCACCGACTTGACTTAGTGACGCACTGCTACACAGCAGATGATAAAAGTGACTGCGGCATTCTGCAAATCGAGGCGGTGGGGCAGAGGAACAGCTTTTACAGCCAGTGTTGGAAGAGCATGAAATGCGATTTGGCACATTATCAGGTTGACAGCTTTTCCTTTTCTATCACAAGGTGCTGGGATTTTCACTTTACACTCAGCTCAATCCCAGATCGTCCTTAACCTGGGAAGTGGGAGGAGGACTGTGGTGGGCCCTGCAGGGTTTTTGACCGGAATCGAACCTGGGACCCTTCAGTCCGCAGGCCGTCGCTCCATCCACTGAGCCAAACCGGTTTCGGCAGATTTGACTAATTGAATAGCTTTTTGTTTCGATGTTGTATTTTTATGACTATAGCTTCCCCTTTCATGTCGTTGTTTTTACCAAAGTCAGACGTCTTGAGACATATATTACAGACGTAAGTTTTGTCAGGGAGATTTTATTCTTCTCCCCAGCCAGCGTGGCTCCGTAGTTGAGCATAGACGCTGAACCAAGAGGTCACATAGTCGATTCCTAGTCAGGGCACATGCCCAGGTTGCAGACTCGATCCCCAGTAGGGGGCATGCAGGAGGCAGCCAATCGATGATTCTCTCTCCCTCTCCCTCTCCCTTCCTCTCTCTCTAAAATCAATAAAAACTTAAAAAAAAATTGATTCTTCCATCAAGATTTGTCAATTAGAAACCCTTAAATATTGGCCAAGGACTAGCAATTCCTATTTATTTTCTTGCCCATTTTCCATGTGAGGCAGTGAAAGGGGCAGAGCCTTGCTGGGTGATAGTGGAGACAGAGAGATTCTGGGAGAGACGGAGAACAGAGCAGTCAAAAGCTGCCAGTGCCGCAGTATTAAGTCCCGAAGTCATTTTGGGGCTCAGGGCAGCAGGATTAGTTCTTCTGCCTGAGTTTCTCCTGATGCTATTCCTGAAAAAATGGAGACCTCTATACTGATTGAGGGAAATAGTGGGCCCTGTTGTCCTTTGTGATCAGATTACTCTATTATTATGCTCCCCCCCAATTCTCTTCTCTGCTTGTCACACTTAATTACGGGCTGTGCCCTAGCCATTCCAGTTGGGTGGCAGTGGTGTCACTGTCTTTCTGCTTATAGCACTGGGCCACCTGTCTCCAGTGCAGGCGATAATGTCTTTTTCTTCGAATACAAAGGGGGCATTTTCTTGTGAGTAGCGTGAAATTTTGTCAAAGTGTGATAGACACAGCACCAAAGTTGCACACTTCCTTTCTGGGGTAGAAAGGTATTTTTCTGCTTCTATAAAAATTATGATTATTTCTATTTCCAGTGTCATGGGGCTTTGCTCCCCTTAGGTAAGGCCCTGATCACCATATAACTGAAGGGATAGGGGTTTTTTGTTTGTTTGTTTTCTTATTGTTTTTAGAGGGAGGGGAAAGAAGAGGGATAGAGAGATGGAAACATTGATGAGAAAAGACCTCATCGATCAGCTGCCTCCTGCATGCCCCCTACTGGGGATGGACCCCGAAACTCAGGCATGTGCCCTGATGACTGAGAATCAAACCAGCGACCTCCTGGTTCCTGGATTGACACTCAATCATTGAGCCACAGTGGCCAGATGGATAGGGATTTTTTGTTGTTTTTTGGTGGGTAAGAGTACTACTGACTTTTTAAAAAATATATATTGTTATTGACTTCAGAGAGGAAGGAAGAGGGAGAGAGCGACAGAAACATCAAAGATGAGAGAGAACCATTGATCAGCTGCCTCCTGCATGCCCCCTACTGGGGATTGAGCCTGCAACCCGGGCATGTGCCCTTGACTGGAATCAAACCTGGGATCCTTCAGTCCACAGGCTTATGCTCTATCCACTGAGCACACCAGCTAGGGCAGTACTACTACCTTTTCTTAGTGCAAATCTCAGCTCCAGCACTTACTAGCAGCATGATTTTGGACAAGCCATATCTTTCAAAGCCTTGAGTTTCTCCTCTATAAAATGGAAATGATAATACTCTGTACCTCATAGGGTTATGAAGATCCAATGACCTCAGGTGTATAAAGCGTCTGACTCACAGGAAGCATTCCATAAACGGTGGCGTTGATCATCAATGCGAAGTGACATGACCACCCCCAAGTGTCCAAGTCTGCCTCGAGACAAGGTGTTGGGCCGCATTCTCACTGCAGTCTGCTCCCTTTCCAGTGACTTGCTGTCTCCTGACTCAGTCCTGAGCTGTTTGTATCCTGGGGATCATGGAAAGAAAACGCCGAATCCAGCCAATCAGTACCAGTTTGATAAAGTGGGGTGAGTCAGCAGTATTTCCTCCTTTCTCATCTTCTCTGCTTCTGAGTTTCTCTGGTGGCTCAAGCTTAATGCAGGAGACCTGGTCGGGCCAGAGCCTCTCGGGGGGTAGGGAGACCGTGGGGCAGGGGAGAACGCTCTGTTGAGAGAAGGGAACACAGGAACACGTTTGCTTATGAGGCAAACGGCCGTCATGGATGGGTGGGTGGGGAACATGATAAAAACACATGACAATAAAAATGTTGACCATTTTAATTCTCTGAGGATTAAAAACATTTTAAACTATTTTATGAATTGGTAAACTGGTCAAGAGAACGATTGTGTGCACTGCTTTTTTATTGAGATTTGCTGATTAGTTGAGGACTGTCGGGGGAAAAGAGAAAAGTGAACATGGGAGAGATGAAATCTACAATAGGGAACCGCTGAAGCCAAGAGGCACTGTGGTAGCCTGGCTGTAAGCATGGCTGGGCCTGCGGGGCCGACCTGTTTGGGGTGATTGGGAGGAAGACTATATCCTGGGACCATTGCAGAAAGGACTTATAAAATTATTTTACTCTTTTATGCAGCATCCTGACTCTGAGAGACTACGTGCTTGATTTAGGACACCCCTACTTGTGGGTACAGAAGCTGGGCGGCCTCCACTTCCCTAAAGAGCAGCCCCAGGTGTGTACACTGACCCCATCTCCTTAGCTGCAGAGCTCTACCTCCTCTCTGCCCACACAGACTCCAGAAAGGCTTCTGGGGGCTTCCGGGGGCTTCACACTAGCAGACTGCGTTCCCTTAAGCATATGCTCTATCCTCCCTCCACCCAGCACACTAAAATGCCCAAGGCCTACAAGTGTTTAGGTACCTTTGCCTTCTCCCTGAGTCTAGAAACCCTCTAGATCAAAGTAACTTGGGTCCTTGCTCTGGGTGCAGCACAACTGAAGGGCAGCGTCTGGCCTGTCACAGCAGGTAAACCCTGCCTTTCCCCATCAGGTGCCCACCTCAGGGCATGGGTGAGCTCGGCTGCCACAGGCAGGCAGGGCCTCAGAGAGAGGCGGTGCCTGGAGGAAGGGACGAGCACTCAGGTGTGCCCCTTGCTGTCATCCACAGCCCACAGTGATCGCTGACCACTCGCTGAGCTCCAGCCACATGGAGACCACCATGAAACTGCTAAAGACCAGAGTGCAGTCCCGCCTGGCCCTCCACAAACAGTTCGCGTCCCTGGGTAAGCTGGCGTTGGGGCTGTGGCTTGAGAGCCATTCATTCAACACAGGGACAAAAACAACCTAGCTCTTCATTCAGATGTCTGGAATCCTGACAATAAATGAAAGAGGGCTGGATTTCGGGCTCTTGCTGAGCTGCGGTGTTGGCAGGGCGGCTGGAGAGAGCTGCAGGCCATCCAAGCACAGATCTGAGCTCCCCCAGGGTCATCAGGGCTGTTCGGGCTCACAGAGGAGGCCCGGAGCCTTCTGGTGGCACAAGTTGGTCAGGAACAGCTCATCCTAAGTTAGCAGATGTCCGACTTCGGTGTGCATCCTACAGATATTTAGTGGGAGTCCAGGTCATGATTCATGGAGCCCACCTTCAGCTTCTTTGAACACAGCTGTACAGGGATCCACTCCTCATCCCTCCCTGAGACCTACTGATCTAACACCCTCCAGGGTAAGACTGAACCCCTCTTTCATAAGCTCCCAGGTGATTCTGCTGAGCCATTGACCACAGTGGTGGCCATATGGGGCTTCTTTTCATTTACTCATTCAGTAAATACTTGTCAGGGGCTTACTGCGTACAAGGCACTTGCAAGATAGTGAGGGTTAAAATCTTTCTGATGCAAGAGGGCTGTCAGGAAAGACATTGGGTTTCCAGACCATCAGGAGACCCTGCCCCTCTGGTTTGGTCTTGCTCTCCACGTGGACCCTGGTCTCTCCAGGGCAGCATTGCTCGTCCGTCAGGCCTTTCTCCATCAGCATTGCTGCATTTGTTTCGTCTCAAGGTTGGATGATTGTCATCCTGGGCAGCGTTTACTGTGTTGGCATATTTGCTTATTGAAATGCCAGCAGG